>NC_058094.1:97627575-97930606 GCF_020171115.1 Neogale vison
ATCTGTCTTCAGAGGCCTGTTCTGGAATACCAACTTGTGATACAACATGTGGTCCCTGAGAAACACAACAGAACATCTCCTATCCACAAAAGGAAATGGGGCTTTTAGACCTGTGCCAAACCCTCAGGGTTGGAGAATCCTCCATGGCCCCTTAGCCACCATCACATTCCTAGATATCCCTGTTAACAAACCAACACTGTGACTCATGGGCTAGAGATTGCAAGTCAACTCAAGGCCTTGGCACTTCATCCCAGAGCCACAAGAACGAACCTGCCATGTTCTTCAGCTGCAATGGTCAATGAATGTGTGCTTTCCAGGCATCCATGCGAGAGAGCTCTGCTACCCAAACTGTCCACATGGGGAACTTCAGAGCAAACCAACCAGACTCCACCAGTCCAGTAGAAGGAAACGTTGCTAGGAGTATCTCACAATCCTCCGCATGGGAAATCCTCCATGGCCCCTTGACGCCAGCTCTCTATTTGTAGGTCATAATACACAAACCCCAGTGTGAGCAAATATCTGACATCCGCCCTTACTAAGGTGATGGATGTCTCGAATCAGCCGCTGCACATTGGAACTGCCTTCCTCTTGGCAATGAATTTAACCGAGTTTGTGTATAGAATTCCATTCTCACCCGACTGGTCTCCAAACTCTCTTGATAGGAGATTCTGAAACCACGAGGCAGCATTCAGCCTTCCCCATAGAAAGAAGAAGTGCCTGGTGATTCTGCCCAAAAAAACCACATGAGGATCAATCTGCTTGGACTTCGAGGGAACCCTGATTTATAGGCTGCCCTGGCCACTAATGCTGTGTCTGCCAGAGCCTGAGCTCCAGCCTTCTGTCAGCCACTCAGAGTGGGGGTTCCATATCCAGCATGCGAGACTGACCATGGCCCAAGTCCATTATCTCTATACATCCTTGTTATTCAGGCACCTGTGCCAGACCTAACCCTATCCTGAATTTGTGTTTCCAGACTTCTCTCCCAAAACAATGGCTCACATGCCCTTCAGGATTATGTCTCTGGAGCCACACCACAGGACTGTGCCTGCCATCACCATGGAAACTGTGCTTGTCATAGTTGCCATACTTTCCAGATCAGGAGAACCCTGCAAGGACCCTGAGCCCACCACAATATTGGCAGCCTCTCTGGACGTAAATGCGTAAGAGCAACACCCTGATCACCTACATTCAGGCCTCATTAAAGTCTACATCCTGAGTCAGAAGATTGAACCTGTCATGGCCCTAGAACCTTATTGGAACCTTATATTAGGTTCTCAGGCATCTGTCCTCAGAGACCTGTTCTGGAATATCCACTTGTGATACAACATGTCCACCCTGACCACACAACAGAACATCTCCTGTCCCCAGAAGGAAAACGTGAACATCAACCTGTGCCTAACCTCAGGGAAGGAGAATCCTGCACAGCACATTAGCCACCAGAACATTCTAAGATCTCCCTGGTAAAAAACCAGCATTGTGGCCCATCTTCAAGAGATTCCATGTCAACTCAAGGCCTTGATACTTCACCCCAGAGTGACCAGAACAAACCTGTCATGTTCCTCAGCTGCAATGGTCAGTGGAGGTGTGCTTTCCAGGCATCCATGCGGGAATGCTCTGCTACCCAATCTTTCCACACGGGGGGTCCTGGAGCAAACAAACCAGACTCCACCTGTCCAGAAGTGGGAAACCTTGCTGTTTGGAGCATCTCAAAATCCTCAACATGGGAAATCCTCCATGGCCTCTTGACACCCCCCATCTATTTGTCAGTCTTCATAGACACAAACTCCAGTGTGAGCAAATATCTGACTTCCGCCCTTACTCAGGTGCTGGATATCTCGAAAAAGCCCCTGCACATTGGAACTGCCTTCCGCCTGGGACTCGGTTGAACCATAGCTTGTGTTTACAATACCATCCTCACCCTACTGGTACCCAAGCCCGCTTGATAGGGACTTCTGGAGCCACAAGACCACATTCTGCCTTCCACATAGAAAGAACAAGTGTCTGGTGAGACTGCCCTGAAAGCCCATATGAGGATCAATCTGCTTGGCCCTCGAGGGAACCCCGATTTATAGGCTTCCCTGGCCACTAGTGCTGTGTCTGACAGAACCTGAGATCCGACCTAGTGTCTAGTGACCTAGATCTGACCTGGGATCCAGAGAGTGGGTCCCATATGTAGCATGTGGTACTGGCCATGTCCCAAGTCCTTCAACTCTACCCATCCTTTGTATTCAGGCACCTGTCTCCTGACTTTGCTGGAATGCCTGCCAATGGGGGAGCCTGAAGCTCAATTGGGAACTCCTCCTACCCCATGGCAGGAGACCTGGCTGTTGGGACTGGTGTCCAACCCCCAAAGTGGGAGACACCTACATGGCCAATGAAACCATGGCCACTCCTGAGGGCCTCCCTGTGCACAAACAGGCATTTTGTCCCTCATTCTGAGCATGATTTCAAACAAGCCTTCTCAGTTGCACCACAAGTAGCCCGCATTGCAGGCCTGGTATGCCCTCAGGCCCAAATCCTAAACCTTGGTGGGATTTTTCCAGGCACCAAGAACCAGAGCTTGTCTCATGAATCACTGTTTTTGGGAACCCCTATGATGGAAAACAGTACTCTTCCCTTCCCCGAAAAAGCCACCAAACTATGGAGTGCCACCAGGATCCTAAGTGAGGTAACGTCTCCCATGGACCCAAAAGAACACACCTGCATTCAGAGTCTATCCTGGACATACAATCCAGATAGAAAAGCCTGTGTTATCACCTTCCAGTCACCCTAATTACAGTTCCTTATGAGTTGCACTCCAGGTCTATGCATTGGGCCTGCGATCACCTCGCCACTAACCCTAACACACATTTGTGTTTGCAGATTTCTCTCCCAAAGCCATGGCTTACATGCCCTCCAGGATAGGGTCTCTGGATCCACACCACAGGACTGTGCTGCCATCCCCAAGGAAACTGTGCCCTTCAAAGTTGCCCAAACCTTCCATATTAGGAGAAACCTGCAAGGCCCCTGAGTCCACCCCAATATTGTCAGCAGTGCTGGATGCAAAGGTGCAGTCTGAAACCCCCTGGTCACCTACATCCAGGCAGACAGCCAAGTCAATGTCTCTGAGTCAGAATATTGAACCTGACATGCCCGTACAACCTCATTGGAACCCTAGATTAGGTTTTCAGGCATCTATCCTCAGGGTCCTGTTCTGGAATACCAACTTAGGATACAACATGTGGTCCCTGAGCCACACAACAGAACATCTCCTCTCCCCAGAAGGAAACTGTTCCCTTCGACCTGTGCCAAACCCTCAGGGTTGGAGAATCCTGCACAGCACCTTAGACACCAGCACATACGTTGAGTTTGTGTATTGCTCCAAAACACAAGATTTCCTTCTGAGGGAGAGTTGAGTCCTGTTGGATGGCTCCAGGACATTTCATATGGAAGGACTGGAGAGCAGGTTCGAAGTATGGATGCCTGTACAACATACCTCGCATTCCCATTGGCTATTAGCGACATAACATGTTTGAACTTCTGGCTCTGGGGAAGGTGACCAAGGGAGCTGAGTTGAAATAGTCTCTCCTGAGGACTGGGTTTGTGTCCATGGAGACCTTGGAATGTGCTGGTGGCTCAGGGGCCTTGCATATTTCGCCTAACTGAAGGGTTTGATACATCTCCAATACGAAAGCTCCCCATGTGTAGATGAGAGAGGTTCTGTTTGGTGCCTCAGAAAAGCCCCAGATGCTGCTCTTCAAAACCAGTCCTCTGAGGAGAGACACCTGGAAACCAAAGCTAGGTTTCAGATTAGGGCGTCGGGGCCTGTCTGTTTCAATCTTCTTTCTCTGGGGACACTGTCTGAGTGTCTACGTGGAGATAGTTGCTCAGCTGGTGTTGGTGTGCACCTCTTATTCCAGGGCGGCCTACACTATTGGCATGGCCTCGGGTGTCTTGGAGGTTTCTCCTAATGTGTAGGGTTGTGGCCAATGGACTGGGCACAGTTTTCTTGGAGAGGAGAGGCACTGTCCTTCGGTGTGGCTCCAGAGGCCCTAGCCTGGAGGGTGTTTGGGTCCGGACTGTGGGCACTGAAGTCTGAAAACACAAATGGCTTAGGTGTGGTGCCAATGGTATGGCAGGCCGGATATACAGACCGTGAAAGGAGTTCCTTGGGTTATGAAAGAAAGGGGAGTTGGAGTCGGTCGCTCAAGCTTTTTTCTCTGGATGTTGTGTCCCCCATAACTGTGGAATGTAGGGTGGCCTCAGGGGCTATGGACGAGTCTCCCTCTCTGGGAATTTGACATAGCGCCCAAGATTTTGAGGTCATTTTGTGGGAAGGGTGGAGTCCTGTTGTCTGGCTCATGTGTTTCCCCAAGAGAGGGATTCCAGATCACAGCCCAGGGTGCGGGCGACTGGAAAACTCAAACTCTGCTGAGGTTTGGGAGCATAGGGGCTTGGCAAGCCCCATATGTGGGCGCTTTGTCCAGGCCCTGAGAGGCCTTAATTCGATATGGGGCTCACACTGAGATCACAGTTCGAGTTTGTGCCGAAGGTGTCACTCAAATTTTGGCTTGGCCTCAGGGGACATGAAGGTGTCTCCCACCCTGAAGGTGTGACTCCATGCCAACAGCAAGCTTTACAGCCATGGGGAAGGAGGAGTTCTAATTTGTGCTTCAGGTACCCACTTTTGCTGAGATTTCATATAATGTCCAGTTTCAGATATCTGAAAACCCAGGTTGGGAAGAGATGACGGCCTAAGGCCATAGCGTGTCTGATGTGCTGGCTGTGAGACCAGCTATCTCCTTGTCTGTTGGGATGTTTGGCCTCAGGCTGTGTCAGACAGAGCATTAGTGCCCAGGGCAGCCTATCCAATTGGGGTATGGTTGAGGACTGAACTGGTTGTTCCTCATTTGGGATTTCTGGAGAGCCCCATAGGGCAACATTTTTATTCTGGTGGGCAGGCAGAGGGCTGCATTGTGGTTCTGGAATTCTCAGTCTGGAGGACTTGTTTGCCAGGAGTGTGAGGACGGAAGTCTGAAAACACAAGCTAGCATTAGGTTTGGGGCCGAGGGCACGGTAGGGCCACTCTGTAGAGGCTGAATCGAGATCTCCTGCATCTGAGGTCAGGGCGAGTATCAGACATTGCCTCAGTCTGGAGTTTGTGTCCATGATGGCCTCTTCCTGAAGGGCGTGGGGGCGTCATGAGCCCAGGGAGGTTTCACTATGCTGGGGGTTGTGAACTGCTCCAAACCTCCAGGTTTCCTTCTGCAGGACAGTCGAGTTCTATTGGATGGTTCCAGGATGCCCCATATGGAAAGACTTGAGAGCAGGTGTCTAAGCATGGACTCCAGGAAACGCCACCTCACAATCCCACTGGCTGGTTGGGGCAAGGCAGGCTCAATTCCCGGGCTCTTAGGCGAGTTATCCAGAGGGCTGAGTTGAAATGGACTCTCCTGAGGATGGGTCATAATGTGGATTGGTGGCCATGGCGACCTTGGAATGTGGTGGTGGCTCAGGGTCTTTGCAGGATTCTCCAATCCGAAGGCTTCGACAGAGCTCCAACAAGGCAGCTTCCCATGTGGAGATGAAAGGTTTTCTGTTTGATGCCTCAGGAAAGCCCCATATGCTCGTCTTTGAACCCTGGCCTCTGAGGAGTGACACTTGAGAACCAAAGCAAGAGTTCAGATTAGGGCCTAGGGGCCTGTCCGGTTCAATCTTCTGTCTCTCCGGACATCTGTCTACGTGTCTGTGTGAAGGTAATTGCTCAGCTTGTGTCAGGATGCCTGGGTTTGTCCAGGGCGGCTTACAGTAGTGGGATGTCCTAGGGGGCCTTGAGGTTTCTCCTATTCTGTAGTGTTGTGCGCAATGGAATGGGCTCAGTCTTCTAAGAGAGAGCAGGACAGTCCTGTGGTGTGGCTCCAGACGCCCCAGCCTGGAGGCTTTGTGGGCCAGGGCTGTGGGGAAAGACGTCCAAAAACACCAACTCATCTGAGGTTTGGGGCCAAGGTTATGGCAGGACTGACCTACAGTCCGTGAGGGGAGCTACTCGTGATATAAAAGGTGGTTGAGTGGGAGGCGGTCATTCAGGTTTATGTCTCTGGTTGTTGTTTCATGATGGTCATTTAATGTAGGGGTGGAGTCATGGGCCATAGAAGAGTATCCCTCTCTGGTGATTTGCCCAGCTCCAAAGAGATTGGGTTCATTCAGTGGGAAGGGAGGAGTTCTGTTCTCTGCATCATGTGACCCCCATTTGAGCGATTCTGGAGCAGAACACTGAGTACAGACAACTGGAATACCCACCCTCTGGTTAGGCCTAGAGGCCTATGGACATGGCAAGCCCCGTATGCGGACTCTTGTTCCAGCCACTGAGAGGCATTACTTGAATAGGGGACTCACGCTTAGGGTCACAATGCGTGTTTGTGCCCAAGGCGGCACTGAATCATGGACGGGGCCTCATTGAGCATGCAGGTTTCTCCTACACTGAATTTTGGACAACATGCCAACAACAAGGTTTCTTGCCATGGGGAAGGAGGAGTTCTTATTTCTTCATCACGTTCACCTCTGGGCAGTGATTGCAGATAAGGTCTAGGATCTGAAGCATGATGACCTAAGGCCATGACATGTCCGATGTGTTCAGTTTGGGGCCAGCTTTCTAGGTGTTGTTCAGGATGCTGCTCTCAGGCTGTACCAGACAGGGCATTAGTGCCCAGATAGGCTGTATAATTGTGATAGGGTTGAGTGGGATGCAGAAGATAATAATTTGGGGTTTCTTGGTAGCCACATATGGCACAGTTTTTCTTCTGGAGGACAGGCAGATTGCTGCATTGTGGCTCCAGAATTGGCAAACTAGAGGGCTTTTGGGCCAGGAGTGTGAGGACGGAAGTCTAAGAACACAAGCTAGGCTTAGGTTTCGGGGCGAGGGCACGGCAGGCACACTCTGCAGAACTGAATCAAGATTTCGTGCATGTGAAGTCAGGGCGAGGATCAGACGTTGGCTCAGGTTGGAGTTTCAGTCCATGATAGCCCCTTCATGACGGGGGTCATTACCAAGCCATGGGGGTTTTCCCATGATGGGAGTAGTGAGATGCTCCAAACCACAAGGATTTTCTGTGGGTCAATTGAAACCTGTTGGATGGCTCCAGGACGTCCCATATGGAACGACACCAGCACAGCGTTCTAAGGATGGATGCTTGGGCAGCCCGCCTCACATTCCAATTGTCACCTAGCGACAGGACACATTTGATCTGCTGGTTCTGGCATAGCATCCGATGGGGCTGAGTTGAAATGGACTCTCCTGAGGATGGGTCATAATGTGGGTTTGTGTCCATGGAGACCTTGGAATGGGGTGGTTGCACCAGGGTCCTAAAGGGTTCTCCTAACCGGAGGTTTTGACACAGCTCCAACGAGCAAGTTTCCCATAGGGAGATGAGATTTGTTCTCATTGGTGCTTCAGTAACCCCCCATATTCTGGTATTGGAAACCAGAACTCTGAGGAGAGATGCCTGAAAACCAAAGCAATGGATCTGATTGGGGCCTAGGGGCCTGTACAGTTTAATCTTCTTCTCTGGGGACATCTTTCTACGGGTCTGAGTGGAGGTACTTCCTTAGCTGGTGTCAGATAACCTTTGTTCGTACTGTGCGGTCTACACTATTGGGATGGCCTAAGTGAATTTGGAGGTTTCTCCTAATTTGCAAGTTTGTGGCCAATAAAATGGGCAGAATTCCTTTGGGGAGGCAAGGCACAGCCCTGAGGTGTGGCTCCAGGGGCCCACACGTGGAGGATGTGTGGGCCAGAGCTGTGGGGACAGAAGTCTGAGAACAGAAACTCGGCTTAGGTTTGGGGACGTAGGTATGGGAGGCCCAATCTACAGACCTTGAGAACTATTCATGATACAAACAAAGGGGGAGTGTGAGGCGCTTGCTCAGGATTTTGTCACTGGATTTTGTGTCATCGATGGCCTTGCAATATCAGGGTGGCCTCATGGGCCATGGACGAGTCTCCATCTCTTGGCCCGATGCCAAGATTTTGGAGCAGAATTCCCACATTCTGTGGGATTGAAGCAGTCTGTTCTGTTTTTTGTTTTTTTTGTTTTTTGTTTTTGTTGTTGTTGTTTTGTTTTTTACCTCAGGTGTGCCACTAAAAGAGGGATTCCAGAGCAGAGCCCTGCGGATGGGCGACTGGACAACCAGAACTCTGGTTAATATTGGGGGCCTAGGGGCATGCAAGCTCCATTTGCGAGCTCTTGGTCCAGCCACTGAGAGGCCTTACTTGAAAACAGAGCTCACACTGAGGGTCACAATGCATGTTTATGCCCAATGCAGCCCTCAAGTATGGGCGGGGACTCATGTACCACGCTGGTATCTCCTACACTGAATGCTAGACAACATGCCAACCACAAGCTTTCTTGTCATAGGGAAGTAAGAGTTCTGATTTATGCATCATGTACAACCCTGGCCATTGAGATAAGTTCTAGGTTCTGAAGCTTGAAAACCGAGGTTGGGAAGACATGAGGACCTAAGGCCATGGTGGGTCCGACGTGCTCAGTGTGCGTTCAGCTGTCTGGGTGTTGGTCAGGAGGTCCTGGCTCAGGCTGTGTCAGACAGGGCATTAGTGCCCAGGTTAGATTATATTATTTGGGTACAGTTGAGCGCCGTGTAGGTTTATTCTCATTTGGGGTGTCTGGGAAGCTCCATAGGGCAACATTTTTCTTCTGGAGGGTAGGAAGAGTGCTGCATTGCGGGTCCAGAATTGCCAAACTTGAGGGCTTGGGGGCCAGGAGTGTGAGGACGGAAGTCTGAGAACACAAGCTAGGCTTAGGTTTCAGGTTGAGGGCAAGGCAGGCACACTCTGCAGAGCTTAATAGAGATATCGGGCATATGGAGTCAGGGCGAGGATCAGATGAATGCTCAGGTTGGAGTTTCTGTCCATCATAGCCCCTTCATAAAGGGGGAGGGCATCACAAAGCCATTGAGATTTTCCCACGTTGGGAGTTGTGAGATGCTCCAAAATGCAGGGATTCCTTCTGCAGGACATTTGAGACCTGTTTGATGGCTTCAGGACGTCCCATACAGAACGAGGCCAGAGCAGGATTCTAAGGATGGATGCCTGGACAGCCCACCTCACATAACAATTGTCTCCTAGGGACAATACAGGTTCAATCTGCTGGCTCTGGGGGAGTCACCAAGGGGGCTGAGTTGAAATGGACTCTCCTGCAGATGGGTCCTAATGTCGGTTTGTGTCCATGGTGACCTTGGAATGGAGTGGTGGCACTGGAGCCCTGAAGGATTCTCCTAACTGGAGGTTTTGAGACAGCTCCAAAGAGGAAGTTTCCCATGTGGAGACAAGATTTGTTCTGATTGGTGCCTCAGGAAACCACCATAAGCTGGTATTAGAAACCAGGCTTCTAAGGAGAGATACCTGGAAACCAAAGCAATGGATCCAATTAGGGCCTAGGGGACTGTCTGGTTGTCTATGGTGTGAGTGGAGGTAGTTGCTCAGCTGGTGTCAGACCGTCCCTGTTTGTCCGCGAGGCATACACTACTGGGATCGCCTCAGGGACGTTGGAGGTTTCTCCTAATTTGTATGTTTGTGGTCAATGGAATAGGCAGAATTCCCATGGAGTGGGCAGGCACAGTCCTGATGTGTGGCTCCCATGATCCAGCCTGGAGGGTGTGTGGGTCAGGACTGTGGAGACATAAAATACAAACTACTTAGGTTTGGAGACGTAGGTATGGCAGGCCCAATCTACAGACCGTGAGAAGAACTCTTCGGGATATGAAGAATGGGTGAGTGTGAGTCGCTTGCTCAGGCTTCTGTCTCTGGATTTTGTGTAACGATGGCCATGGAATGTCGGGGAGGCCTCATGGGCCATGGACGAGTCTCCCTCTCTGTGTATTTGGCCGGATCCCAAGATTTGGGTCAATCTGTGGGATTGGAGGAGTGCTTTCTGTTTTGTTACCTCAGGTGTCCCACCAAAAGAGGGATTCTAGAGCTGAGCCCTGGGGAGGGGCGACTGGACAACCCAAACTCTGGTAAAAAATTGGGGTCTAGCAGCATGGCAAGCCCAAAATGCCATCTCCTGGTCCAGCCACTGAGAGGCCTTACCTGAGGCAGCGCTCATGCTGACGGGAATAATGCGTGTTTGTGACCAATGCGGACATCAAGCTTGGGCAGGGCCTCATGGGCCACACTGGTTTCTCCTACACTGAACGTTGCACAACATGCCAACCACAAGGTTTCTTGCCGTGGGGAAGGAGTTCTGATTTGTACATCATACTCAACCCTGGGCAGTCACTGGAAATAAGTCTAGGCTCCGAAGCCTGAAAACCAAGTTTGGAAGAGCTGACGACCTAAGGCCATGGCGGTCCAATGTGTTCAGTGTGCGGCCAGCTGGCTGGGTGTGGGTTGGGAGGTCCAGGCTCAGGCTGTGTCAGAAAGGCCATTAGTGCCCAGGGCAGCCTGTATATGGGGTACAGGCAAGTGGCATGCAGGTTGATCCTCATTTGGGGATTCTGGATAGCCCAGAGAGCAATGTTTTTCTTCTGGAGGGCAGGCAGAGTGCTGCATTGTAGTTCAGGAATTGCCAAACTGGAGGGCTTGTGTGCCAGGAGTGTGAGGACGGAAGTCGGAGAATACAAGCTAGGCTTAGGTTTTGGGGCGAGGGAATGGAAGGCACATTCTGCAGAGCTGAATGGAGATCATGTGCATCTGATGTGAGGGCAAGGATCAGACGATCGTTCAGGTTTTAGAGTCTGTCCCTGATGGCCCCGTCATGACGGGAGATGGGATCAAGAGGCCATGGAGGTTTTCCCATGATGGGAGTTGTGAGATGCTCCAAACTGCAAAGATTCTTCTGCGGGACCATTGAGACCTGTTGATTGGCTCCAGAATGTCCCATATGGAACGGTTTCGAGCAGGGTTCTAAGGATGGATGGCTGGGCTGCCCGCCTCTCATTCCAATTTTCTCCTAGTGACAAGACAGGTTCGATTTGCTGGGTCTGGGGGAGCAACCGAGGGGGCTGAGTTGAAATGGACACTCCTGTGGATGGGTCCTAATGTGGGTTTGTGTCCATGGAGACCTTGGAATGAGGCAGTGGCACCAGGGCCCTGAAGGGTTCTCCTAACCAGAGGCTTTGACACAGCTGTAATGCGAACATTTCCCTTGTGGAGACAAGATTTGTTCTTATGGTGCTTCAAGAAACAGCCATATGCTGGTATTGGATTTCAGGTCTCAGAGGAGAGATGCCTGGAAACCAAAGCAATGGATCTTATTAGGGCCTAGTTGCCTGTTTGTTCCAATTTTCTTCTCTGGGGACACCTATCTATGGGTGTTAGTGCAGGTAGGTGCTCAGATGGGCTCAGATTCCCCCTGTTTGTCCTGGGCAGCCTACACTATTGGGATGGCTTCAGGGACATTGGAAGTTTATACTATTTGTAGGGATGTGTTCAATGAAATGGGCAGAATTCCCATGAAGAGGGCAGGTACAGTCCTCAGGTTTGGCTCGAGGGGCCTGATCTTGTAGGGTGTGTGGGCCAGGGCTGTGGGGATGTTTGTCTGAAAACACAAAATCGGCTTAGGTTTCAGGTCATAGGTATGCCAGGACTGATCTTCAGACCGTGAGGAGAACTCTTTGGGATATCAATAAAGGGCGAGTGTGAGACACTTGCTCAGGCTTTTGTCTCAGGATATTGTGACACCAATGGCACTGGAATGTCCGCATGACCTCATGGGCAATGGATGAGTCTCCCTTTCTGGGGATTTGGCCCAAATTCAAGAATTTGGGGTCATTCTCTGTGATGGGAGGAATCCGTTCTCTCTCTCTCTCTCTCTCTCTCTTTTTTTTTTTTTTTTTTTTTTTTTTTTTTTTTTTTACCTCAGGTGTCCCACCAAAAGAGGGATTCCAGAGCAGAGCCCTGGGGAATGGCCAATGGACAAACTGACCTGATTAAAAATGTGGGCTAGGGGCATGGTAGCATCATATGCGGGCTCTTGGTCCAGTCATTCAGGCCCTACTTGACGGCAGGACACACACTGAGGGTCACAATGCGTTTTTGTGCCCAATGTCGCCCTCAATCATGGGCAGGGCCTCATGGGCCACACTGGTTTTTCCTACTCTGAACGCTGGACAACATGCCAACCACAAGATTTCTTGCCATAGGGAAGGAAGAGTTCTGATTTCTGAATCATGTTCACCCCTGGGCAGTGATTGGAGATAAAGTTCTGAAGCCTGAAAAACGAGGTTGGAAGTGATGACGACTTAAGGCCATGGCAGGTCTGATGAGCTCAGTGTGCGGCCATCTGTCTGGGTGTCCGTTGGGAGGTCCGGGCTCAGGCTGTGTCATTCAGGACATTAGTGCCTAGGGTAGACTGTATAATTGGGGACTAGTCGTTTTGCGTTCAGGATGATCCTCATTTGGAGTTTCTGGTTAGCCTCATAGGGCAACGTTTTTCTTCTGTATGTCAGACAGAGTGCTGCATTGTGGCTCTGTAATTGCCAGACTGGAGGGCTTGTGGGCTAGGAGTGTGAGGATGGAAGTCTGAGAACAGAAGCTAGGCTTGTGTTTCAGTGCGGGGGCATGGCAGACACACTCTGCAGAGCTGAATTGAGATCTCGTGCATCTGAATCAGGGCGAGGATCAAACATGACTCAGGTTGGAGGTTCTATCCATGATGGCCCTTTCATGAAGGGGACGGGGCATCACGGGGCAAAGGAGGTTTTCCCACGATGGGGGTCGTGAGAAGCTCCAAGCTGCAAGGATTCCTTGTTCGGGACAATTGAGACCTGTTGAATGCCTACAGGACCTCTCATACAGAAAGACTCCAGAGAAGGATTCTAAGGATGGATGCCTGGGCAGCCTGCATCGCATTCCAATTGTCTACTTGCCACAAGACAGGTTCGATCGGCTGGCTGTGTGGGAGTAACCGAGCATCCTGAAATGGGCTACAATGTGGGTGTGTGTCCATGGAGATCTTGGAATTGTGTGGTGGCACCGGGGCCCTGCATGATTCACCTAACTGGAGGTTTTGACACAGCTCCAATGAGCACATTTCCCATGTGGACATGAGAATTGTTCTGATGGGGCCCTCTGGAAAACCCCATATGCTGATATTGGAAACCATGCCTCTGGGGAGATATGCCTGGAAACCAAAGCAATGGATCTGATTAGGGCCTAGGGGCTTGTCCGGTTCAATCTGCTTCTCTGGGGACATCTGACTATGGGTCTGAGTGGAGGTAGTTACTCAGCTGGTGTCAGATCACCCATGTTTGTCCTGGGCAGCCTAGACTATTACGATTGCCTCGGGGACTTTGGAGGTTTCTCCTAATTTATATGGTTGTGGTCAATGGAATGGGCAGAATTCCCTTGGAGAGGGCAGGCACAGTCCTGTGGTGTGGCTCCAGGGTTCCCAGCCTGGAGGGTGTGTGGGCCAGGGCAGTGGGGACAGAATGACGTAGATATGGCAGGCCCTATCTACAGACCATCCAGAGAACTCTTTGGGATATGAACAAAGGGAAAGTGTGAGGCACTTACTCAGTCTTTTGTCTCTGGATTTTGTGTCAATGATAGCCGTGGAATGTCGGGGTGGCCTTATGGGACATGGTCGTGTCTCCCTCTCTGGGGATTTAGCCTGATCCCAAGAGTTTGGGGTCATTCTGTTGGATGGGTGGAGTCCGTTATGAGTTCCCCCCCCCACAGGTGTCCCACCAAAAGAGGAATTCCAGAGCAGAGCCCTGAGTAGGGCAACTGGACAACCCGACCTCTAGTTGAGATTGAGGGCCTAGGGGCATGGCAAGCCCCATATGAGGGCTATTGGTCTAGCCACTGAGAGACCTTACATGAGGACAGGGCTCACGCTTATAATCACAATGCATGTTTGTTCCTAACGCTGCCTTCTAGCATGGGCGAATCCTCAAGGGTCACGCCGGTTTCTCCTACACTGAACATTGGACAACATAACAAACACAAGGTTTCTTGCCTTGGGGAAGGAGGAGCTCTGATTTCTACATCATGTTCACCCCTGGGCTGTGATTGGAGATAATATATAGGTTCTGAAGCCTGAAAACCGAGGTTGGGAAGAGATGACAACATAAGGCCATGGCAGGTCCAATGTGCTCAGTGTGCGGCCAACTGTCTGGGTGTCAGTCGGGAGGTCCGGGGACAAGCTGTGTCTTGCAGGACATTAGTGCCCAGGGTAGACTTTGTAATTGGGGTACAGTCGAGTGGTGTGCTGGTTGATCCTCATTTGGGGGTCTCTGGGTAGCCCCAGAGTACAACGTTTTCTTCTGGAGGGCAGGCAGAGTGCTGCATAATGGCTCCAGAATTGCCAACCTGGAAGGCTTGTGGGCCCGGAGTGTGAGGACTGAAGTCTGAGACACAAGCTTGGCATAGGTTCGGGGTGGGGCACTGAAGGCACACTCTACAGAGGTGAATCGAAAACTCGTGCATCTGAAGTCAGGGTGAGGATCAGACAGTGGAAAGTTGGGGTTTCTGTTCATGATGGCCCCTCCAGAAAGGGGGGTGGGGCAACACGAGGCCATGGAGTTTTTCCCTCGATGGGAGTTTTGAGATGCTCCAAACCACTAGAATTCCTCCTGCGGGCAATTGAGACATGTTGGATGGCTTAAGGACATCCCACACGGAACAATTCCAGAACAGTGTTCTAAAATTTGATGCCTGGGAAACACTCTTCATATTCCAATTGTCACGTTGGGACAAGAGAAGTTCAATCTGCTGGCCCTGGGGAAGCAACTGAAGGGGCTGTGTTGAAATGGACTCTCCTGCGGATGGGTCATAATATGGGTTTGTGTCCATGGAGACCTTGGAATGGGGCGGTGGCACTAGGGGTCCTGAAGGATTCTCCTAACCTGAGGATTTAACACAGCCCCAATGAGCAAGTTTCCCATGTGGAAATGAGACGTGTTCTGATCGATGCCTCAGGAATCTCCCGTATGCTGGTATTGGAAACCAGTCCTCTGTGGAGATGCCTGGAAACCAAAGCATTGGATCCGATTAGGGCCTAGGGTCCTGTCCAGTTCAATCTTCTTCACAGAGGACATCTGTCTATGGGTCTGAGTAGAGGTAATTCCTCAGCTGGTGTCAGATCACCCCTGTTTGTCCTGAGGTGCTGACACTTTTGGGATAGCCTCAGGCACTTTGGAGGTTTCTCCTAATTTATACGGTTGTAGCCAATGCAATGGGCAGAATACCCTTGAAAAAGGCATGCACAGTCCTGAGATGACACTTCAGGGACCCCAGTCAGGAGGCTGTGTTGGCTATAACTGTGGGGACAGAAGTCTGAAAACACAAAGTTGGCCTAGGTTTGGGGACGTAGGTACGGCAGGCCGAATCTACAGACCGTGAGAACTCTTTGGGATATGAACAAAGGGAATGAGTGAGGAACTTGCTCAGGATTTTGTCTCTGGACTTGTATCACCAATGGCCGTGGAATGTCGAGGTGGCCTCAAGGGCCATGGACGTATCTACCTCTTTGGATATTTGTTCCAATCCCAGGAGTTTGGGGTGATTCGCTGGGATGGGAGGAGTCTGTTCTGTTTGTTTGTTTGTTTGTTTTTTACCTCAGGTGTCCCATTAAAAGAGGGATTCCGGAGCATAGCCCTGGGGGGGAGAATTGACAAACTGACCTCTGATTAAGAATGGGGGCCTCGGGGCATGGCAAGCCCCATATGCGGGCTCTTGGTTTAGCCACTGACAGGCCTTACTTGAGGACAGGGCTCACGCTGAGGTTCACAATGCTTGTTTTTGCCCAATGAAACTCTCAAGCATGGGTGGGGCCTCATGGGCCATGCTGGTTTCTCCTACTCTGAACGTTGGAAAACATGCCAACCACAAGGATTCTTGCCATGGGGAAGGAGGAGTTCTGATTTCTGCATCACGTTCACCACTGGGCAGTGATTGGAGTTAAGGTCTAGGTTCTGAAGCCTGAAAAATTAGGTTGGGGAGAGATGACGACCTCAGGCCATGGCAGGTCTGATGTGTTCAGCATATGGCCAGCTGCCTGGGTGTTGTTTGGGAGGTGTGGGCTCAGGCTGTGCCAGACAGGGCATTAATGCCCAGGGTAGACTGTATAATTGGGGTATAGTCGACTTGCGTGCAGGTTGATCCTCATTTGGGTTTTCTGGGTAGCCCCATAGGGCCACGTTTTTCTTCAGGAGGGCAGGAAGAGTGCTCAATTGTGGCTCCAGAATTACCAACCTGAGGGCTTGTGGGCCAGAAGTGTGAGGACAGAAGTATGAGAACACAAACTAGGCATAGGTTTCGGGGCGAGGGCATGGCAGGCACACTCTGCAGAGCTGAATCGAGATCTCATGCATCTGAGGTCAGGGCAAGGATCAGACGATGACTCAGGTTGGAGTTTCTGTCCATGATGGCCCATTCATGAAGGAGGGGCGTCATGATGCTATGGAGGTTTTCCCACAAAGGGAGATGTGAGATTCTCCAAACCGCAAGGATTCCTTCTATGGGACAATTGAGACATGTTGGATGGCCTAGGACATCCCATAGGGATGACTCCAGAGCAGGGCTCTAAGGATGGATGCCTGGGCTGCCCGCCTCGCATTCCAATTGTCTCCTTGAGATAAGAAATATTCGATCTGTGTTCTCTGAGGGAGCAACCGAGGGTGCTGCATTGAAATGGACTCTCCTTCGCATGGGTCTCATTGTGGGTTTGTGTCCATGGGGACCTTGGAATGGGGCAGTAGCACCAGGGTCCTGAAGGCTTCTACTAACCAGAGGTTTTGACACAGTTCCCACGTGCAAGTTTCCCATATGGAGACGAGATTTGTTCTGACGGGTGCCTCAGGAAATCCTGATATGCGGCTATTGGAAACCAGGCCTCTGAGGAGAGATGTCTGGAAACCAAAGAAATGGATCTGATGAGGTCCTAGGGGCCTGTCCGGTTCAATCTTCTTCTCTGGGTATCTGGGTCTGAGTGGAGGTAGTTGCTCAGCTGGTGGCAGTTAGCCCCTCCTTGTCCCGGGCGGCCTACACTCTTCGGATAGCCTTGGGGACGTTGGAGGTTTCTCCTAATTTGTTCTGATTGGTGCCGACCCGACATTCCACGGCCATCGTTGACACAAAATCCAGACAAAAACCTGAGGAAGCGCCTCACACTCACTCTTTGTTCATATCCCAAAGAGTTCTCATGATCTGTAGATCGGTCCTGCCATACCTACGTCCCCAGACCTAAGCTGAATTTGTGTTTTCAGACTTCTCTCCCCACAGCCCTGATCAACACACGCTCCAGGCTAGGGACCCTGGACCCACACCTCATGACGGTGCCTGCTTTCTCCAAGGAAATTCTGCCCATTCCATTGGCCACAACCATACAGATTTGGAGAAACCTCCAAAGACCCTGAGGCATTCCCAATAGTGTAGGCAACCCGGGACAAACAAGGGCAATCTGACGAAGAGGGGCCATGTGACACACGTTGAGCAACTACCTCCAATATGACCTGTAGACTGATTGCCCCAGAGAATCAAATTGAACCGGATAAGCCCCTAGGCCCTAATTGGATCCATTGCTTTGGTTTCCAAACATCTCTCCTCAAAGGCCTGGTTTCCAATACCAGCATATGGGGGATTTCTGAGGCACTCATCAGGACAAATCTCAACTCCACATTGGAAACATAATCTTCGGAGTTCTGTCAAAACATCCGGTTGGGAGAATAATTCAGGGCCCCAGATCCACCACCCCATTCCAAGGTTTCCCAGGACACAAATGCACAATATGAGCCATCCTCAGGAGAGTCCATTTCAACTCAGCCCCCTCAATGCTCCCCCAGAGCCAGCAGATCAAACCTGCCTTGTCGCTAGGAAATAATTGGAATGTGAGGCGGGCACAACACGCATCCATTCTTAGAATTGTGCTCTGGATTCATTCCGTATGGGACCTCCAGAAGCCATCCAACAGTTCTCGAGGGTCTACAGAAGGAATTCTTGCGGTTTGGAGCATCTCACAACTCCCATCGTGGGAATACCTATATGGCCTCTTGAGAACCTCCCCCTTCATGAAGAGGCCATCATGGACAGGAACTTCAACCCGAGCCAAAGACTGATCCACGCCCTGAGTTAAGATGCATGTGATCTTGATTAAGTCCTCAGAGTGTGCCTGCCATGCCTTCACCCCGAAACCTAAACCTAACTTGTGTTCTCAGACTTCCATACTCACAGTCCTGGCCCACAAGGCTTCCAGTTTGGGAATTTCGGAGCCACAATACAGCACTCTGCCTGCCCGTCAGAAGAAAAACATTGCCCTATGGGATTACCCAGAAACCCCAAATTAGGATCAACCTACATGCCACTTGACTGTACCCCAATTATACAGTCTATACTGGGCACTAATGCCCTGTCTTACACAATCTGAGTCCGGACCTCCCAACCAACCCCCAGACAGCTGGCTGCAGACTGATCACATTGGACCCGACCATGGACTTATGTCATCATCTCCTCCCAGCCTCGGTTTTCAGGCTTCAGAACCTATACCTTATCTCCAACCACTGCCCAGGGTTGAACATGATGCAGAAATCAGAACGCCTCCTTCTGCATGGCAAGAAACCATGTGGTTGGCATGTTGTTGAACGTTCAGAGTAGGAGAAACCAGCGTGGCCCATGAGGCCCCAACCATGCTTGAGGGCCAGGTTGAGCACAAACTCGCATTGTGACACTCAGTGTGAGCCCTGTCCTCAAGTAAGGCCTCTCAGTGGCTGGACCAGGAGCCACATATGGGGCTTGCCATTTCCCTAGGCCCCCATTCTAAACCCGAAAGTTGGGTTGTCCAGTCGCCCCTCCAGAGGGCTCTCCTCTGAATCCGTCTTTTGTTGGGAAACTTGAGGTAAAAAAACAGAAAGGACTCCTCCCATCCTAAAGAATGACCTCAAACTCTTGGGATTGGGCCAAATCGCCAGAGAGGGATACACGTCCATATTTAATGAAACCACATCAACATTCAACGGCTATCGTTGATACAAAATCCAGACAAAAGCCTCAGTAAGCACATCACACTCGCTCTTTATTCATATCCCGAATAGTTCTCCTCAAGATCTCTAGATCGGGCCTGACATACCTCCGTCCACAAACCTAATCCGAGTTTGTGTTTTTAAGCTCCTTCTATCACCACAACCCTGACCCATGCAGTCTCCAGGCTGGGGTCTCTGTAGCCAAAACTCAGGACTGTGCCTGCCCCCACCAAGGGAATTCTGCCCACTCCATTGAACACAACTGTACAAATTAGAGGAACCTCCAAAATCCCCAAAGTTATCCCAATGGTGTAGGTTGCCTGGTACAAACAGGGGCGATCTGCCACCAGTTGAACAACTACCTCCACTCAGATCCGTAGGCAGATATCCCCAAAGAAAAACATTGAAACCGACATGCCCCTAGGCCCTAATCAGATCCATTGCTTTGGTTTCCAGTCATCTCACCCCAGAGGCCTGGTTTCTAATTCCAGCATTTGGGGTTTCCTGTGGAACCGTTCAGAACAAATGTCATCTCCACAAGTTACACGTGCTCTTTGGAGCTGTGTCAAAACCTCCAGTTAGGAGAATGCTTCAGGGCCCCGGTGCCACCGCCCCATTCCAAGGTCTCCATGAACACAAACCCACATTATGACCCATCCGCTGGAGAGTCCAATTCGACTCAGCCCCCTTGGTTGCTCCCCCAGACCCAGCAGATCGAACATATCTTTTTGCTAGGAGAAAATGGGAATGTGAGGCGTTTTGCCCAGGAATCCGTCCTTAGAACACTTCTCTGGAGTCGTTTCCTATGGGACGTCCTGGAGCAATCCAACAGTTCTCAATTGTACCACAGAAGGAATATTTGTGGTTTGGAGCATCTCACAATACCCATCATGGGAAAACCTCAATGGCCTCCTGATGCCTCCCCCCAATGAAGGGGCCATCATGGAAAGAAACTCCACCGTGAGCCAATGTCTGACTCTCGCCCTGACATCAGATGAACGAGGTCTCAATTTAACTCTTCAGAGTGTGCCTGCCCTGCCCTCACCCCAAAACCTAAGACTAGCTTGTGCTCTCAGATTTTCATCCTCACACTCCTGGCCAAAATTCCCTCCACTTTGGGAATTCTGGAGACACGATGCAGCACTCTGCCTGCCCTCCAGAAGAAAAACGTCACCCTATGAGGCTACCCGGAAGTCTCACACGAGGATCAAACTGCAGGCCACTCAACTCTACCCCAATTATACAGCCTACCCTGGACACTAATGCCCTGTCTGACACAGCCTGAGCCCAGACCTCCAGACCGACACCCAGACATCTGGCTGCATGCTGAGTACATGGCACCCACCATGTCCTTAGGTCGCCATCTCTTCCCAACCTCGGTTTTTAGGCTTCAGAACTTAAATCATTGTCCAGTGGTGAACGTGATGCAGAAACAAGAACTCCTTCTTCCCCATGGCAGGAAACCTTGTAATTGACATGTGGTCCAAGGTTCAATGTAGGAGAAAACAGAGTGGACCATGACGATCCGCCCATACTTGAGGGCCGCATTGGGCACAAACACGCATTATGACCCGAAGAGTGAGCCCTGTCCTCAAGTAAGGCCACTCAGTGACTGAACAAGAGCCCACATATGGGACTTGCCATTACCCAAGGCCCTCAGTCTTAACCAGAGGTCGAGTTTTCCAGTTGCCCCTCTGCAAGGCTCTGCTCTGGAATCCCTCTTTTGGTGGGATAACTTAGGTTAAAAAATAAATAAAATAAAATAAGCATTCCTCCCATCCCACAAAATGACCCCAGTCTCTTGGGATTGGGCCAAATCCCCACTGAGGGAAACCTGTCCATGGCCCATGATGACAACTCGACATTCCATGGCTATTTTTTGACACTAAATCCAGAGACAAAAGCATTAGCAAGCACCTCACACTCGCTCTTTCTTCATATCACGAAGAGTTCTCCTCTTGGTGTGTATTTCAGGCCATCCATACCTTTGTCCCCAACCCTACACAGAGTTTGTCTTTTCAGATTTCTGTCCCCACAGTCCTGGACCACACATCAGGAGTGTGACTGTCCTCTCCAAGGGAATTCTGCTTATTACTTTGGACACAACCTGACAGATTTGGAGAAACCTCCAAAGTCCCCAAGGCCATCCCAACACTGTCAGGCTCCCAGGATAAACAGGGGAGATCTGTCACAAGCTGTGCACCTACCTCCGCTCAGACTTATAGACAGATATCCCCAGAGAAGAAGATTGAACCGGACAGGCACCTAGGCCCTAAACGGATCCATTGCTTTTGATTCCAGGCATCTCTCCTCAGAGGCCTGGTATCCAATACCAGCATTGGTGGGTTCCTGGAGTTTCAATAAGAACAAATCTCGTCTCCACATGGGAAACTTGCTCTTTGGAGCTAAGTCAAATCCACCAGTTAGGAGAAACCTTCAGGTACAAGGAGCCACTGCACCCTTCCAAGGTCTCCACGGACACAAACCCACATTATGAACCCTCCTCAGGAGAATCCATTTCAACTCAGCCCCTCGGTTGCTCCCCTGAGCTAGCGATCGAACCTGCCTTATCACAAGTAGATAATTGGAATAGGAGGCGGGCTGCCCAGGATTCCATCCTTAGAACCCTGTTCTGGCGTCGATCTGTAATGGACTTCCTGGAGCCATCTCACAGGTCTCAACTGTCCTGCAGAAGGAATCCTTGTGAATTGGAGCATCTCACTACTCCCATCTTGGGAAAACCACCATGGCCTCATGATGTGCCCGGCCCTTCATGAGGGGGGGAAATGGACAGAAAATCCAACCTGAGCCAAAGTCTGATCCTCTCACTGACTTCATATCCACGAGATCTCAATTCAGCTCAGCAGAGTGTGCCTGCCGTGCCCTCACTACGAAACCTACGCCTAGGTTGTGTTCTCAGAATTCCATCATCACATGACTGGGCCACAAACCCTCCAGTTTGGGAATTCTGGAGCCAGAATGCAGCACTCTGCCTGCCATTCAGAAGAGAAATGTTGCCCTATGGGGCTACCCAGAAATCCCAAATGAGGATCAACCTGCACGCCACATGACTGTACCCCAATTGTACAATATAACCTGGGCACTAATGCGCTGTCTGACACAACCTGAGTCCAGACTTCCTGACAGACACCCAGACAGCTGGGGCCACACCTCAGGACCGTGCCTGCCCTCTCTAAGGGAACTTTGCCCATTCCATTGCCCACAAGCCTACAGATTACAAGAAACCTCCAAAGACCCCAAGACCATCCAATAGTGAGGGACTCTCGGGAGAAACAAAGGCGATCTGACACAAGCTGAGTAACGACCTCCACTCTGAACCATAGACAGATGTTACCAGAGAAGACGATGTAAGCAGAGAGGCCCCTATGCCCTAATAGGATCCATTGCTTTGGTTTTCAGGCATCTCTCTTCAGAGGTCTGGTTTCCAATACCAGCTTATTGGGGTTCCTGAGGCACCAATCAGAACAAATCTTGTCTCCACATGGGAAACTTGCTCTTTGGAGCTGTATCAATACCTCCGATTAGGAGAATCCTTCAGGGTGCCAGTGCCACTGCTCCATTCCAAGGTCTCTATGGACACAAAACATTATGACCGATCCACAGAAGAGTCCATTTCAACTCATCCCCCTCGGTTGCTTCCCCAGAACCAGCAGATCAAATCTGCCTTGTAGCTAGGAGACAAATGGAATGCGAGTTGGGTTGCCCGGGCATCCAACATTAGAACCCTGCTCTTGAGAAGTTCCTTATGGGACGTCCTGGATCCATCCAACAGATCTAGACAGTCCCACAGAAGGAACCTTTGCGATTTGGAGCATCAGAAATTCCCACTGTGGGAAAACCTCCATTGCCTCATGATGACCCCCCAATTACATTAAGAGGCCATCATGGACAGAAACTCCAACCTGAGCCAACGTCTGATCCTGCCCTGTCTTCAGATGGACGAAATCTCCTTTCAGCTCTTCAGAGTGTGCCTTCCATGCCCTCGCCTCGAAACCGAAGCCTAGCTTG
Organism: Neogale vison; assembly: GCF_020171115.1. Taxonomy (NCBI): domain Eukaryota; kingdom Metazoa; phylum Chordata; class Mammalia; order Carnivora; family Mustelidae; genus Neogale; species Neogale vison. The sequence continues at coordinate 97,650,559 of NC_058094.1, forward strand.
TGTTCTCGGACTTCCGTCCTCACACTCCTGGCCCACAAGCCCTCCAGTTTGGCATTCCAGAGACACAATGCAGCACTCTGCCTGCCTGCCTGCCTTCCAGAAGAAAAATGTTGCCCTAATGGCTAACCAGAAACACCAAATGAAGATCAACCTGCACGCCACTTGACTGTACCCCAATTATACAGTCAACCCTCGGCACTAAAGCCCTGTCTGACACAGCCTGAGCCCGGACCTCCCGACCGACACCCAGACACCTGGCCACACGCTGAGCACATCTGACATGCCATGGCCATAGGTCATCATCTTTTCCCAACCTCGATTTTCAGGCTTCAGAAACTAGACCTTATCTCCCATCTTTTCCCAGGGGTGAACGTGATGCAGAAATCAGAACTTTTCCTTCCCCATGGCCAGAAACCTTGTGGTTGGCTTGTTGTCCAACGTTCAGTGTAGGAAAAACCAGCATGGCAAATTAGGCCCGGCCATGCTGGAGGGGCATCATGATAACAAACAAACATTGGGACCCTCAACGTGAGCCCTGTCCTCAAGAAAATCCTCTCAGTGACTGGACCAACAGCTCGCATATGGGGCTTTCCATGCCCCTAGTCCCCCAATTTTAACCAGAGGTCGAGATGTCTAGCCACGCCTACTCATGGCTCTGCTCTGGAATCCCTCTTTGGTGGGACACCTGAGGTAAATAAATACAGAAAGGCTCCTCCCATCGACAGAATGACCCCAAAGACTTGGGATCGGTCTAAATCCACAGAGAGAAAGACTTGTACATGGCCCATGAGGCCACCACAACATTCATCGGCCTCTGTTGACACAAAATCCAGAGACAAAAGCCTGAGCAAACGCCTCACACTTGCTTTTTGTTCATAGCCAGAAAATTTCTCCTCAGGGTCTACAGATGGGGTGTGTCATAAATACATACCCACCTAAGCCGAGTTTGTCTTTTCAGACTTCTGCCCCCACAGTTTTGGCCCACACACCCTCCTGAGACACACCTCAGGAATGTGCCTGCCCTCTCCAAAGGAATTCTGCCCATTTCATTGGCCACTACCCTACAGATTAGGTGAAACCAAAAAGTCCCCAAGGCCATCCCAATAGTGTACGCTGCCCAGGACAAACAGTGGAGATCTGTCACAAGCTGAGCAATGACCTCCACTCAGACCCGTAGACAGATATCCCCAGAGAAGAAGATTGAAGCGGACAGGCCCTAATTGGATCCATTGCTTTGGTATCCAGGCATCTCTCCTCAGAGGCCTGGTTTCCAATACCAGCCTATGGGGATTCCTGAGGCAACAATCAGAACAAATCTCGTCTCCACATGGGAAACTTGCTCTTTGTATCTGTGTCAATACCTCCGGTTAGGAGAATCCTTCAGGGCGCCGGTGCCACTGCCCCTTTCCAAGGTCTCCATGGACTCAAGCCCACATTATGACCCATCCTCAGGAGACTCCATTTCAGCTCACCCCCCTACGTTGTTCCCCCAGAGCCAGCATAGCGAACCTGCATTGTCACTAAGAGAAGATTAGAATACGAGTTGGGATGCCCAGGCATCCATTGTTAGAACCCTGGTCTGGAGAAATTTTTTATGAGACGTCCTGGATCCATCCAACAGGTCTGGACTGTACAGCAGAAGGAATCCTTGTGGTTTGCAGCATCACAGACTCGCACCTTGGGAAAACCTCCATGGCCTCGTTATGCCCCAACCTTCATGTAGGGGAAATCATAGACAGAAACTCCAACTTGAGGCAATGTCTGAATCTCGCCCTGACTTTAGATGCACGAGACCTCGATTCAGCTCTGCAGATGGTGCGTGCTGAGCCTTTGCCCCAAAACCTAAGCCTAGCTTGTGTTCTCAGACTTCCGTCCTCACACTCTTGGCTCACTAGTCCTTCAGTTTGGGAATTCTGAAGACACAATGCAGCACTCTGCTTGCCCTCCAGAAGAAAAACGTTGCCCTATGTGGCTACCCAGAAACCTCAAATGAGGATCAACCTACACGACCATAGACTATACCCCAATTAAACAGTCCAGCCTGGGCAGTAATGCCCTGTATGACACAGCCTGAGCCCAGACCTCATGACCGACAACCAGGAGCTGGACGTACACCGAGCGATGGATACAAACACACATTCGGACCCTCAGCTTGAGCCCTGTCCTCAAATAAAGCCTCTCAGGGGCTGGACCAAAAGCCCACATATGGAGCTTGCCATGCCCCTAGTCCCCCATTCTTATCCAGAGCTTGAGAAATCTAGTCAATCCTTTTCAGAGCTCTTTTCTGGAATCCCTCTTCGGTGGGACACATGAGTTAAAAAAAAAAATAGAGAAAGGACTCCTACTATCCAAAGAATGACCCCAAACACTTGGAATTGGGCCAAATGCACAGAGAGAAAAACTCGTCCATGGCCGATGAGGTCAGCCCGACATTCCACGGCCACCATTGACATAAAATCTGGAGAGAAAAGCCTGAAAAAGCGCCTCATACTTGCCCCTTGTTCATAGCCCAAAATATTCTCCCCACAGTCTGTAGATCGGGCCTGTCATACCTATATGCCCCAAACTAAGCTGACTTTGTGTTTTCAGACTTCTGTCTCCATTGTCCTGGCCCACACACCCTCAAGGGTGGGGTCCCTGAAGCCACACCTCAAGACTGTGCCTGCCCTCTCCAAAGGAATTTTGCTCATTCCTTTGGACACAACCCTACAGATTAGGAGAAACCTCCAATGTTCCGGAGGACATCCCAATAATGTAGGACGTCCAGGACAATCAGGGGCGATCTGACACAAGCTGAGCCAGTAACTCCACTCAGACCCATAGACAGATATGCCCAGAGAAGAAGATTGAACCGACAAGCACCTAGGCCACAATCGGATCCATTGCTTTTGTTTCCAGGCATCTCTCGTAAGAGGCCTGGATTCCAATACCAGCATATGGGGGTTTCTGGAGGTACCAATCAGAACAAATTTAGTGTCCACATGGGAATCTTACTCTATGGAGCTGTGTCAAAATCTCTAGTTAGGAGGTTTTGGTCACCAGAGGTGACTTCAGGTCACTGGAGCAACCACCCCATTCCAATGTCTCCATGTACACAATCTCACATTATGACCCATTCTTAGGAGAGTCCATTTCAAAGAAACCTCCTCAGTTGCTCCCCCAGAGTCAGAGGATCAAACCGGCCTTGTCGCTAGGAGACAATTGAAATGAGAGAGGGGGGGGCGCCTGGGTGGCTCAGTGGGTTAAGCCGCTGCCTTCGGCTCAGGTCGTGATCTCAGGGTCCTGGGATCGAGTCCCACGTCGGGCTCTCTGCTCGGCAGGGAGCCTGCTTCCCTCTCTCTCTCTCTCTGCCTGCCTCTCCATCTACTTGTGATCTCTCTCTGTCAAATAAATAAATAAAATCTTTAAAAAAAAAAAAAAAAAAAAAAAAAAAAAAAAAAAAAGAAATGAGAGAGGGGCTCTTCAGGCATCCATCCTTAGAACCATGCTCTTGCATCGTTCCTTATGGGACGTCCTGGAGCCATCCAGTAGGTCTTGACTGTCCCACAGAAGGAGTCCTTGCACATGGATCATCTCACAACTCCCATCATGGGAAAACTTCAAAGGCCACATGATGCCCCTAATCTTCATAAAGGCAGATCATAGACCGAAACTCCAACCTGAGCTAATGGCTGATCCTCGCCTTGACTTCAGATGCATGAGATATCGATTCAGCTCTTCAGAGTGTGCCTGCCGTTCCTTCACCCGGAAACCTAAGCATAGCTTGTGTTTTCAGACTTCCGTCCTCACTCTCCTGGAACACACACCCTCCAGTTTGGGAATTCTGGAGCCACAATGCAGCACTCTGCTTGCACTCTGGAAGAAAAACGTTGCCCTAATGGGGCTATCCAGAAATGCCAAATGAGGATCAACCTGCACGCCACTTCACTGTATCCCAAATATACAGTCTACCCTGGGCACTAATGCCCTGCCTTACACAGCCTGAGCCTGGACATCCTGACTGTCACCTGGACAGCTGGGGCCACATCTCAGGTCTGTGCCTGCGTTCTCCAAGAGAATTCTGCCTATTCCATTGGCCACAACCCAACAGGTTAGGAGAAACCTCCAAAGTCCCCGAGACCATCCCAGTAGTGTAGGCCGCCAGGGACAAACAGGGTCAGTCTATAACAAGCTGAGCAACAACCTCCACTCAGAACCATAGACAGATGTGCCCAGAGTAGATTGAAGCAGACAGGCCACTAGGCATGAATCAGATCTATAATTTGGATTCCAGGCATGTCTCCCCAGATGCCTGGTTGCTAATGCAGGCATATAGGGTTCCTGAGGTACCAATCAGAACAAATCTCGTCTCCACATGGGAATCTAGCATGTTGAAGCTGTGTCAAAATCTCTGGTTAGGAGAATCCTTCAGGAACCCGGAGCCACCGCCCTATTCCAAGGTCTCCACAGACACAAACCCAATTATAACACATCCTCAGGAGAGTCCATTTCAACTCAGACCACTCAGTTTCTAACCCAGTGCGAGCAGACCGAACCTGCCTTTTCGTTAGGAGACAATTGGAATGTGAGTTCTCTGCCCAGGCATCAGGGACAGAAACTCCAACCTGAGCCAACATCTGATCCTCGTCCTGAATTCAGATGCATGTGATCTCAATTCAGCTCTTCAGAGTGAGCCTTCCGTGTCCTTGTCCCCAAATTGAAGCCTAGCTTGTGTTCTCAGACTTCTGTCCTCACACTCTTCAGCCACAGGTCCTCCAGTTTGGGAATTCCGAAGACACAATACTGCACTCTGCCTGCCCTCCAGAAGAGAAACGTGGCCTGATGGGGCTACCCAGAAATCCCAAAAGATGATCAACCTGCACGCCACTTGACTGTGCCCCAATTATACAGTCAGGCCTGGGCACTAATGCCCTATCTGACAAAGCCTGAGGTCTGACTTCCCGATCGACACCCAGACAGCTGGCAGGACACTGAGAACATCTGAACTGATATGGCCTTAGGTCGTCATCTCTTCCCAACCTCAGTTTTCAAGCTTCAGAAAGCTAGACATTATCTCCAGTCACTTCCCACGCATGAACGTGATGAAGAAATCAAAACTCCTCCTTCCCCCTCACCAGAACCTTGTGGTTGGCATGTTGTCCAACGTTCAGTATAGGAGAAACCAGGGGGCCATGAGGCCCCGCTCATGCTTGAGGGCCGCGATGGGCACAAACACACATTGGGATCCTTTCCATGAGCCCTGCACTCAAGTAAAGTCTCTCAGTGCTGGACCAAGAGCCCGCATATGGGGCTTGCCATGCCCCAAGTCTCCCAATCTTAACCAGAGGTCGAGATATCTAGTCACCACTACTCAGGGCTTTGCTGTGGAATCCCTCTTTGGTGGGACACCTGAGGTAAATAAATACAGAAAGCGCTCCTCCCATCCACAGAATAACCCCAACCACTTGGGATAGGGCCAAATCTCCAGATAGAAAGACTCTTTCATGGCCCATGAGGCCACCCTGACATTCCACGGCCACTGTTGATACAAAATCCAGAGACATAAGCCTGAGCAAGTGCCTCACACTAGCCCTTTGTTCATAGCCCGAAATGTTCTCCACACGGTCCATAGGTAAGCCTGCCATACCTATGTTCACAATCTTAAGGCGGGTTTTCTTTTTCAGACTTCTATACACACAGTCCCGGCCCACACAACCTCCAGGCTGGGGCCCCTGGAGCCACACCTCAGGACTGTACCTGTCCTCTCAAAGGGAATTCTGCTCATTCTTTTGGACAGAACCCTAAAGATTAGGAGAACCCTCCAATGTCCCCGAGGCTATCCCAATAGTGGAGGACGTCCGGGACAAACAGGGACGATCTGACACAAGCTGGGCCACTACCTCCACTTAGACCCGTAGACAGATATCCATAGAAAAGAAGATTGAACAGGACAAGCACCTAGGCCCTAATCGTATCCATTGCTTTTGTTTCCAGGCATCTCTCCTCAGAGACCTGGATTCCAATACCTGCATATGGGGGTTTCCGGAGGTACCAATCTGAACAAATCTCATCTCCACATGGGAAACTTGTGCTATGAAGCTGTGTCAAAAGCTCTAGTTAGGAGAAAGCTTCAGGTCACCAGAGCCACTGCCCCATTCCAAGATCTCCATGGACACAATTCCACATTATGACCCATCCTCAGGAGAGTCCATTTCAACTCAACCCCCTCCGTTGCTCCCACAGAGCCAGCAGATCGAACCTGCCTTGTTACTAGGAGACAACTGAAACGAGAGGCAGACTCTTCAGGCATCGATCTTTAGAATCCCGCTCTTGCGTCGTTCATTATGGGACATCCTGGAGCCATCCAACAGCTCTCGACTGTCCCGCAGAAGGGTTCCTTGCAGATTGGAGGATCTCACAATTGTGAGAAAACTTCTATGGGCACTTGATGCCCCTAATCTTCATGAAGGCTTATCATGGACAGAAACTCCAAACTGAGTCAATGGCTAATCCTCACCTTGACTTCAGATGCACGAGATCTCAATTCAGCTCTTCAAAGTGTACCTACCGTGCCCTCGCCCCAAAACCTAAGCATAGCTTGTGTTCTCAGACTTCCGTCCTCACTCTCCTGGACCACACGCCCTCCAGTTTGGGAATTCTGGAGCCACAATGCAGCACTCTGCCTGCACTCTGGAAGAAAAACGTTGCCCTATGGGTCTAACCAGAAATGCCAAATGAGGATCAACCTGCACGCCACTCGACTGTATCCCAATTATACAGTCTACCCTGGTCACTAATGCCCTGTCTGACACAGCCTGAGCCCAGACCTCCTGACCGTCACCCAGACAGCTGGTACCATATCTCAGGACTGTGCCTGCACTCTCTAAGGGAATTCTGCCTATTCAATTGGCCAAAACCCTACAGATTATGAGAAGCCTCCAAAGTCCCCGAGACTATCCCACTAGTGTAGGCCAACTGGGAAAAAACAGGGTTGATCTGACATAAGCTGAGCAACGACCTCCACTCAGAACCTTAGACAGATGTGCCCAGAGAAGACTGAAGCAGACAGGCCCCTAGGCATGAATCAGATTTATTGCTTTGGATTCCAGGCATCTCTCCTCAGAGTCCTGGTTTATAATACCAGCTTATGGGAGTTCCTGAGGCAACAATCAGAACAAATCTCTTCTCCACATGGGAATCTTGTTCTTTGGAGCTGTGTGAAAACCTCTGGTTAAGAGAATGCTTCAGGGCCCCAGAGCCACCGCCCCATTCCAAGGTCTCCATGGACACAGTCCCACATTATGGCTGATACTCAGGAGAGTCCATTTCAACACAGCCCCCTGGGTTGCTACCCAGAGCCAGCAGATCGAACCTGCCTTGTCGCTAGGAGAAAATTGGAATGCGAGGTGGGCCCCAGGCATCCATCGATAGAACCCTGCTCAGGAGAACTTCTTTATGGGACGTCCTGGATCCATCCAACAGGTCTCAAATGTCCCACAGAACAAATCCTTGCGGTTTGGACCACCACATATTCCCACCATGGGAAAACCTCCATGGCCTCATGATGCCCCCCCACCTTCATGATGCGGCCATCACAGACAAAAACTACAAACTGAGCCAACATCTGATCCTATGTCCCCAAACCTAAGCTGAGATTGTGTTTTCAGACTTCAGTCCCAACAGCCCTGGCCCACACACCTTCCCAGCTGGGTCTCCTGGAGCCACAACTCAGGACAGTGCCTCCCCCCTCCAAGGGAATTCTGCCCATTCCATTGGCCACTACTGTACAGATTAGGAGAAACCTCCAAAGTCCCCGAGGCAATCGCAATAGTGTAGCCCAGCACAAACAGGGGGAATCTGTCACAAGATGAACAACTACCTCCCCTCAGACCCGCAGACAGATATGCCCAGAGAAGATTGAACAGGAGAGGCACCTAGGCTCTAAAAGGATCCATTGCTTTTGCTCCAGGCATCTCTCCACAGAAGCCTGGTTTCCAATACCAGCATAAGGGGGTTTCCTGAGGTACCAATCAGAGGAAATCTCGTCTCCACATGGGAAACTTGACCTTTGGAGCTGTGTCAAAACCTCCAGTTCGAACAAATATTTAGGCTGCCGGAGCAACCTCCCCATTCCAAGGTCTCCATGGATACAAACCCACATTATGGCCCATCTGCAGGAGAGTGCATTTCAAATCATCCCCCTCGGTTGCTCTCCCAGAGCCAGCAGATGGAACCTACCTTGTTGCTAGGATACAATTGGAATGTGAGGCGGGATCTCCAGGGAATTTTCCTTAGTACCCTGCTCTGGCATCATTCCGTATGGGATGTCCTAGAGCCATCCAACAGGTCTCGACCGTCCAGCAGAAGGAATCCTTGCAGATTGGAGCATCTCACATCTCCCATAGTGGGAAAACCTCCGTGGCCTCGTGATGCACCCCTCCCTTCCTGAAAGGGCCATCCTGGACAGAAACTCCAAACTAAGCCAAAGTCTGATCCACGGCCTGACTTCTGATGCACGAGATCTCGTTTCAAAACTGCAGAGTGTGCCTGCTTTGCCCTCGCCCCAAAACTTAAGCCTACTTGTGTTCTCAGACTTCCGTCCACACACTCCTGGCCCTCAAGCACACCTGTTTGGGAATTCTGGAGACACAATATAGCATTCTGCCTGCCCTCCAGAAGAAAAACGTTGCCCTATGGGGCTACACAGAAATGTCAAATGAAGAACAACTTGCAAGCCACTCGACTCTACCCCAATTATACAGTCTAGCCTGAGCCCTAAAGCCCTGTCTGACACAGCCTGAGCCCAGACCTCGCGATCGACATGCAGACAACTAGCTGTACACTGAGCACATCAGAACCTCCATGGGCTTATGTCGTCATCTCTTCCCAACTTTGGTCTTCAAGCTTCAGAAACCTAGACTGTATCTCCACTCGCTTCCTAGGGTTGAACGTAATGCAGACATAAGAACTCCTCCTTCCCCCTGGCCAGAACATTGTGGTTGGCATGTTATTCAATGTTCATTGTAGGAGAAACCAGTGTGGCCCATGAAGCCCCACCCATGCTTGAAGGCCGGGATAGGCACAAACACACATTGGGGCCTTCAGCGTGACCCCTGTCCTCAAGTAAAGCCTGTCAGTGGCTGGACTAAAAGCCGCATATGGGTCTTGCCATGCTCCAATCTCCCAATCTTAAGCAGAGGTGGAAATGACTAGTGACCCCTACTCAGGGCCCTGCTCTGGAATCGCTCTTTGGTGGGACACCTGAGGTAAATAAATACAGAAAGGACTCCTCCCGTCCACAGAATGACGCCAACCACTTGGGATCGGGCCAAATCTCCAGAGAGAAAGACTCGTCCATGGCCCATGAGGCCACCCCGACATTCTATGGCCACCGTTGACACAAAATCCAGAGACATAAGCCTGAGAAAGCACCTCACACTCGCCCTTTATTCATAGCCCGAATAATTCTCCACACGGTCTGTAGATCGGGCCTACCATACCTACGTCCACAAACATAAGGTCAGTTTGTTTTTCAGAGTTCTGTACGACAGTCATGGCCCACATACCCTCCAGGCTGGGGCCCCTGGGCCACATCTCAGGACTGTGCCTGCTTCTCCATGGGAATCCTGCCCATTCCATTGGAGACAAACCTAGATATTAGGTGAAAACTCTAAAGTACCCGACGCCGTCCCAATAGTGTAGGCCTCCCAGGACAAACAGGAGTGATCTGTCCCAAGCTGAGCAACTACCTCAACTCAAACCCGTGCACAGATATCCCCAGAGAAGAATATTGAAATGGACAGGCACCTAGACCCTAATTAGACCCCTTGCATTTGTTTCCAGGCACCTCTCCTCAGAGGCCTGGTTTCCAAGACTACGATATGGGGGTTTCCAGAGGTACCAAATAGAACGAATCACATCTCCACATGGGCAACTTGTTCTTTGTAGCTTTGTGAAAAGTTCCAATTAGGAGAAACCTTCAGGTCCCCGGAGCCACCGCCCCATTCCAAGGTCTCAATGGACATAAACCCACATTATGACCCATCCTCAGGTGAGTCCATTTCAACTCAACCCCCTCAGTTGCTCCCCCAGAGCCAGCAGATCGAACCTGCCTTGTTGCTAGGAGACATTTGGAATGTGAGGTGGGCTGCCCAGGCATCCATCCTTAGAACCCTGCTTTGGAGAACTTCCTTTTGGGACGTCCTTGATCCATCAAATAGGTCTCGACTGTCCCGCAGAATGAATCCTTGCAGTTTGGAGTATCACACAATCCCATCATGGGAAAACCTCCATGGCTTCGTGATGCCCCCCAAACCTTCATGAATGGACCATTATGGACAGAAACTCCAGGCTATGCCAACGTCTGATCCTCACCCTGACTTCAGATACACGAGATCTCGACTCAGCTCTGCAGAGTGTGCCTGCCGTGTCCTCGCCCCAAAACCTAAGCCTAACTTGTGTTCTCAGACTTTTGTCCTCAAACTCCTGGCCCACTAGGCCTCCAGTTTGGAAATTCCAGAGCCACAATGCAGCACTCTGCCTGCCCTTCAGATGAAAAACGTTGCCCTTGGGGCTACACAGAAATGCCAAATGAGGATCAACCTGCATGAAACTCGACTACACCCCAATGACACAGTCTAGCCTGGGCACTAATTCCCTGTCTGCCACAGCCTGAGCCCGCAACTCCCGACCCACACTCAACAGCTGGCCGAACACAGCACATTGAACACGCCATGGCCTTAAGTCTTCATCTCTTCCCAACCTCAGTTTTCAGGCTTCAGAACCTAGACCTTAACTGCAATCACTGTCCAAGGGTGAACGTGTTGCAGAAATCAGAACTCCTCCTTCCCCATGGCCGGAAACCTTGTGGGTGGCATGTTGTGCAACGTTCAGTGTAGGAGAAACCAGCATGGTACATTAGGCCCCGCTCAGGCTTGAGGGGCTCTTTGGGCACAAATACGCATTGTGAACTTCCGCGAGAGCCCTATCTTCAAGGAAGGCCTCTCAGCGTCTGGAGCAAGAGCCACATATGGGGCTTGCCATGCCCATACATCCCCAATGTTAACCAGAGGTCGGGTTGTCCAGTCGACCCTCCCCAGGACTCTGCTCTGGAATCCCTCTTTTGGTTCTATATAGGAGGTAAAAAACAGAAAGGCCTCCTCGCTTCCCACAGAATGACCCAAAACTCTTAGGATCATGCCAAATCCCCAATGGAAGGAGAATCGTCCATGTCTTATGAGGCCATCCCAACATTACCCGGCCATCTGTGACTCAAAATTCAGAGACAAAAGACTGACCAAGTGCCTCACACTGGCCTTTGTCCATATCCCGAAGAGTTCTCATCACAGTCTATAGATCGAGCCTGCCATACCTACGTCCCTAAACCCAAATGGAGTTTGTGTTTTCAGACTTCTGTCCCGAGAGTCCTGGCACACACACCCTCCACGCTTGGGTCCCTGGAGCCACATATCACGACTGTGCCTTCCTTCTCCAAGAGAATTCTTCCCATTCCATTGACCACAACCTTGCAAATTTGGAGAAACCTCCAAAGTCACCGAGGCCATCCCAATAGTATAGGCAGCTCAATATAAACAGGGGTGATCAGACACCAGATGAGCAACTACCTCCACTCAAACCCATCGACAGATGTCCCCAGAGAAGAAGATTGAACTGGACAGGCCCCTAACCCCTAATCCGATCCATTGATTTGGTTTCCAGGCATCTCTCCTAAGAGGCCTGGTTTCCAATACCAGCATAATTTGGTTTCCTGAGACACAAATAAGAACAAATCTCGTCTCCCCATGGAAAACTTGCTTTTTGGAGCTGTGTCAAATCCTCTCGTTAGGAGAATCATTCAGGGCCCTGGTGCCATTGCCCCATTCCAAGGTCTCCATGGACTCCAACCCACACTATGACCCATCCTTAGGAGAGTCCATTTCAACCCAGCCCCCTCGGTTGCTATTCCAGAGCCAGTAGATCAAAAGTGTCTTGTTGCTAGGAGACAATTGGAATGTGAGGCCAGTTGCCCAGGCATCCATCATTAGAACCCTGCTCTGGAGAACTTCCTTATGGGACGTCCTAGAGCCATCCAACGGTCTTAATTGTCACACAGAAGGAACCCATGCAGTTTGGAGCATCTCACAACTCCCATGGTGGGAAAACATCCATGGCCTTGTAATGCACCCCCCCTTCATGAAGGGGCCAACATGGACAGAAACTCCAACCTGAGCCTACGTCTGATCTTCGCCCTGACTTCAGATGCATGAGATCTCCATTCAGCTCTGCAGTGTGTGCCTGTCATGCCCTTGTCCCGAAACCTAAGCCTAGCTTGTGTTCTAAGACTTCCGACCTCACTCTCCTGGCCCACAAGCCCTCCAGTTTGGGAATTCCGGAGCTACAATGCAGCACTCTGCCTGCAATCCAGAAGAAACACTTTGCCCTATGCTGCTAATAAGAAATCCCAAATGATTATCTATTGCACGCCACTCGACTGTAAAGCAATTATACAGTAAAGCAATTATACAGTTTGTGGCCTCAAACTGAAGACATCGGATGCACTATGGCCTTCTGTTGTCATATCTTCCCAACCTCGGTTTCCAGGTTTAAGAACCTAGACCTTATCTCCAATCACTTCCCAGGGGTGAACATGATGCAAAAATCAGAATTCCTCCTTCTCCATGGCAAGAAACCTTGTGGTTGGCATGTTGTTCAACGTTCTGTGTAGGAAAACCTGCGTGGTCCGAGAGGTCATGCCAGTGCTTGAGTTCCGCCTTGGGCACAGACACACATTGTGACCCTCAGCGTGAGTCCCATATTCAAGTAACGCCTCTCAGTGGCTGGACCAAGAGACCGCATATGGGGCTTGCCCTGCACATAGGCCCTCAGGCCTTAGCAGAAGGCAGGTATTGCAGTTGTCAGTACCTACTGCTCCTCTCTAAAATCCCTCTATTGGGGGGACACCTGAGGCAGAATACAGGACCAACACACCCTCCAGGCTAGGGACTATGGAGACACACTGAAGGACTATGCCTGTCCTATCCAAGTTAACTCTGCCCAATCCTTTGACCACAACCCTAAAGATAAGTAGAAACCTCCAAGGCCCCCGAGGCCATCCCGATAATGTAGGCCGCCCTGAACTAAGAGGGGCACTCTGACACTAGCTGAGCAACTAACTCCACTTAGACACTCAGACAGTGTCCCCAAAGACAGAAGATTGAAAAGGACAGGCCCCTATGCCCTAATCTGAGCCCAGATTTGGTTCCCAGGTGTCTCTCCTCAGAGACCAGCATCTGGAGACCAGTTTTGGAGACCAGCATCTGGGGCTTTTGTGGCAACAAACAGAGCCTCTCTCATCTCCACATGGGGAGCTTTCTTATTGGAACTGTATCAAACTTTTCAGGCAGGCGAATTCTGCAGGGCCTCTGAGCCACCAGCACATTCCAAAGTCCCCATGGACACAAATCCACATTATGACCCATCCTTAGGAGAGTCCATTTCAACACAGCCCCCTGTGTAGCTCGCCCCAGAGCCAGCAGTTCAAACATGTCTTGTTGCAAAGAGCCAATGGGAATGTGATGTATGCTGTACAGGCATCCATCCTTTGAACGCAGCTCTCCAGTCCTTCCGTATGGGACTTCCTGGAGCCATCCAACAGGATTCGACTATCCTGCAGAAGAAAACCTTGTGGTTTGGAGAACTCACAACTCAGCGTGGGAAAACCTCCTTAGCCTCATGAGGCCCCTGCTTCATGAAGGGGCCATCATGGACACAAACTCCAGTCTCGGCCAACGTTTGATCCTCACCCTGACTTCAGATGTAGGAGATCCTGATTCAGCCTTTGCAGAGTGGGCCTGTCATGCCCTTGGCCCCAAACCTCACCCTAGCTTGTGTTTTCAGACTTCCATCCTCACAACCCTGGCACACAAGCCTACCCAATTGGGAATTCTGGGGTCACAAAGAAGTACTCTGCCTGCCCACCAGAATAAAAAAAAAAAAATTGTCTATGGCGTTGCCCAGAAACACCAAATGAGGATCAACCTGCTCAGTGCTTGGCAACAACCCAACTGCATAGGCTACCTAAGCATTAATGCTCTGTCTTACATAGCCTGAGGCCAGACCTTCCAATAGACACCGAGACAGCTTGCCGCACTCCCAGCACAAATGACCCGCCATGGCCTTAGGCCATCATCCCTTCCCAACCTGGGTTTTCAGGCATTAGAACTTAGACCTTATCTCCAATCCCTGCACAGGGGGGAACCTGACCCATGAGCCAGAACTCCTCCTTCCCCATGGCAAAAACCTGCTAATGGCTGGAAGTCAAACCTTCAATGTAGGAGAAAACTGCATGGCCCATGAGGCCACGCCCATGCTTGAGGGCAGCCTTGGGCACACACACACACATTGTGATCCTCAGCGTGAGTCCCGTATTCAAGTAACACCTTTCAGTGGCTGGACCAATAGCTCGCATATGGGGTTTACCATGACCATAGGCACCCGAGCCTAACCAAGAGGCAGGTATTCCAGTTGTCAGTACCCACTGCTCTGCTCTAGAATCCCTCTAATGGGGGGGACACTAAAGGCAGAACACAGGACTCCTCCCTTCCACAGAATGACCCCAAACTCTAGGGAGCGGGGCAAATCACCAGAGAGGGAATATTCTTCCTCGGCCCATGAGGCCACCCCTACATTAAATGGCCATCATGGACAGAACATCCAGAGAGAAGAGCCTGAGCGACCGCCTCCCACTCGCCTCCCTTTCATATCCCGAGGTGATCCCTTCACGGACTGTAGATGAGGCCTACCATAACCTCGGTCCCAAACCTGAGCCGAGTTTGTGTTTTTGTACATCTGTTCCCACAGCCCTGGCACACACAGCCTCCAGGCTGGGGCCTCTGGATTCACACCACAGGACTGTGCCTGCTCTCTCCTAGGAACCTGTGCCCATTCCATTGGCCACAACCCTACAGAATAGGAGAAACCTCAAGGCCCCTGAGGACATCCCACTACTGTAGCCGCCCTGGACACACAGGGACATTCTGACACAAGCTGAGCAACTACCTGCACACAGACATGCATACAGATGTCCACAGAGACAGAAGATTGAACAGGAGAGGCCCCTAGGCCCTAATCTGAATTCTTGCTTAGGTTTCCAAGTGTCACTCCTCATAAGCCTGGGTTCGAAGACCAGCATATGGGGCTTTCTTGAGGCACAAAACAGAACACCTCTCGTCTCCACATGGGAAGCTTCCTTGTTGGAGCTGTGTCAAACCCTTCGAGTTGGAGAATCCTGCAAAGACCCTGAGCCACAAACACATTCCAAGGTCTGCATGGCCAGCAAACCACACTATGAACCATCTTTAGGAGAGTCCATTACAACTCCACCCTCTGGGTAGCTCGCCCAAGATCCCACAGATTGAGCCTGGCTTATCCCGACCAGTCAATGGGAATGTGAGCTGGTGTTTCCAGGCTTCCATGCTTAGACACCTGCTCTCAAGTTTTTCCGAATGGGGCGTCCTGGAACCATCCAATAGTACTCAAATCTCCTGCAGAAAGAAACCTTGAGGTTCGGAGCAGCTCACAACTCCCAGTGTAGGGAAACGTCTCTGGCCTCATGACGGCCCCAACCCCCTTCAGGAAGAGGCCATCATGGACACAAACTCCAGCTTGAGGCAACGTCTGATACTCGCCCTGACCTCAGATGCAGGAGATCTCGATGCAGCCTTGCAGATTGTGTGTGCCATGCCCTCGGCCCCAAACCTAATGCTAGCTTGTGTTTTCAGACTTCCGTCCTCACACTCCTGGCAAACAAGCCCTCCAGACTGGGAATTCCGGAACCACAATGCAGCCCTCTGCCTGCCCACCAGAAGAGAAACTTTGCCCTATGGGGCTCTCCAGAAACCCCAAATGAGGATCAACCTGCTCAGGCCTCAAATGCACCCCAAATAGATAGGCTTCCCTGGGAACAGCCTGAGGCCAGACGTCCCAGCAGACAAGGAGAAAGCTGGCCTCACACCCAGCACATCTGACACACCATGGCCTTAGGTCGTCATCTCTTCCCAACCTGTGTTTTCAGACATCTGAACCTAGACATTATATCAAATCACGCACAGGTGGGTACCTGAAGCACAAACCAGAACTCCTCCTTCCCCATGGCTCTAAAGCTTGTTGTTGGCATGGAGTCAAACCTTCAGGGTAGGAGAAACCTTGATAGCTCCTGAGGCCACGCCCAAAGTAGAGTGACGACTTGGTAAAAAACTCGCATTGTGACCCTCAGCGTGAGCCCCATGTCAAAGTAAGGCCTCTCAGAGCCTGGACCAAGAGCCCACATATGGAGCTTACCAAGCCCCTATGTTCCCAACCCTCACCAGATTTCGAATTTCCCAGTCACCTGTACCTGAGGCTTTGCTCTGGAATCCCTCTCTTGGAGATACACCTTAGCCAGACAACAGGACTGCACCCTTCCACAAAATGACCGCAAACTCTTGTGAGCTGGACCAAATTCCCAGAGAGGGAGATTCGTCCATAGCCCCTGAGGCCACTCTACTATCCTCAGCTATCCTGGTCACAACATCCAGAGACAAAAGACTGAGGGACTGCCTTCCACTCCCCCTTCTTTCAATAACCGAGGATTTCCCCTCCCGGTCTGTAGATCCGGCTTGCCATAACCTCGGTGTCACACCTAACCCGAGATTCTGTTTTCAGACTTCTGTGCTCATAGCACGGACCCACACACCTTGCAGGCTAGGGCCTATAGAGCCAAACTGAAGGACTGCACCTGTCCTCTCCAAGGACATTGGCCATAACCCTAAAGATTAGGAGAAATCTCCAAGGCCTCCGAGGCCACCCCGATAGTGTAGGCTGCCCTGGACTAAGAGGGGCACTCTTACACTAGCTGAGCAACTATCTCAACGTAGACACTCAGACAGTGTCCCCAGAGACAGAAGATTGAAAAAGACAGGCCCTTAGGCCCTAATCTGAACACTAGCATTGGTTTCCAGGTGTCTCTCTTCAGAGGACTGGTTTCAAGACAAGCATCTGGGGCTTTTCTGAGGCATCATACAGAACCCCTCTTGTCTCCACATGGGGAGCTTTCTTATTGGAGCTGTATCAAACCCTTCAGGTAGGCGAATTCTGCAGGGCCCCTGAGCCACCAGCACATTCCTAGGTCTCCATGGACAAAAACCCACATTATGACCCATCCTCAGGAGAGTCCATTTCAACTCAGCGCCCTGGGTAGCTCGCCCCAGAGCCAGCAGTTCAAACATGTCTTGTCACAAATAGCCAATGGGAATGTGAAATATGCTGTACAGGCATCCATCCTTCGAAGCCTGCTCTCCAGTCCTTCTGTATGGGATGTCCTGGAACCATCCAGCAGGACTTTTCATGAAGAAAACTTTGTGGTTTGGAGCAACTCACAACTCAGCGTGGGAAAACCTCCTTAGTCTCATGAGGCCCCTGCTTCATGAAGGGGCCATGATGGACACAAACTCCAGCCTCAGCCAACGTTTGATCCTAACCCTGACTTCAGATGAAGGAGATCTCATTTCAGGCTCTGCAGAGTGCGCCTGCCATGCCCTTGGCCCCAAACCTCACCCTAGCTTGTGTTTGCAGACTTCCGTCCTCACACTCCTGGCCCACAGCTCTCCTGATTGGGAATACTGGGGCCAAAATGAAGCATTCTGCCTGCCAAATGGAAGACATACTTTGTCTGTGGTGTTGCCCAGAAACCCAAAAGGAGGATCAACCTGCTCAGCCCTCAGCACACCCCAATTGCATAGGCTACACTAAGCACTCATGCTCTGTCTTACATAGCCTGAGCCCAGATGTTATGACAGACACTGAGACAGCTGGCTGCACACCAAGCACCTTGGACCCGCCATGGTCTTAGGGCATTCATCCCTTCCCATTGACCTGCATGTCTTCCTGGAGTTATGTTCTGAGACTGTGTCAGACTGTGTGTTTTGTCAGAGCAGCCTATGAAATTGGGGTGGACTTAGGGGCCTTGCAGGTTTCTGCTAATCTGTAGGGCTTGGGAAACTGAGATGGGCAATTTCCTCAAAAGATCAAGCCCAGTGATGTGCTGTTGTTCTGGAGGCCCCATCCTGGAGCGCGTCTGGGTTAGGACTTTAGGACCAAAGTCTTCAGACACAAACTCGGGTAATAGTTAGGGGGTGGTGATGGTAGGCCCTATCTGCAGACCCTGAGGGTAGCTTCTCAGGACTTGAAATTTGGACAATTGGGACGCAGGAGCACAGTATTTCTGTCTGGATTTTGTGTCTAGGATGGCCATGGGATGGAGGGGTGTCCTCATGGGTCCATGGGAGATTCTACCTCTCTGGGAATTCTGCTCGGCACCCCAGAGTTTGGTTTATTTTTGGGGAAAGGGGAGAGCACGGTTTTCCATCTCAGGGGTCCCATCCAAAAAGGCATTTCGGGGATTGGTTCTGGGTCCAGGCACCTGGATAACCCCACCAGGGCTTAGGATTTGGGCCTAGGAGCATGACAGGCCCGCTCTATGGGCTCCTGGTCCAGCTCGTGAGGTGGCCTGTTGGAAAGGGTCTTAGGGTGAGGGTCACAATGCCTGTTTGTGCCCAGCTGCCCATCCTGAGTGGGCGTGGTCTCATGGGCCATGCACCTGGCTCCCACTCTGAGGGTTGGACTGTCATCTCAACATTCAGTTTTCCTGCCAAGGGAAGGAGTAGTACTCATTTTTGCTTCAGCGTCCCCATGGGCAGGAATTGAGCTATGTTCTGGGACAGGTACCTGATTACCCAGGTTACTTCAAGATGATGGCCACGGGCCAAGGCAGAACCCACCTGCCAGATATGGGGCCCACTGTCTGGGTGGCTGACTGGAGGTTGGGGCTCGAGCTGTGTCAGACAGAGCCTTCGGGCAGAGGGTGGTCTATGATATTGGGGTGCCTTTGAGAGCTGTGCAACTGGATCCTCATGTGGGGTTTCTGTGAAGACCTTTAGGGCACTTCTTCTTTCTGGTGGGCAGGCATTAGGCTGCATTGTGGCTCCAGAATTCCCAATATGGAGGGCTAGCAGGCGAGGACTGTGAGGACAGAAGCCTAAAAACACAAGCTATGGTTAAGCTCAGTGCCGAGCACATGGCCGTTCTAATGTACATCTGTTGTTTTGAGATCTCCAGCACCTAAGTATGTGTGAGGGTCAGATGTCTGCTCACGCTGGAGTTTGTATCCATGATAGCCAATGAATGGTGCAGTTTTCTCTAGAAGCCTTGGAGGTTTTCCCAAGCTGGAGCTTGTGAACTTCTCCAAACAGCAAGATGTCCTACTACGGGAAAGGGGAAGTCCACTTAGAGGGCTCCAGGTTCCCCCATATGGAAGATTCGATAGCACAGGTCTCTGAATGGAGGCCTGGGAAGTCCATCTCGCATTACGATTACAGCTGAGGAACAGGCCAGTCTTGATCCACAGTCTCTGGTTCCAAGTTCCAAGTGATCTGAGTTGACGGAAGTTCTCAGTCTAACGGGTCACAATGCTGCTTCGTATCCAGGGAGACCTTAGAATGTGGCGGAGGCACTGGGCTCATTCTGGATTCTCCTGTCCTAAGGGTTAGACCCAGTTCCCAGGAGAAAGGTTACCTTCTCGGGACAGGAGAGGTTCTTTCGTATGGCTCACGGACCACAGTTTGGACCATATATTGGATTTCGAGAACAGGCCTCTAGGGACAGAGGCCTGAAAACCCAAACCAGGGTTCTGATGAGGTCCTAGTGGCATGGCAGATTCAATCTTTAGACTCAGCGCCATTGACCTGTGTGTCTTCCTGGAGGTAGGTGCTGAGGCTGTGTCAGACAGTGCATTTTTTCCAGAGCGACCTATGAAAGTGGGATGAGCTCAGGGGCCTTGCAGGTTTCTCCTAATGTGGAGGGTTTGGGCAACTGAGACTGGCAGAGTTTCCTCCAGAGATCAGGCCCAGTGATGTGCTGAGGTTCTGGAGGCCCCATCCTGGAGGGCATGTGGTTCAGGGCTCTGGGACCAAAATCTTCAGACACAAAATCGGGTATGAGTAAGGGGCGAGGTGATGACAGGCCCGATCTGCAGACCCTGAGGGCAGCTCCTCGGATTTGAAATTCATCCGGCTGAGAGGCAGCACAGGCTTTTCTGTCTGGATTGTGTCTAGAGTGGCTATGGAATGGATAGGTGTCCTCATGTGCCCATGGGAGTTTCTTCCTATCTGCGGTTTCTGTCCGGCACCCAATCATTCGGTGTGTTACTGGGAAAGGGGAGACCGCATTTTACCGTGTCAGGGTTCCTGTCAAATCATGGATTCCAAAGATGGGTTCTGGGTTTTGGTGTCTGGGTAATCCCACCAAGGCTTAGGAATTGGGCCTAGGGGCCTGACAGGCCTGCTCTGTAGGGACCTGGTCCAGCTCCCACAGGGGCTTGTTGGAAATGGGTCTCAGGGTGAGGGTCACAATGCCTATTTGTGCCCAGCTCCCCATCCTGAGTGGGCACTGTTTCTTGTTCCATGCACCTGGATCCCAATCTGAGGGTTGGACAACCATCTCAACATTTAGTTTTCCTGCCATGGGGAAGGAGGAGTACTCTTTTGTGCTTCAGGGTCCCCCATGGGCAGGAATTTGAGCTATGTTCTAGAACAGGTACCTGAATACCCAGGTTGGTTCTAGATGAAAGACTCAGGTCATGGCAGGTCACACCTGTAGGATATGGGTCCCACTATTTGTGTCGCTGCCAGGTGCTTGGGGTTCGGGCTGTGTCAGACAGAGCATTAGTGCACAGGGTTGCCTATTATATTGGGGTTCCATAGAGGGCCGTGCTGGTGGATCCTCATGTGGATTTTCTGCGCAGACCCATAGGGCACTTCTTCTTTCTGGTGGGCAGAGAGAAGATTGCATTGTGGCTCCCAAATTCCTAATATGGAGGGCTTACAGGCAAGGAATGTGAGGGCATAAGGCTGAATAGAGAAGTTACATTTAAGCTCAATGCCAAGCACATTGCCATTCCAGTGTGCAGCGATTTTTACGTGATCTTCAGCACCTGAGTATGGGTGAGGTCAGATATCTGCTCATGCTGGAGTTTGTATCTATGATGGCCAACGAATGAGATATCCAGCACCTGAATAAAGGCGGATGAATGATGTTTGCTCACACTGGAGGTTGTGTCTATGATGACTGACAAATGGAGAGGTGGCGTCCAGAGGCCATGGAGGATTCCCCACACTGATGCATGTGAGATGCTCCAAACAGAAAGGCTGTTTTTTCTACTGTCAGGGGGAATCTGGTTTGTTTGTTCGAGAGTACCCCACTTGGAAATTATGGATAGCAGAGCTCTTCTGCATGGATGCCTGGAAGCACACAACGAATGACCATTGCGGCTGAGGAACATGGCAGAATCCTTCTGGTGGCTCTCGGGTGAAGTACCAAGGCCTTGATTTGACACTGAATCTCTTGCAGATGGGTTGCAATGCTGGTTTGTTACCAGGGAGTTCTTAGAATGTGCTGGTAGCTGAGGTGCCATACAGGATTCTCCTATACTGAGGGTTTAACACAGGTCAAAGGGCTGTGTCCCCTTCTGGGGATAGGAGATGTAGTGTTGAGTGGCTCAGGGACCACATGTTGTATCATAAGTTCATATTCTAGAACAGGCCTCTGAGGACAGATGCCTGAAAACCTAATCTAGGATTCCAATGAAGTCCTAGGGGCATGTCAGTTTCAATCTTCAGACTCAGGACAGTTGCCTTGCGTGTCTGCCTCGATGTAGGTGATCATAGTGTTTCAGACTGTGCATTTGCGTCTAGGGTGGCCTCTAATATTGTGGTGTGCCCAGGGGATTTGCAGGTTTCTTCTAATCTGGAAGTTTGGGAAACTGTGACGTGTACAGTTTCCTAGGGGATGGCACACAGTGCGGTGGTTTGATTCCAAGATCCCACCCTAGAGGGCATGTGAGCCATGGTTTTGGAGAGAAGTCTGCAAACCCAAACTCGGAATAGGGATAATGGCGAGGTGATCGCAGTCCCAATGCGTAGGCCTGGAGGGCAGCTCATCAGGAAATGTAATTAGGGTAATGTGAAGGCAGTAGCACAGGCTCTTATATCTGGATTCCGTATCCAGGATGGCCTCAGAATGCAGGTGTGGTCGCATGAGTCCATGGGAGATTTTACTCTCTAAGGATCCTTGTGCCTCTCAATAGTTTGGTGGCTTTTTCGGGGAAGGGAAGAGTGATGTTTTCCATCTTATGCATGCCCCAAAACAGGGATTCCAGAGACGGGCTCTGGGTCTGAGTGCTTGGAATATCCCACCAAGGGTTAGGATATGGGCCTAGGGGCGTCCCTGGCCTACAAAGTGGGATCTGGGTGGTGCAACTGAGAGGGCTTGTTTGAAAGCATGCTCAGGCTGAGGTTCACAATGCCTGTTTGGGCCATAGGTGGCCCTCGTGTGTGGATGTGGTCTCATTGGCCATGTAGCTTGTCCAAGTCTGAGAGTTGGACACCCATCCCAACAGTTAGGTTCCTGCCATAGAAAAGGTAGAGTTCTCTGTTGTGCCTCAGGTTCCCCCACTGGCAGGTATTCCAGCAAAGGTCTGAGGACAGATGCCTGAATACCAAGGATGAGTAGAGATGATGGAGTATGGCCATGTTCAGTCCCAAATGCTAGATACAGTTCCCGCTCTCTGGGTCGCTGACACTAGGTTGGGGCACAGGCTCTGACAGACACTGTACAAGAGGCCAGGGCAGCCTATAAATCAGGGTTCCCTCGGGGGCCTCCCAGATTGATCCTCATGTGGGTTTTCTGGGCAGACTCACCAGGAGCTTCTTCTTTCTATGGGGAAAACAGAATACCGTGTTGTGACTTTGGAATTCCATATCCAGAGGACTTGGGGACCAGTAGTGTGAGAATGGAATTGTAAACACAAGCTACAGTTAAATTCAGTGCCAAGTGGAAGGTTGTCCCCATCTGCAGAGGATTCTGTGATATATCCAGAACCTGAGTGAGGGAGGATGTCAGATGTTTGCTCACACTTGAGTCTGTGTCTATGATGAATAACAAATGGAGAGGTGGCATCAAGAGGCCATGGAGGATTTCCAACGCTGGGCCTTGTGAGATGCTCCAAACAGCAAGGTTTCCTTCTCCTGGACAGGTGGAGTCTGGTTTGTTTGCTCCAGGCTCCCCCATGTAATAAGTTAGGTAGTAGAATCCACCCCAATGGATGCCTGGAAAGCATACTTCCATGGTCCATTTCAGCCGAATAACATCCAGATTCAATCTGGTGGATCTGGGGATACGTCCAAGCAGCCTGAGTTGACATGGAGTTTCATGCTGTTCTATCACAATGCTGATTGGTATCCATGGAGAGATTAGAATGTTGATTGGTCAGAGGGCCATGCAGGAATCTCCTAAACTCTATCTGGGACACAGCTACCAAGAGGAAGGTTTCCTACTGGTGACAGGAGAGGTTCTTTAGTGTGGCTCAGGGACCACATGTTGGAATATAAGTTGGTATTGGGGAAGAGGTCCTTGTGGACAGGCACCTGAAAACCTAAGCTTGGGTATCGATTAAGTCCTAGAGGAATGTCAGGTTCAATCTTCTGACTCAGGGCCTTTGACTTTAATGTCTGCTTGGAGGCAGGTGCTCATTGTGTGTCAGAATGAGCACTTGGGTCCAGAACATTCTTCAACATGGAGGTGGGCTCACGGGCTTTGTACTTTGCTCCTAATCTTCAGGGTTTGGGCAACAGTGAAGGGCAGAGTTTCCTTCAGGAGGATAGGCACAGTTATCCTGTGTGGCTCCAGAGGCCACTTCTTGAGGGCATGTGGGGCAGGGCCTTGGGGACAGATATCTGCAAATGCGAACTAGGGTTAGGGTGAGGGACGAGGTAATCACAGGCCCGATATGCAGTTCCTGAGTGCAGCTCTTATTGTACTGAAATTAAGGTGTCATTGAGGCAGTAGCGCAGGCTTTTCTGTCTGGATTGTGTGTCCAGGATGGTCGCAAAATGTAGGGGTGGATCAGGGGCCATGGGAAATTCTTCGTCTCTGGGGATTCTGCTTGGATCTCAAGAGTTTGGTTTCTCTGTGGGAAGGGAAGACTGTTGTTTTCAGTCTCAGGGGACCCCCAAGAGAGGGATACCAGAGACGACAGGTTCTGAGAGGGAGCCTGTAAATAACGAAAGATGGTGAGGATTTGGCCCTAGGAACCTGGGAGGCTTGCTCTGCAGGCTTCTGGCCCAGCTACTGAGGGTGTTTGTTTGAAAGGAGGCTCATGCTGAAGGTCACAAAGCTTATTCGTGCCCAGGGTGGCTCTCATGAGTGACCGTGGTCTTATGGCCCATGCAGCTGGTCAACGCTGAGGGTTGGAAACCCACCTCATCAGCCAGGTTTCCTGCTATTGGGAAGGAGGAATACACCTGGGCTTCAGGTTCCCCCATAGGCAGGGATTTAAGCTACGGTCTGGGGAGAGATGCCTGAATATCCAGGTTGAGGAGATGTGACGTCTTCGTTCCACAGCAGGTCTCTCCTGCAGGGTATGGGGTCCATTGTCTCAGTGGCTGTCTGGAGGTTGTGGCCCAGGCTGTGTCAGACAGAGCCTCAGTGCCCATGGCGGCCTATGATATAAGGGTGCTTCGAGGGCCACGCAGGTGGATTCTCATCTGAGTTTTCTGTGCAGACTCACCAGGCACTTCTTCTGTCGGGCAGGCAGAATGCTGTGTTGTGGCTCAAGAATTCCCTGTCAAGAGGGTTTGGGGACAAGGAGGGTGAGGATGGAATTGTAAACACAAACAACGGTTCAATTCAGTGACAAGCGGAAGGCAGTTCCAGTGTGCAGGGACTGATTTGAGATATCCAGCACCTGAGTAAGGGTGGATGTCATATGTTTGCTCACACTGGAGTCTTTGTCTATGATGACTGCCAATTGGAGGGGAGGCGTCATGAGGCCATGGAGGATTTCCCACCCTGGGGCTTGAAAGATGCTCCAAACCACAAGATTTTCTTCTATTGGACAGGGGAGTCTGGTTTGTTTGCTCCAGGGTCCCCCATATGGAAACTTTGGGTAGCAGAGCTCTCCCTCATGGATCCCTGAAAAGCACACCTCCATTGACCTTTGTAGCTGAGGAACATGACAGGGTCAATCGGGAGCCTCTGGGGTGAAGTTCCAAGCAGCCTGAGTTGACATGGAGTTTCATGCTGTTGGATCACAATGCTGGTTGGAATCCAGGGATACGTTAGAATTTGGTGGTGGTCAGGGGGTCAGTGCAGGTTTCTCCTACACTGAGTCGTGGACACAGCTACAAAGAGCAAGGAATGCTTCTGGGACAGGAGGAGTTCTGTAGTGTGGCACAGGGATCATATGTTGGAATATAAGTTGGTTTTGGAGAAGAGGCCTCTGGGGACAGGCGCCTGAAAATCTCAACTAGGGTATTGACGAAGTCCTAGAGGCATGTCAGTTTCAGTCTTCTGACTCAGTGCCTTTGACTTGGATGTCTGCCTCAAGGAAGGTGCTCATTGTGTGTCAGAATGTGCATTAGGGTCAGGGCGTTCTTCAAAATTGAGCTGGGCTCAGAGCTTTGTAATTTCCTCCTAATCTTCAGGGTTTGAGCAACCGTGAAGGGCAGAATTTCCTTTGGGAATGTAGGGACAGTAAGCCGGTGTGGCTCCAGAGTCCCATTCCTGAGGACATGTGGGCCAGGGCTTTGGGGACAGAAATCTGCATACACAAACTAGGGTTAGGGTGAGGGCCGAGGTAATCACAGTCCCAATCTGCAGTCCCTGAGTGCAGCTCATATTGTACAGAAATTAAGGTGTCATGAAGGCAGTAGCGCAGGCTTGTCTGTCTGGATTGTGTGTCCAGGATGGTCACAAAAATGTAGGGGTGGATCAGGGGGCCATGGGAGATTGTTCATCTTTGGGGATTCTTCTCGGTTCACAAGAGTTTGGTTTCTCTGGGGAAAGGGAAGACTGCTGTTTTCGGTCTCAGTGGACCCCCAAAAGAGGGATTCCAGAGAAAGGTTCTGGGTGGGAGCCTGGAAATAACGAAAGACGGTGAGGATTTTGCCTTAGGATCCTGGGAGCCCTGCTCTGCAGACTCCTGGCCCAGCTACAGAGGGCGTTTGTTTGAAAGCAGGCCCATGCTGAAGGTCACAAAGCTTGTTTGTGCCCAGGACGGCTCACATGAGTGACCGTGGTCTTATGGCCCATGTAGCTGGCTCCACTGTGAGGGTTGGACACCCATCTCAAAAGCCAGGTTTCCTGCCACTGGGAAAGAGGAGTACACCTGGGCTTTAGGTTCTCCCATAGGCAGGGTTTTGAGCTATGGTCTGGGGAGAGATGCTTAAATATCCAGGTTGAGGAGATGTGATAGCTTTGTTCCACCGCAGGTTCATCCTGCATGATATTGGGTCCACTGTCTAAGTGGCTATCTTGAGGTCGTGGCCCAGGCTGTGTCAGACAGATTCTCAGTGCCCATGGCTGCCTATGATATAAGGGTGCCATCGAAGGCCATGCAGGTGGATTCTCATGTGGGTTTTCTGTGCAGACTCACCAGGCACTTCTTCTTCTGTCGGGCAGGCAGAATGCTGTGTTGTGGCTCAAAAATTCCCTATCAAGAGGGTGTATGCAAAAGAAGGTGAGGGTGGAATTGTAAAAACAAGCTAGGGTTAAATGCAGTGACAAGCAGAAGGCAGTTCTACTGTGCAGCGGCTGATACGAGATATCCAGCACTGGAGTAAGTGTGGATGTTAGATATTTGCTCACACTGAGGTTTGTGTCTATGATGACTGCCAAATGGAATTGTGGCGTCACAAGGCCATGGAGGATTTCCCACACTGTGACTTGTGAGATGCTCCAAACAGCAAAGTATACTTCTACTAGCCAGGTGGAGTCTGGTTTGTTTGATCCAGGGTCCCAAATATGGAAAGTTTGTGTAGCAGAGCTCTCCCTCATGGATGTCTGAAAGCACAACTCCATTGACCATTGCAGCTGAGGAACATGGCAGGTTTGATCTGGGGCCTCTGAGGCGAAGTTCCAAGAGGCCTGAGTTGACACAGAGATTCATGCTCAAGAGGCCTTGGGGACCAGTAGGGTGAAAATGGAATTGTAAACACAAGCTACTGTACAATTCAGTGCCATCGGAATGCAGTTCCAATGTGAAGCATCTTTTTTGAGATATCCAGCACCTGAGTAAGGGCGGATGTCAGATGTTTGCTCACACTAGAGTTTGTGTCTATGATGACCAACAAATGGAGGGGTGGCATCAAGAGCCCATGGAGGATTTCCCCTGCTGAGGCTTGTGAGATGCTCCAAACAGGAAGGTTTCCTTCTACTGGACAGATGGAGTCTGGTTTGTTTGCTCCATGGTACCCCATGTGGGAAGTTTGGGTAGCAGAGTTCTTCCACATGAATGCCTGCAAAGCACACTTCATTCTCCATTGAAGCTGAGGAACATGGCAGGTTCATTCTGGTGGCTCTGGAGTGAAGGACCAAAGCTTGGGTTGACATGGATTCTCTTGCAGATGGGCCACAATGCTGGTTTGTTACCAAGGAGATCTTAGAATGTGCTTGTGGCTAAGGTGCCGTGCAGGATTCTCCTACAGTGAGGGTTTGGCACAGGTCAAAGAGCACGGTTTCCTTCAGGGGACAGGAGATGTTCTTATGTGAGGCTCAGGGACCACCTGTTGTATCATTAGTTGGTATTCCTGAATAGGCCCCAGAGGACAGATGACTGAAAACATAATCTAGGGTTCCTATGAAGTCCTACAGGCATGACAGTTTCAATCTTCTGACTCCGCACCGTTGACTTGGTGTCTGCCAAGATGTAGGTGATCACAGTTTTTCAGATGCACATTTGCGTCCAGACCAGCCCCCTATATTGAGGTGGGCTCAGGGGCCTTGCAGGTTTCTCCTAATCTGGAAGGTTTGGGCAACTGTGAAGGGCACAGTTTCTTTGCGGATGGCAGGCACAGTACTGTGGTTTGACCCCAGAGACCCCATCATGGAGGACATGTGATGCATGTTTTTGGGAGAGAAGTCTGCAAACACAAATTCGGTTTAGGGTTATTGGCGAGGTGATCTCAGGGCCAATGCTTAGACCTGGATGGCAGCTCGTCAGGAAATGTAAAGGTGACTGGAAGGCAGTAGCACAGGCTTTTTTTGTCTGGATTGTGTGTCCAGGATGGCCTCGGAATGCAGGTGTGTTCTCCTGCGTTACCTGGGAGATTTTTCTTCTCTAAGGATCCTGGCGACTCCCCATAGTTTGGTGGCTTTTTCGGAGAAGGGAAACGTGCAGTTTTCCATCGTAGGGGTGCCCCAAAAAAGGGATTCCAGAGACAGGCTCTGGGAGTCGACGTCTGGATAATTCCACCAAGGGTTATGATTTCGGCCTAGGGGAGTACCAGGCCTGCAATGCGGGATTGTGGCGGTGCAACTGAGAGGGTTTGTTTGAAAGCATGCTCAGGCTGAAGGTCACAATGACTGTTTGTGCCCAGGGCGAACTGAAGGAGTGGGTGTGGTCACTTTGGCCATGCACCTGGCTTCCACTTTGAGGGTTGGACACCCATCCCAACAGACAGGTTTCCTTCCATGGGAAGGAGTAGTTCTCAATTATGCTTCAGGTTGTGCCACTGGAAGGATTCCAACAAAGTCTGGGGAAAGGTGCCAGAACACCAAGGATGGGTAGAGAGGATGGACTTGGGCCATGGCTGATCTCACATGCTGGATTAGGGGCCCTCTCTCTGGATGGCCAACACTGGTTCGGGGTTCAAGCTCTGTCAGACACAATGCTAGTGGCAAGAGCAGTCTATAAATCGGGGTTCCTTCCAGGGCTGAGCAGATTAATCCTCATGTGGGGATTCTGGACAGACTCAGCAGGCACTTCTTCTTTCTGTAGGTGAGGCAGAATGCTGCATTGCAGCTCCAGAATTCAATATCAAGAGGCCTTGGGAAGCAGTAGGGTGAGGACGGAATTGTAAACACAAGCTACAGTTCAATTCAGTGCCAAGCGGAACACAGTTCAAATATGAAGTGTCTTTTCCAAGATATCCAGCACCTGAGTAAGGCAGTTGTCAGATGTTTGCTCCCACTATAGTTTCTATTTTGATGACCCACAAATGGAGAGGTGGCCTCAAGAGGCCATGGAGGATTTCCCCCGATGAGGCTTGTGAGATGCTCCAAACAGTAAGGTGTTCTTCTACTGGACAGGTGGAGCCTGGATTCTTTTGCTCCAGGGTCCCCCATGTGGAAATTCTGGATAGCAGAATTTTTCAGCATGGATGCTGGAAAGCACACTTCCATTGACCACTGCAGCTGAGGAACATGGCAGGTTCGATCTGGTGGCTCTGGGGCGCAGGACCAAGGCACTGAGTTGACATGGAGTCTCTTGCAGATGGGCCACAGTGCTGCATTGTTAGAAGGGAGATCTTAGAATGTGATGGTGGGTAACGTTCAGTGCAGGATCCTCGTACCCTGAGGGTTTGACACAGGACGAAGAGCATGGTTTTCTTCTGAGGACAGGAGATGTTCAGGAACCCCATGTTGTATCATAAGTTGGTATTCCAGAACAGAACCCTGAGGACAGATTCCTGAAAACCTAATCAAGTTTTGCAATGAGGTCCAAGGCATGTCAGGTTCAATCATCTGTCTTAGGACCGTTGAATTGGCTGTATGCCTGGATGTAGATGATCAGGGAGTTTCAGACTGTATTTGCGTACAGATCTGATGCCAATATTGGGGTGGGCTCAGGGTTCTTGCAGGTTTCTCCTAATCTGGAAGGTTTGGGCAACTGTGACGGGCACAGTTTCCTTGGGGATGGCAGGCACAGTCCTGTGGTGTGGATCCAGAGAACCCATCTTTGAGGGCATATGAGCCATGGTTTTGGGAAAGAAGTCTGCAAACACAAATTCGGGTTAGAGTTAGTGGCTTGGTGATTGCCGGCACAAGGTGTAGACCTAGAGAGCAGCTCATCAGGAACTGTAATTAGTGTAACTGGAAGGTGGTAGCACAGGCTGTTCTATCTGGATTGTGTGTCCTGGATGGCCTCTGAATGCAGGTGTCATCTCCTGTGTCCTTGGGAAATTTTTTTCTCTATGCATCCAGGTGATTCCCCATTGTTTGGTGGCTGTTTTGGGGAAGGGAAGAGAGCTGTTTTCAATCTAAGGGGTGTCCCACAACAGGGATTCCAGAGACAGGCTCTGGGTCTGTGTGCCTGGAAAATCCCACTAAGGGTTAGGATTTGGGCTTACGCGCATACCAGGCCTGCAATGCAGGATCCTGGTGGTGCAACTGAGAGGGCTTGTTTGAAAGCAAGCTCAGGCTGGGGGTCACAATACCTGTTTGTGGCCAGGGTAGACCTCAGGAGTGGGCGTGGTCAAATTGGCCATGCAACTGGCTCCCACTTTATGAGTTGTACACCCATCCCAACAGCCGGGTTTCCTGCCATGGGGAAGGAAGAGTTCTCTATTGTGGATTCATGGTCCCTCATTGCCAGGGATTCCAGAAAAGGTCTGGGGACAGTTGCCTGCATACAAAGGATGGGTAGAGATGACGGATTTGGGCCATGGCCGATCTCATATGCTGGATAAGGTGCCGGCTCTCTGGTTGGCTGATGGTAGTTCGGGGCTCAGGCTCTGTCAGACTAAGCTCTAGTGGCCAGGGAAGCCTATAAATTGGGGTTCCCTCAAGGGCCAAGCAGAATGAATCTCTGTGGGGTGTCTGGGCAGACACACCAGGGACTTCAATTTTCTATGTGTAAGGCAGAATGCTGCCTTGTGGCTCCAGAATTCCTCATCAAGAGGGCTTGTGGACTACCAGGGTGGGGTTATAATTGTAAACACAAGCTATGGTTCAATTCAGTGCCAAGCAGAAATCAGTTCCAAAGTGCAGCTACTGATTAGAGATATCCGTCACTTGAGTAAGGACGGATGTCAGATGTTTGCTCACACTGGAGTTTGTGTCTATGATGACCTACAATTGGAGGGGTATCATCAAGAGGCCATGGAGGATTTCCCACGCTAAGGCTTGTGAGATGCTCCCAACAGCAAGGATTTCTTCTACTGGGTAGGTGGAGTCTGGATTCTTTTGCTCCAGGGTTTCCCATGTGGAATGTTTTTGGAGCAGAGCTCTCGCACACGGATACCTGGAAAGCACACCTCCATTGACTATTGCAGCTGAGGAGCATGGCAGGTTCGTCCTGGTGGCTCTGGGGCGTAGTACCAAGGTCTTGAGTTGACATGGAGTCTCATGAAGATGGGTCACAATGCTGGATTGTTACCAGCGCGATCTTAGAATGTGCTGGTGGCTAAGGTGCTGTGCAGGAGTCTCCTACACTGATGGTTTGGCACAAGTCAAAGAGAACAGTTTCCTTCTGGGTCCAGGAGATGTTCTTATTTGTGGCTCAGGGACCACATGTTGTTTAATAAGTTGGTATTCCGGAACAGGTCCCGCAGGACAGACGCCTGAAAACCTAATCTAGGGTTCCAATGAGGTCATAGGGGTATGTCAGGTTCAATCTTCTGACTCAGGACCATTGACTTGGCTGTCTGCCTGATGTAGGTGATCAGGGTGTTTTAGACTGCGAATTTATGTTCAGCGTGGATCCCAATCTTAGGATGGGCTCTTGGGTTTTGCAGTTTTCTCCTCATCTGGAAGGTTTAAGCAACTGTGATGAGTACAGTTTCCTTGGGGATGGCAGGCACAGTCCTGTGGTGTTGCTCCAGAGACCCAATCCTGGAGGACATGTGAGCCATGGTTTTGGAGAGAAGTCTGCAAACACAGATTCGGTTAGGGTTAGTGGCAAGGTGATCAGAGGCCCAATGCGGAGACCTGGATGGCAGCTCGTCAGGAACTGTGATTAGGGTGACTGGAAGGCTGTTACCCAGGCTTTTGTATATGGATTTTGTGTCCAGGATGGCCTCGGAATGCAGTTTTGGTCTCATTGGTCCATGGGAGATATTTCCTCTCTAAGGATACAGGTGGCTCCCAATAATTTGGTGGTTTTTCGGGGAAGGGAAGAGTGTTGATTTGCATCTTAGGGGTGCCCCAAAACAGGGATTCCAGAGACGGGCTCTCCGTCTTTTGGTCTGAAAAATCCCACCAAGAGTTAGGATTTGGGCCTAGGGGTGTACCAGTTCTGCAATGTGGGATCCTGGTGGTGCCACTGAGAGGGCTTGGTTGAAAGCACATTCAGACTGAGGGTCACAATGCCTGTTTGTTCCCAGGGCCACCGTCAGGATGGACTTGGTCTCATTGGCCATGCAGATCCCTCCCACTTTGAGGTTTGGACACCCATCCCATTACCCAGGTTTCTTGCCATGGGGAAGGAGGAGTTCGCTATGTGCTTCATGTTCCCCCATTGGCAGGGATTCCATCAAAATTCTGAAGGAAAGAAGCCTGATACCAAGGATGGGTAGAGATGAACTACTTGTCCCATGGCGGGTCTCACATGACAGAATGGGGCCCACTCACTGGATTGCCTACACTAGGTCGGGACTCAGTCTCTTTCAGATACAGCTCTATTGGCCAGGGAAGCCTATAAATCGGGGTTCCCTCGTGGCAGAACAGATTGATTCTCATGTGGTGTTTCTGGGAAGACTCACCAGGCACTTTATCTTTCTATGGAGAAGGCAGAAAGCGGCATTGTGGCTCCAGAATTCCCTATCAAGGGGGCTTTGGGACCAGTAGGGTTAGGATGGAATTGTAAACACAAGGTATGGTTCAATTCAGTGCCAAGCGGAAGGCATTTCCCATATGCCACATCTTATTTGAGATATCCAGCACCTGAGTACAGGTCAGATGTCAGATATTTTCTCACACTGGAGTTTGTGACTTTGATGACCTACAAATGAAGGGGATTCATCCAGAGGCCTTAGAAGATTTCCCACACTGAGGCTTGTGTGATGCTCCAATCTGCATTATTTCCTTCTACTGGACCGGTGGAGCCTGGTTTGTTTGCTGCAGGGTCCCCCATGTAGAAAGTTTAGGTAGCAGAGCAATTCCGCATGGATGCCTGGAAAGCACATCTCCATTGAGCATTGTAGCTGAGGAACATGGCAGGTTCATTCTGCTGGCTCTGGGGTGAAGTAACAAGGCGGTCAGTTGATATGGAATCTCTTGTAGATGGGTCACAATGCTGGTTTGTTACCAGGGATATCTTAGAATGTGCTGGTTGCTAAGGTGCCATGCCGCATTCTCCTATCCTGAGGGTCTGGAAAAGGTCGAAGAGCACGGTTTCCTACTGGGGACAGGGGATGTTCTGTTGTGTGACTGAGGGACCACATGTTCTATAGTAAGTTGGTGTTCCAGAACAGACCTCTGAGTACAGATGCCTGAAAACTAATCTAGGGTTCCAATGAGGTGCTAGGGGCATGTCAGGTTCAATCTTCTGACTCAGGAACATTGACTTGGCTGTCTGCCTGGAAGTAGGTGAACAGGGTGTTTCAGACTACACATTTGAGTCCAGAGAGGCCTCCAGTAATGTGGGGGGCTCAGGGGCCTTGCATGTTTCTCCTAATCTGGAAGGTTTGGAAAACTGTGACGGGCACAGTTTCTTTGGGGATAGCAGGCACAGTCCTGTGGTATGGATGCAGAGACCCTACCCTGGAGGGCATGTGAGCCATGCTTTTGGGATAGAATTCTGTAAACACCAAATTGCATTAGGGTTAGTGGGATAGTGATCACAGGCCCAATGCGTAGACCTGGAGGGCAGCTCATCAGGAACTGTAATTAGGGTGACTGGAAGGCCGTAGCACAGGCTTTTCTATCTGGATTATGGGTCCAGGGTGGCTTCGGAATGCAGGTGTGGTCTCTTGGGTCCATGGGAGACATTTCCTTTCTAAGGATTCTGCTGACTCTCCATAGTTTGGGAGCTTTTTCAGGGGAGGGAAGAGTGCTGTTTACCATCTTAGGGGTGCCCCAATACAGGAATGCCAGAGAAAGGCTCTGGGTCTGGGTGACTGGAAAATCCCACCAAGGATTGGGATTTGGACCTAGTGGCATATCAGGCCTGCAATGCAGGATCCTGCTGGGGCAACTGAGATGACTTGTTTGAGTGCATACTCAAGGTGTGGGTCACAATGCCTCTTTGTTTTAAGGGTGGCCCTAAGGAGAAGACATGGTCTCCTTGGCCATGCAGCTGACTTCCACTTTGAGGGTTGGACACCCATCTGAATAGCCAGGTTTTCCTGCCTTGGGGAAGGATGAGTTCTCCATTGGGCTTCAGGTTCCCCCATTGGCAGGGATTCCAGTAAAGTTCTGTTGACAGGTCCCTGAATACCAAGCATGGGTAGAGATGATGGAATAAGGCCATGGCCAGTCCCTCATGCTAGATATGGGGCCCACTTTCTGAGTGGCTGACATTAGGTCGGGGCTCAGGCTCTGTCAGATGCATCACTAGTGTCCAGGACACCATATAAATCGGGTTTCCCTTGATGGCCGAGCAGATTGATCCTTATATGGGGTTTCTGAGAAGACACACCAGGCACATTTTCTTTCTATAGGGAAGGTAGAATGCGGCATTGTGGCTCCAGAATTCCCTATCAAGAGGCGTTGGGGACCAGTAGGATGAGGATGGGATTATAAACAGAGGCTATGGTCCAATTCAGTGTGAGGCAGAAGGCAGTTCCAATGTGCAGAGGCTTATTCGAGATAGCCAGCACCAGAGTAAGGGTGGATGTCAGATATTGACTCACACTCGAGTTTGTGTCTTGATGACCGACAAATGGAGCGATGCTGTCAAGAGGTCATGGAGAATGTCCCATGCAAGGTTTCCTTCTACTGGACAGGGGGAGTCTGGTTTGTTTGCTCCAGTGTCCCCCATGTGTAAAGTGGGTAGCACATCTCTCCCACAAGGATCTCTGGAAAGCACACCTCCAATGACCATTGCATCTGAGGAACATGGCAGGCTCGTTCTGGTGGCTCTGGGGCGAAGGACCATGTCTTGAGGGACTTGGAATCTCTTGCAGATTGGCCACAATGCTGGCTTGTTACCAGAGAGATCTTAAAATGTGCTGGTGGCTAAGGTGCCATGCAAGAATCTGCTAACCCGAGGGTTTGGCACAGGTTGAAAAGCACGGTTTTCTTCTGGGGACAGGAGATGTTCTCTTGTGTGTCTCAGGGACCACCTGTTTTATCATAAGTTGGTATTCCAGAACAGCATCCTGTGGACAGATGCCTGAAACCTAATTTGGGGTTCCATATGGTCATAGAGGCATGTCAGGTTCAATCATCTGACTCAGGATCATTGACTTGGCTCTCTGACTGGATTTAGGTGTTCAGGGTGTTTCAGACTGTGTATTTGCGCGCAGAGCAGCCGGCAGTATTGGGGTGGGCTCAGGGTCTTGCAGGTTTCTCCTAATCTGGAAGGTTTGGGCAACTGTGATGGGTACAGTTTCCTTGGGGATGGCTGACACAGTCCTGTGGTGTGGATCCAGACCCCATCCTGGAGGGCAAGTGAGCAATGGTTTTTGGAGAGAAATCTGAAAACATAAATTCAGTATAGGGTTAGTGGCGTGGAGGTCGCAGACCCAATGCAGAGATCTGGAAGTTAGCTCATCAGGGACTGTAATTAGCATGATGGGAAGGTGGTAGCCCAGGCTTTTCTATCTGGATTTTGTGTCCAGGATGGACTCCAAATGCAGGTGTGGTCTCATGGGTTCATGGGAGACATTTCTCTCTAAGGATCCTCAGCGTGGGAAATCCTCCATGGCCTTTAGATGCCACCCTCCATTTTCAGTCATCATAGACACAAACTCCAGTGTGAGCATATATCTGACATCCGCCCTTATTCAGGTGCTGGCTGTCTGGAATAAGCCACTGCACATTGGAACTGCCTTCTGCTTGGCACTAAATCGAACAGTTGCTTGTGTTTACAATTCCATCCTCAATCTACTGGTCTGCAAGGCCCCTTGATAGATAACTCTAGAGCCACAATGCAGCATTCTGCCTTCTCTATAGAAAGAAGAAGTGCCTGGTGAGTCTGCCCGGAAACCCCACATGAGGATCAATTTGCTCGGCAGTCGAAGGAACTGCAATTTATAGGCTGCCCTTGCCACTAGTGCTGTGTCTGTCAGAGAATGAGCCCCGACCTAGTGTAATCCACCTACAGAACTGGACGCATATCTAGCATGTGGGATGGGCCATGGCCCTACTTCCTCATCTCTACACATCCTTGGTATTCAGGAACTTTCCCCCTGAACCTTGCTGGAATCCCTGCGAATGGGGGAACCTGAAGCCCAATAGAGAACATCTCCTTCTCCATGGCAGGAAACGGGCTGTTGGGATGGGTGTCCAACCCTCAAAGTGCTAGCCAGATGCATGGCCAATGAAACCATGCCAACTCCTGAGGACCGCCCTGGGCACAAACGGGCATGATGACCTCAGCCTGAGCATGCTTTCAAACAATCCCTCTCAGTTGCACCACTACAATAACGCATTGCAATACTGGAATGCCCCTAGGCCCAAATCCTAACATAAGGTGGGATTTTCCAGGGGCCCAGACCCAGAGTCTGTCTCTGGAACCTCTGCTTTGGGGCACCCCTAAGATGCAAAACAGCATTCTTCCCTTACCTGAAAAAGCCACAAAACTATGGGGAGCCACCAGGATCCTTAGAGAGGAAAAGTGCCCCATGAACCCATGAGACCACACCTGTATACTGAGGCCATCCTGGACACACAATCCAGATAGAAAAGCCTGTGCTACCGCCTTCCCATCATCCTAATTACAGTTCCTGACGTGGTCCCTTCCAGGTTTATGCATTGGGCCTGTGACCTCCATGCCACTAACCTTAAATCGAATTTGTGTTTGCAGATTTCTCTCTAAAAACCATGGCTCATATGCCCTCCAGGATGGGATCTCTGGAGCCACACCATAGGACTGCTGCCATCCCCAAGGACACTGTGCATGTCACAGTTGACCAAACCTTCCAGATTATGAGAAACCTGCTAATCCCCTGAGCCCACCCTAATATGGGTGGCTGCTCTGGAAGCAAATGCACAGTCTGAAACAACCTGATCACTTACATGCAGACAGACACCCATGTCAATGGTTCTGAGTCAGAAGATTGAAACTGACATACCCTAGAAATGCACTGGAACCCTAGATTAAGAATTAAGTCATCTGTCCTCAGTGGTCTTTTCTGGAATACCAACTTAGGATACAACATGTTGTCCCTGGGACACACAACAGAGCATCTCCTTTCCCCCGAAGGACACCATGCTCTTTGACCTGTTCCAAACCCTAAGGGTAGGAGAATCCTGAAAGGCACCTTAGCCACCAGCACATTCCAAAACTTCCCTGGTAACAAACCAGCACTGTGACCCATCTGCAAGAGTTTCCATGTCAAATCAAGTTCTTGGTCCATCGCCCCAGAGCCATCATAACATACCTGTCATGTTCCTCAGCTGCAAAGGACAATGGAGGTGTGCTTTCCAGGCATCCATATGGGAGAGCCTCTCCTACCCATACTTTCCACATGGTGGACACTGGAGCAAAAAAACCAGAATCCACCTGTCCAGGAGAAGGACCTTGCTGTTTAGAGCATCTCACAAGCCTCGGCATGGGAAATCCTCCATGACCTCTCGACACCACCCCTCCATTTCTCAGTCATCATAGACACAAACTCCAGTGTGAGCAAATATATGACATCCGCCCTTACTCACACCCTGGATATCTCAAATAAGACTCTGCACATTGGAACTGTCTTCCATCTGGCACTGAATATAACGGTGGCTTGGATTTATAATTCCATCTTCACCATACTCGTCCTCATGCCCTCTTGATGAGGAATTCTGGAGCCACAACGAAGCTTTCGGTCTTCTCCATAGAAAGAAGATGTGCCTGGTGAGACTGCCAGAAAATCCCACATGAGAATCTGTCTGCTCAGCCCTCAAGGGAACCCCAATTTATAGGTACACTGGCCACTACTGCTGTGTCTGACAGAGCCTGAGCCCCGACCTCTTGTCAGCCACCCAGAGAGCCGGGTCCATATTCAGCGTGTGAGACCAGAGATGGCCTATGTCCTTCATCTCTACCCATCCTTAGTATTCAGTCATCTGTCCCCATACCTTTGTTGGAATCCCTGCCAATGGGGGAACCTGAAGCACAATAGAAAACTCCTATTTCCCCAAGGCAGGAAACGAGGCTTTTGGGATGGGTTTCCAAGCCTCACAGTGGGAACCAGGTGCATGGCCAATGAGACCACGCCCACTCCTGAGGGCTGCCCGGGGGACAAACAGGCATTGTGACCCTCAGTTTGAGCATGCTTTCAAGCCAGCCCTCTCAGTTTCAGCACCAGGATCGGGATTTGAAGGCCTGGTATACCCCTAGATGCAAATCTTAACCCTTGATGGGATTTTTCAGGCGCCCAGACTCAAAGCCCATCTCTGGAATCCCTATTTTGGGGCACACATAAGTTGGAAACCATCACTCTTCCCTTCCACAAAAAAGCCAACAAATTACAGGGAGCCAGCAGGTTCCATAGAGAGGAAAAGTCTCCCATGTACCCATGAGACACAGCTGCATTCCGAGGCCATTCTGGACACACAATCCAGATATAAAAGCCTGTGCTACCACTTTCAAGACACCCTAATTACAGTTCCTGATCACCTGCCCCCCAGGTCTGTGCATTGGGCCTGTGATCACCTCTCCACAAACCCTAACCCGAGTTTATGTATGCAGACTTCTCGCCCTAAACCATGGCTCACATGCCCTCCAGGATGGGGTCTCTGTAGCCACACCAGAGGACTGTGCCTGCAATCCCCAAAGAAACGATGGCCGTCACATTTGCCCAAACCCTCCAGAATAGGAGAGACCTGCAAGGACCATGAGCCCATCCCAGTACTGGTGGCCAGTATGGTTGCAAATGTGCAGTCTGAACCACCTTAATCACCTCCATCGAGGCAGATACCCAAGTCAATGTGCCTGAGTTAGAAGATTGAACTTGACATGCCCCTAGGACCTCATTGGAACCCTATATTAGGATTTCAGGCATTAGTTGTTTGTTCTGGAATACCAACTTAGGGTACAACATGTGGTACCTGAGCCACACAACAGAACATCTCCTGTCCCTAGAAGCAAACCATGCCCTTGTACCTGTATAAAGCCCTCAAGGTGGGAGAATCCTGCATGGCCCCTTAGCCACCAGCACATTCTAAGATCTTTCTGGTAACAAACCAGCATAGTGAAACATCTGGAAGAGATTCCATGTCAACTCCAGGCCTTGGTACTTCTCCCCAGAGGCAACAGAAGGAACATGCCATGACCCTCAGGTGCAATGATTAATGGACGTGTGCTTTCCAGGCATCCAAGCGGGAGGGCTCTGCTACCCAAACTTACCCCATGGAGGACTGTGGA
Organism: Neogale vison; assembly: GCF_020171115.1. NCBI lineage: Eukaryota > Metazoa > Chordata > Mammalia > Carnivora > Mustelidae > Neogale > Neogale vison. The sequence goes on from NC_058094.1 coordinate 97,689,860, forward strand.
GCAATCAAAGCGGACTCCACCTGTCCAGTAGAATAAAACCTTGCTATTTGGAGCATCTCACAAGCCTCAGCGTGGGGAATTCTCCGTAGCCTCTTGACACCACCCCTACATTTTTTGGACATCACAGACACCCCCCCTTACTCAGGTTCTGGCTATCTCAAATAAGTCGCTGCCCTTTGGAACTGCCTACCGCTTTGCACTGAATTGAACCATGGCTAGTGTTTTCAATTCCATCCTCACCCAACTGGTTTCCAAACCCTCTTGATAGGTAATTCTGGAGACACAATGCAGCATTCCGCCTTCCCCATAGAAAGAAGAAGTGCCTGGTTAGACTGTCCAGAATCCCCACATGAGGATCATTAGCTCATCCCTCGAAGATCCCCAATTTATTAGCTGCCCTGTCAGTGCTGTGTCTGACAGAGCCTGAGCCATTTCTTCGTGTCAGCCACCCAGAGAGTGGTTCTCTTATCCAGCATGTGAGACTGGCCATGGCTCAATCCGTCCTCTCTACCCATCCTTGGTATTCTGGCATCTATGCCCAAACCTCTGCTGGAATCTTTGCCAATGGGGGAACCTGAAGCCCAATAGCGAACTGCTCCTTCCCCATGTCATGAATCCTAGTTGTTGGTATGGGTGTCAAACCCTCAGAATGAGAGACAGCTGTATGGGCAATGAGACCAGGCCCACTCCTATGGGTCGCCCTGGGGAAAAAAAAAAGAATTGTGACCCTCAGCCTGAGCATGCTTTCAAATAAGCTGTCTCTATTGCACTACCAGGATCCCGCATTGCAGGGCTGGTATGCCCTCAGCCCAAATCCTAACGCTTGGTGCGAAGTTCGTGGCGCCCAGACCCAGAGCCAGTCTCCGGAATCCCTGTTTTGGGGCACCCCAAAGATGGAAAACAGCACTCTTCCCTTCCCTGAGAAAGCCACCAAACTATTGGGAGCTGCCAGGATCCTTAAGGAAGAAAAATCTCCCATGGACCCATGAGACCACACCTGCATTCTGAGGCCATCCAAACACACAATCCAGATAGGAAAGCCTGTGCCATTGCCTTCCAGTCACCCTAATTACAGTTCCTGATGAGCTCTCCTCCAAGTCTATGCATTGGGCCTGTGATCACCTCAGTGCTAAGCCTATCCTGAATTTGAGTTTGCAGTCTACTCTACCAAAACCATGGCTCATATGTTCTCTAGGATGGGGTTTTAGGAACCACATCACAGAACTGTGCCTGCCATCCCCAAGGAAAAATTTCCCGTCCCAGTTTCCCAAACTGTCTAGATTAGGAGAAAACTCAAAGGCACATGGACCCACTGCCATATTGGTCCCTGCTCTGTACGCAAATGCACAGTCTGAAACACCCTGATCACCTACATCTGGTAGACGTCAAAGTCAATGGTCCTGAGTCAGAAGATTGAACCTGACATGCCCCTAGGACCTCACTGGAATCCTAGATGAAGTTTACAGGTATTGTCCTCAGAGGTTTGTTCTGGAATACCAACTTATGATGTAACATGATATAACAAGAACATCTCCTTTCCCCAGAAAAAAACCATGCTCTACGACCTCTGTCAAACCCTCCGGGTAGTAGAATCCTGCTTGGCCCCTTAGCACCATGACATTCTAAGCATTCCTTGTTAAAAAACCAACATTGTAACCCATCTGAAAGAGATTCCATGTTAACTAATCAACCTTGGTACTTCGCACCAGAGCCACCAGAACAAATCTGCCATGTTCCTCAGCTGCAATGGGGAATGGAGGTTTTCTTTCCAGGTAACCATGCGGTAATGCTCTGCTTTCCACATGGGGGAATCTAGAACAAACAAACCAGACTCCACAAGTCCAGTAGAAGGAAACCTTGCTCTTTGGAGCATCTCACAAGCCTCAGCATGGGAAATCCTCCATGCCTTCTTGACGCCACCCCTCCATTTGTTGATCATCATAGATACAAACTCCAGTGTGGGCAAACATCTGACAACCGCCCTTACTCAGGTGCTGATTTCTCAAATAAGGCACTACATATTGGAACTGCCTTCCGCTTGGCACTGAATTGAACTATACCTTGGTTTTACAATTCCATCCTCACCCTACTGGTCTCCAAGCCTTGTTGAGAGGGAATTCTGGAACCAGAATGCAGCATTCTGCCTTCCCCATAGAAAGAAGAATTGCCTGGTGAGTCTGCCCAGAATGCACACATGAGGATCCACCTGCATGGCCCTCAATGACACCCTAATATCATAGGCCGCCATGGGCACTAAGGCTCTGTCTGACACAGCCTGAGCCACAACCTCCAGTCATCCACACAGACAGCGGGTCCCATATTCTGCAGATTGGACCTGCCGTGGCCCGAAATCAACATCTCTACTCCACCTGTTTATTCAGGCATCTGTCTCCAGACTGTAGCTCAAATCCCTGACTATGGGGGTACTTAAAGCACAAGACTTCTCCTCCTTCCCGGTGGCAGGAAATCTGGACTGTGAGATGGGTGTCCAACCCTCAGGGTGGGAACCAGCTGCATGGCCCTTGAGATTATGATCACACATGGGAGTCGCCCTGGGCACAAACAGGCATTGTGACCCTCAGTGTGAGCCTGCTTTCAAACAAATGCCCTCGGTAGCTGGACCAGGAGTCCGCAGAGCAAGCTATCCAGGTTGCTACAGCCAAATCATCTCTCTTGTTGGTATTTTCCAGGCGCCCAGACCCAGAAACTGTCTCCGGAATCTTTCTTTTGTGGTTAACCTGAGACTGAAAACAGCAGTCTTCCCTTCCCCCAGAAGGACCAAACTCTTGGGAGCTGGGCACAATACCCAGAGACAAAGAATCTCCCATGGCCCCATGGAGCCACCCCTACCTTATGCGACCATCCTGGACACAGAATCCAAACAATATAGCATGAGCTACCGCCTCCATGACACCTTAATTTCAGTACATTATGAGCTGCCCTCAGGGCCTACAGATGGGACCTGTGATCACCTTGGACCTCACCCTCACGTTAGCAGATTCTGTCTTCAAAACCTTGGCCCTCATGCCCTCCAGGATGGGGCCTCTGGAGTCACAACGGAATACTGTGCCTACCCAACCAAAGGAACCTCTGCCCTTCACTGTTGCCCAAACCCTGAAGAATAAGAGCAAAGTACAGACCCTTTGAGTCCACCTCATTTTCCTGCTACGCTCCAGACCCAAGTGTACATTCTGACACATAATGAGCACCTGCCTCCAGACAGACATCCAAGTCAAAGGCCCTGAATCAGAAGTTTGAACATGCCATGACTATAGGACTTCATCGATACCCTAGTTTAGATTTTTAGGCGCCTGTCCCCAGAGGCCTGTTCTCCAATACCAACTTATATTACAACATGTGGTCCTTGACAGAACCCTTGCTGTCCCCAGAGGGACACATTGCTCTTGTTAGCTCTGTCCAAGACTCAAGGTAGGAGAATCCTGCATGGGCCCCTGACCACCCCAACATTCTAACGTCTCCCTGGATACAAACCAGCATTGTGACCCAACAGCATGAAACTCCATGTCAACTCAGCCCCCTTACAACTTTTTCCCAGAGCCACCAGATTGAAACTGCCATGTTCGCGAGATACAATGGTCAATGGAGGTGTACTTTCCAGGCATCTATGTGGGAGAACAATGCTACCCAAACTTTTCATATGGGGGACACTGGAGCAAACAAACCAGACTCCCCCTGTCCAGAAGAAGAAAACCTTGCTGTTTGGAGCATCTCATAAGCCACAGAGTGGGAAATCCTCCATGGCCTCTAGACTCCACCCCACCATTTGTCCATCATCATAGACAATAACTCCAGAGTGAGCAAATATTTGACATTCGCCCTTACTCAGGTGCTGGATAACTTGAATCAGTCACTGTACACTGGAACTGCCTTCCACTTGGCACTGAATTTAACAGTAGCTTCTGTTTACAATTCCATACTCACCCTCCTGGTCCACAAGCCCTCTTAATAGGGAATTCTGGAAACATAGCGCAGCATTCTGCCTGCTCCATCAAAAGAAGAAGTGCCTGGTGAGTCTGCCCAGAAACCCCACATGAGGATCTCACTGTATGGCCTGGAGGCCTGTCTGCCTGGAGGCAGGTGTGGCCCTCGACAACACTGTAATATCATAAGTTTCCAGGGGGCACCTAGGCTCTGTTTGACACAGCCTGAGCCACAACATCCAGTCAGCCACCCAGAGAGTGGGCCCCATTTCCTGCAGGGGTGACTTCCTGTGGCCCAAAACCAACATCTCTACTCAACCTGGATATTCAGGACTCTGTCCCAGACCGTAGCTCAAATCCATGCCTATGGGGGAACCTGACACATGAGAGTACTCCTCCTTCCCAACCCTCTGAGTGGGAAGCAGCTGCATGGCCCATGAGACCACAGTCACACATGGAAGATGCCCTGGATACAAACAGGCATTGTGATCCTCAGTGTGTGCTTGCTTTCAAACAAAACCCCTCAGTAGCTGGATCAGGAGCCCACAGAGTGGGAATGCCAGGCCCTTAGGGTCAAATCCTCACCCTCGTTCATGTTTTCCAGGCACCCAGACCCAGAACCTGTCTCCAGAATCCCTCTTTGGGTGTCCTCTGAGACGGAAAACAACAGTCTTCCCTTCTCCCAGAGACACCAAACTCTTGGGAGCTGAGCCGAATCTTCAGGGACGAAGAATTTCCCATGGCCTCATGAAGCCACCCCTACTTTTTGCGACCATCCTGGACACACACCCGACAGAAAAGCCTGTGCTACTGCCTCCATGACACCTTAATTTCAGTACACTGTGAGCTGCCCTCAGGGCCTGCACATCGGGCCTGTGGTCACCTTGGCCCTCACTCTAACCCTAGTTTTATTTTGCAGATTTCTCTCCACAAAGCGCTGGCCCAAATGCCCTCCAGGATGGGGCCTCTGGTGTCACAACAGATGACTGTCCCTACGCTCACGAAGGAAACTCTGTGCTTCACAGTTGCCCAAATCCTGAAGATTAGGAGCAAAATAAAAATCCCCTGATCCCACCTCAATTTCGAAGAAGGCTCTGGACCCAAATGCACATTCTTACACACAATGAGCCCCTGCCTCCAGGGACTGGGTCAGAACCAATCCAAGGCCCTGAGTCAGAAGTTTGAACCTGCCATGACTATAGGACTTCATCGATACCCTAGTTGAGATATGTAGGTGCCTGTCCCCAGAGGCCTGTTCTCCAATACCAACTTATATTCCAACATGTGGTCCTTGAGCCACACAACAGAACCCCTGCTGTCCTCAGAAGGATATCTTTCTCTTGGTAGCTGTGTCCAAGTCTCAGTGTAGGAGAATCCTGCATGGCCCCTGACCACCCCAACATTCTAATGTCTCCCGGATACAAACCAGCATTGTGATCCCATAGCATGAAACAACATGTCAACTCAGGCTGCTTGGAACTTCGCCCCAGAGCCACCAGATCGAACCTGGATGTTCGTCAGTGGTCAATGGAGTTGTGCTTTACAGGCATCCATGTGGGAGAGTTCTGCACCCAAATGTTCCATATGGGGGACACTGGAGCAAACCATCCAGACTCCCCCTGTCCAGTAGAAAGAAACCATGCTATTCAGAGCATCTCACAAGCCCCAGGGTGGGAAGTCCTCCATGGCCTCGTGACGCCACCCCTCCATTTGATGGTCATTGTAGACACAAAATCCAGTGTGAGCAAGCATCTGACATCTGCCCTTACTCAGCTACTGTATACCTCGTATCAGCCACTGCACACTGGAACTGCCTTCCGCTTGGCACTGAACTGAACCATAGTTTGTGTTTATACACACAACCGTAGATTGTGAAATTCCATTTTCACCCTCCTCATCCTCAAACCCTCTTGATAGGGAACTCTGGAGCCACAACGTAGCATTCTGCCTACCACAAAGAAAGAAAACGTGCCTGTTGAGCTTGCCTGAAACCCCATATGAGGATCCACTTGCCTGACCCTTGACGGCACCTTAATATCATAGGCCACTTTGGGCACTCAGGCTCTGTCTGACACAGCCTGAGCCATGATCTCCAGACACGCAGACAGTGGGCCCCATATCCTGCAGGTGGGACCTGCCATAGCCCAAAACCATCATCTCTACCCAACATGGGTATACAGGCATCTTTCCTAGACTGTAGCTCAAATCCCTGCCTATGGGGGAACCTGAAGCACAAGAGTACTCCTCATTCCTGAGGGCAGGAAACCTGGCTGTTGAGATGGGTGTCCAACCCTCAGAGTGGGAATCAGCTGCATGGCCCATGAGACCATCATCACTCATGGGAGCCACCCTGGGCACAAACAGGCATTGTGCCTCTAAGCCTGAGCATGCATTCAAACAACCTCTCTCAGTTGCACGACCAGGATACCACATTGCAGACCTGGTACTCCCCTAGTCCCAAATACTAACACTTGGTGGGATATTTTAGGCACCCAGACCCAGAGTCTGTCTCTGGAATCCCTGTTTTGAGGCACCCCTAATATGGAAAACAGCCCTAGTCCCTTCTCTGAAAAGGCCACCAAACTATTGGGAGCCGCTAGAATCCTTAGAGAGGAAAAATCTCCCATGTATCTATGAGACAACATCTGCATTCCGAGGCCATCTGGGACACACAATCCAGATATAATAGCCTCTGCTACTGCATTCATGTCACCCTCTTTACAGTTCCTGACAAGCTGCTCTCCAGGTCTACACATTGGGCCTGGGATCACCACGACACTAACTCTAACCCAAGTTTTTCTTTGCAGACGTCTCTCCCAAACCATGGCTCACAGGCCCTCCAGGATCTCGTGTTGGAGCCACACCACAGGACTGTGCCTGCCATTCCCAAGGAAACTTTGCCCATCACAGTTGCCCAAAACCTCAATATTAGGAGAAACCTGCAAGATCCCTGAGCCCACTCCAATAATGGAAGGCACTCTGCACGCAAATGCGTACTCTGAAACACCCTGATTCCCTACATCCAGGCAGACACCCATGTCAATGGTCCTGAGTCAGAATATTGAACCAGACACGCCCCTAGGACCTCATTGGAACCCTCCATTAGTTTTTCAGGCGTCTGTCTTCAGAGGCCTATTCTGGAATATCAACTTATGGTACAACATGTGGTCCCTGAGCCACACAACAGAACAACTCCTGTCCCCAGCAGGAAACCGTGCTTTTCGACCTGTGCCAAACCCTCAGAAGAGGAGAGTCCTGCTAGGCCTATTTGCCAATAGCACATTCTAAGATTTCCCTGGTAACAAACCAGCATTGTGACCCATGTGCAAGACATTTCATGTCAACTCAAGGCCTTGGTACTTCGCCCCAGAGTCACCAGAACAAACCTGCCATGTTCCTCAGCTGCTATGGTCAATGGGAGTGTGCTTTCCAGGCATCCATGCCGAAGAGCTCTGCTACCCAAACTTTCCACATGGGGTACCGTGGAGCAAACAAACTAGACTCTCCCTGTCCAGTAGAAGGAAACCTTGCTGTTTGGAGCATCTCACAAGCCTCAGCGTGGGAAATCCTCCATGGGCTCTTGATGCCACCCCTCCATTTGTTGGTCATCATAGACACAAATTCTGGTGTGTGCAAACATCTGATATCAGCCCTTACTCAGGTGCTGGATATCTCGAAAAAGACGCTTCACATTGGAACTGCATTCTGCTTGGCATTCCGATTGTAGAGTAGCTTGTGTTTACAATTCCATCCTCACCCTACTGCTCCCAAGGCCTCTTGATAGTGAATTCTGGAGTCACAATGCAGCATTCTGCCTCCCCCATAGAAAGAAGTGCTTGGTTATTCTGCCCAAAATCTCCACATGAGGATCAGTCTGCTCGACCCTTGAGAAAACCCTGATTGATAGACTGCCATGGCCACTAGTATTGTGTCTTACAGAGCCTGAGTCCCGACCTCATGTCAGTCACCAAGAGAGCAGGCCCCATATCTAGCATATGGGACTGGCCATGGCCCAAGTCCTTAGTCGCTACCCATCCTTGTTTTTCTGGCACGCTTCCCCAGACTTTGCTGAAATCCTTCCAATATGGGAACCTGAAGCACTATAGAGTACTACTCCTTCCCCATTAAAGGACACCTGGCTGTTGGGATGGGTATCCAGCCCTCAAAGTGAAAGCAAGGTACATGGCCAATGTGACCACGCCAACTCCTGATGGCTCCCCGGGGCATTGTGACCCTCACCCAAGTATGCTTTCAAACAAACCCTCTCAGTTCCACCACAAGGTTCCTGCATTGCAGGTCTGGAATGCCCCTAGGCACAAATCCTAACCCTTGGTGGGATTTTCCAGGCGCCCAGACCCAGAACCCATCTCTGGAATCCCTGTTTTGGGGCACATCTAAGATGGAAAACAGCACTCATATCTTCCCCGATAAAGCCACCAAACTAGGGAGTCGCCAGGATCCTTAGAGAGGAAAAGTCTCCTTGGACCCATGAGACCTCACCTACATTCCGAGATCATTGTGGACACACAATCCAGAGAGAAAAGTCTATGCTAACGTCTTCCAGTCACCCTAATTACAGTTCCTGACGAGCTGACCCCCAGGACTATGCATTTGGTCTGCAATCGCCTCGCGACTAAGCTGAACTCGAATTTCTGTTTGCAGACTTCTCTCCCAAAATCATGGCTCACATGCCCTCCAGGCTGGAGTCACTCGACATGCACCAAAGGACTGTGGCAGCATTCCCCAAAGAAACTCTGCCTATCACAGTTGACCAAAACTTACATATTAAGAGAAACCTGCAAGGCCTCTGAGCCCACCCCAATTTTGGTGGCTGCTCTTGACGCAAATGCCCAGTCTGAAACAACGTGATCAGCTACAATCAGCTGGACAGCCACGTCAATTGTCCTGAGTCAGAAGATTGAACCTTACATGCCCTTGGACCTCACTGGAACCGTTGATTAGGTTTTCAGGCATCTGTCCTCAGGGGCCTATTCTGGAATGCCAACTTATGATACAACATGTGGTCCCTGAGCCTGTCCCCAGAAGGAAACTGTGCTCTTTGACCTGTGCCAAACCCTCAGAAGAGGAGAATCCTGCACCATGCCTTAGCCACCAGCACATTCTAATATCTCCCTGGTAACAAACCAGCAGTGTCACCCATCTGAATGAGATTCCATGTTAACTCATCGCCCTTGGTACTTCGCACCAGAGCCACCAGGATGAACCTGCCATGTTCCTCAGCTGCAATGGAGAATGGAGGTGTGCTTTCCAGGCATCCATGTCAGAGAGCTTTGCTACACAGAATTTCCACATGGGGGACCCTGGAGCAAGCAATTCAGATTCCACCTGTCCAGTAGAAGGAAACCTTGCTGTTTGGAGCATCTCACAAGCCTCAGCATGGGAAATACTCCATGGCCTCTTGACGCCACCCCCGCATTTGTCGGTCATTATAGACACAAACTCCAGCGTGAGCAAACATTGGACAACTGTCCTGACTCAGGTGCTGGATCTCTCGAATCAGCCACTGCACATTGGAACTGCATTCTTCTTGGCACTGAATTTAACTGTACCTTGTGTTTATAATTCCATCCTCACCCTACTTGCCCCCAAGCCATATTAATAGGGAATTCTGGGGGCACAACACAGCATTTTGCCTGCCCCATAGGGAAAAAAAATGTGCCTGGTGAGTCTGCCCAGATTCCCCACAAGAGGATCCTCCTACATGGCTCTCGACAATGTCCTAATATCATAGGCCACCATGGGCACTAAAGCTCTGTCTGACATAGCCTGATCCATGACCTCCAGTCAGCAACCTAGACATTGGACCCCATATCCTGCAGGTGGGACCTGGAGCGGCCCAAAACCGTCATCTCTGCTCAACCTGGTTATTCAGGCATCTGTCCCCAGTACTTAGCTCAAATCCCTTCCTATGGGGGAACTTGAGGCACAAGTGTTCTCCTCCTTTCTGATGGCAGGAAATCTGGCCTGGGAGATGGGTGTCCAACCCTGAGAGTGGTAACCATCTGCATGGGCATTGAGACACGGTCACTCATGGGAGACGCCCTGGGCACAAACAGGAATTGTGACCCTCAGCGTGAACCTGCTTTGAAACAAACCCCACAGTAGCTGCACCAGGAGTCCGCAGAGCAGGCCTACCAGGTTGCTATAGCCAAATCGTCTCCCTCGTTTGTGTTTTCCAGGCCCTCAGACCCAGAAACTGTCTCCAGAATCTCTCTTTCCTGTTCCCCCGAGACTGAAAACAGCAGTCGTCCCATCCCCCAGAGATACCAAATTCTTTTGAGCTGGGCGGAATACCCAGAGACAAAGAATCTCCCATGGCCCCATGAAGCCACCCCTATATTTTGCGACCATCCTGGACACAGGATCCAGACAAAATAGCCTACACTACCTTCTCCATGACACCTTGATTTCAGTACACTATGAGCTGCCCTTAGGGCCTGCAGATTGGGCCTGTGACCACTTCGGTCCTCATCCTAACCCTAGTTCGCCTTTGCAGATCTGTCCCCAAACCTCTGGCCCACATGCCCTCCAGGATGTGGACTCTGGTTCAACACAAGATGATTGTGCCAACCCTCCCGAAGGAGACTCTACACTGTTGTCCAAACCCTGAAGATTAAGAGCAAAGTTAATGCCCCTAAGTCCATGTCAATTTCGAAGGATATGTGGGATCAAAATGCACATTCTGACACACAATGAGCACCTGCCTCAAGGCAGACATCCAAGTCAAAGGCCCTGAGTCAGAAGATTGGACCTGACATGCCCCTAGGATTTCATCGATACCCTAAATTAGATTTTCAGGTGCCAGCCCCAGAGGTCTGTTTCCAATAACAACATGTGGTCCCTGAGCTACACTACAGAACCCCTCCTATCCACAGAAGGATACCTTGCTTTGGTAGCTTTGTCCTCGACTCATGTAGGAGAATGCTGCATGGCCCCTGACCACCCCAACATTCTAACATCTCCCTGGATACAAACAAGCATTGTGATCCAACAGCATGAAATTCCATGTCAACTCAGGCTGGAAGGAACTTTACCCCAGAGCCAACAGATCGAACCTGCCATGTTCCTCATCTGCAGTGGTCAATGGCAGTGTGCTTTCCAGGCATCCATGCGGAAGAGCTCTGTTACCCAAACTTTCCATATGGAGAACGGTGGAGCAAAAAGAACCAGACTCACCCTGTCCAGTAGAAAAAAAATCCTTGCTGTTTGGAACATCTCACAAGCCCCAGGGTGGGAAATCCTCCATGGCCTCATGACGCCACCCCTCCATTTGGTGGTCATCATAAACACATACTCCAGTATGAGCAAATATCTGACATCTGCCTTACTCAGGTTCTGGATATCTCAAATCAGCCACTACACACTGGAACTGCCTTCTGCTTGGCACTGAATTTAACTGTAGCTTGTGTTTACAATTCCATCATCACCCTCTTGGTCCCCAAGCCCTTTTGATAGGGAATTCTGGAGCCACAATGCAGCATTCTTTATGCCCCACAAAAAGAAGTGCCTGGTGAGACTTCCCAGAAACCCCACATGAGGATCCACTTGCCTGGCCCTTGAAGGCACCCTAATACCATAGGCCACCAAGAGCACTCAGGCTCTGTCTGACACAGCCCGAGCCACGACCCCTAGTCTGGCATGTGGAGAGTGGGCCCCATAAACTGCTGGTGGGACCTTCCTTGGCCCGAAGCTGTCACATCTGCCCAACCTGTATATTCAGGCATCTCTCCCCAGACTGTATCTCAAATCCCTGAGTATGGGGGAACCTGATGCACAAGAGGACTCCTCATTCCAGATGGCAGGAAACCTGGCTGTTGAGATGGTGTCCAACACTCAAAGTGGGAAATAGCTGCAAAGCCCATGAGACCACGGCCAATCTTGGTAGCCGCCCTGAGCACAAACAGGCATTGTGACCCTCAGCATGTACTTGCTTTGAAACAAATGCCCTTGGTAGCTAGATGAGGAGCCCGCCAAGCATGCCTTCCAGGTCCCTAGTACCAAATGCTTACCCTAGATCAAGTTTCATTGTGCCCAGACACAGAACCTTTCTCTGGAATCCCACATTTGGGTGTTCCCTGAGATGGAAAACAGCAGTCTTCCCTCCCCCAGAGACACCAAACTCTTAGGAGCTGGGCAGAATCCCCAGAGATGAAGAATCTCCCATGGCCTCATGAAGCCACCCCTACCATTTTCAATCGCCCTGGACACACAATCCCGATGGAAAAGTCTGAGCTAATGCCTCCAAGACAGCTTAATTTCAGTACACTATGCACTGCCCTCAGGGCCTGCAGATCGGGACTCTGATCACCTCGACTCTCACCCTAACCCTAGTTTGCGTTTGTAGCTTTCTGTCCCCAAAGCCCTAGCCCACATGCCCTCCAGGATGCGGACTCCGGAGCCACACCGTACAACTGTGTGTACCCTTCCAAAGGAAAATCTGCCCTTCATTATTGCCTAAACCCTGAAGATTAGGAGCAATATACAAAGTAAATGAGCTCACCTCAATTGCGAGGAAAACTCTGGACCGAAATGTGCATTCTGGCACATCATGAGCACGGCTGAAGGAAGACATCCATTTCAAAGGCCCTGAGTCAGAAGATTGATCCTGACATGCCCCTAGGACTTCAGCAATACCATAGATTAGATTTTCAGGTGCCAGTCCCCAGAGGCCTTTTCTCCAATAACAATTTATATTCCATCATGTAGTCCGTAAGCCACACAACAGACACCTTCTGTCCCCAGTAGGATACCTTGTTCTTGGTAGCTATGTCCAAGACTCAGTGTAGGAGAATTCTGCATGGCCCCTAACATTCTAACGTCTCCCTGGATACAAACCATCATTATGATCCCACAGCAAGAAACTCCACGTCAACTCAGACCACTTCGAACTTTGCCCCAGAGTAACCAAAACGAACCTGCCAAGTTCCTCAGCTGCAAAGGTCAATGGAGGTGTGCTTTCAAGGATCCATTTTGGAGAACTCTGCTACCCAAACTTTCATATGGGGTATGGTGGAGCAAACAAACCAGACTCGCCCTGTCCAGTACAAGGAATCCTTGCTGTTTGGAGCATCTCACAAGCCCCAGTGTGGGAAATCCTCCATGGCCTCGTGACACCACCCCTCCATTTGGTGGCCAACATGGACACAAAGTCCAGTGTAAGCAAACATCTTACATCAGCCCTTACTCAGCTGCTGGTATCTCGAATCAGCCGCTGCACACTTGAACTGCCTTCCACTTGGCACTGAATTTAACCATAGCTTGGGTTTACAATTTTATCCTCACCCTCCTCGTCACCAAGCCTTCCTGACAGGGAATTCTGGAGCCAAAATGCAGCATTCTGCCTACCCCACAGACAGAAGAAGTGCCTGGTGAGTCAGTCCAGAATCCCCACATGTGGATCCACCTGCATGGCCCTCAGCAGCACCCTAATATCATAGGCCGCCATGGGCACTCAGGCTCAGTCTGAAACAGCATGAGCCACAAACTCTAGTCAGCCACACAGACAGTTTGCTCCATATCCTGCAGGTGGTATCTGTCTTGCCCAAGGCCGTCACATCTACTCAACCTGGATATTCAGGCATCTCTCCCCAGATCATAGCTCAAATCCCTGTCTATGGGGGAACATGAAGCACAGGAGTACTCATCCTATGTGATGGAAGGAATCCAGGCTGTTTAGATGGGTGTCCAACCCTCAGCATGGGAACCAGCTCCATGCCCCATGAGACCACGGCCACTCATGGGAGTCACCCTGATCACAAACAGGTATTGTGACCCTCAGTGTGAGCCTGCTTTCAAACAAACCGCCTTGGTAGGTGGACCAGGATCACACAGGATAGGCCTGACAAGTCCCTAGGGCCAAATCCTAACCCTCGATGTCTTCAAGACGCCCAGTCCCAGAACCTGTCTCTGGAATACCTCTTTTGGGTGTCCCCTGAGATGGGAAACAGCAGTCTTCCCTTCCCCCAGACACACCAAACTCTAGGGAGCTGGGCAGAATCCCCACAGTTCAAGAATCTCCCATGGCCCCATGAAGAATCCCCTACATTTTGTGACAGTCCTAGACACACAGTCCAGACACAAAAGCCAGCGCTACGGCCTCCATGACACCTTAATTTCAGTACACTATGAGGTGCACTCATGCCCTGCAGATTTGGCCTGTGATCACACTGGCCCTCACCCTAACCATAGTTTACGTTTGCATATTTCTGTCTCCAAAGCCCTGGCCCACATGCCCTGTAGGATGGGGACTCTTGTGCCACACTGGAAGAGTATGCTTACACTCCAAAAGAAAAGTCTGCCCTTCATGTTTGCCAAAACCATGAATCTTAGGAACTAAGTACAAAACACCTGAGCCCAGCTCAATTCTAAAGATCGCTCTGGACCCAAGTACATATTCTGATGCACAATGAGCACCTGCCTCTGGACAGATATCCAAGTAAAAGGCCCTGAGTCAGAAGATTGAACCTGACATGCCTCTAGTACTTCATCGGCACCCTAGCTTGGGTTTTCAGGCTCTTGTACCCAGAGGCCTGTTCTCCAATACCAACTTATATTTCAACATGTGATCCCTCAGCCACACAACAGAACACCTCCTGTCCCCAGAAGGATACCTTGCTCTTGGTAGCTGTGTCCAAGACTCAGTGCAGGAGAATCCCGCATCAACCCGTGACAACCCCAATATTCTAACAACTCCCTGGGTAACAACCAGGATTTTGACCCAGCAGCATATAACTCCATGTCAACTCAGGCCTCTTGGAACTTCGCCTCAGAGGCACCAGATCAAACCTGCCATGTTCCTCAGTTGCAATGGTCAATGGACTTGTGCTTTCAGGCATCCATGAGGGAGAGTTCTGCTACAGAAACTTTCCATAATGTGGACCCTGTAGCAAACAAACCAGAAACCACCTATCCAGTAAAAGGAAACATTGCTGTTTGGAGCATCTCACAAGTCACAGCGTGGGAAACCCTCCATGTCCTTGTGATGCCACCCTTCCATTTGGAAGTCATCATAGACACAAACTCCAGTGTGAGCAAACATCTGTTATCCACCCTTACTCAGATGCTGGATATCTCGTATAAGCCACTGCACACTGGAACTGCCTTCTGCTTGTCACTGCATTTAACCTTAGCTTGTGTTTACAATTCCATCCTCACCCTCCTTTTGCCCACGCCCTCTTGATAGGGAATTATTGAGCCACAACACAGCATTCTGCCTGCCCCACAGAAAGAAGTGCCTGGTGAGTCTTCCCAGAAACCACACAATAGGATCCACCAGCATGGCCCTCGACAGGACCCTAATATCTTAGGCCGCCATGGGCACTCAGGCTCTGTCTGACACAGCCTGAGCTATGACCTTCAGTCAGCCACGCAGATAGTGGACCTCATATACTGCAGGTGGGACCTGCCGTGGCCCAAAGCCATTACATTTACTCAACTTGGTTATTCAGGCATCTCTCCCCAGACCATAGCTCAAATCCCTGCCTATGGGGGAAATTGTAGCACAGGAGTACTCTCCCTTCACAATGGCAGTAATCCTGGCTGTTGAGATGGGTGTCCAACCCTCAGAGTGGGAACCAGATGCATGGCCCATGAGACCACGGTCACACATGGGAGCCTCCCTGGGCACAAAGAGGATTGTAACCCTCAGCCTGAGCATGCTTTCAAACAGGCCCTCTCAGTTGCACCACCAGGATCCCGCATTGAAGGCCTGGTATACCCCTAGTCCCAAATACTAACCCTTGTTGGGATATTCCACGGGACCAGGCCCAGAGCCTGTTTCTGGAATCCCTGTTTTGGGTCACCCCTAAAATGGAAAACAGCACTCTTCACTCCCCCCCCCCTGAAAAAAAACACCAAACTATTGGGAGCCGCTAGGATCCTAAGAGAGGAAAATTTCCCATGTACCCATGAGAAAACATCTGCATTCCGAGGCCATCTGGGACAAGAGTCCAGATATAAAAGCTTTTGCTACTGCCTCGCATCACCCTAATTACAGTTCCTGATGAACTGCCCTCCAGGTCTACGCACAGGGCCTGTGATCACTTCACCACTAACCCTAACCCTAGTTTGTGTTTTTCAGACTTCTCTCTCAAACAATGGATCACATTTCCTCTCTGGAGCCACACCACAAGACTTTTTGCCTGCCATAACCAAGGAAACTTTGCCCAACCCACTTGCCCAAACCCTCCAGATTAGAAAAACCTGCATGGCCCCCAAGGCCACCCTAATATTGGAGGCTGCTCTAGATGCAGCTGTGTAGTCTGAAACATCCTTAGTCCCTACATATAGAAAGACAATCAAGTCAATGATTCGGAGTCTGAAGATTGAAACACACATGCTCCTAGGACCTCATTGGAACCCCAATTAGTTTTTCATGCATCTGTCCTCAGAGGCCTGTTCTGGAATACCAATTTATGATACAACATGTGGTTGCTAAGCTACACAGCAGAAAAACTCCTGTCCCCAGAAGGAAAACGTGCTCTTGGACCTGTGTCAAACCCTCAAGGTAGGAGACTTCTAATGGCATTTTAGCTATCAGCACAGTATCCCCGGTAACAAACCAGGATAGTAACCCCTGTGAAAGACATTTCAGGTCAATTCAAGGCCTTGGTACTTCACCCCAGAGCCACCTGAACGAAACTTCCATGTTCCTCAGCTGCATGGTCCATTGAGATATGCTTTCTGGGCATCCATGCAGGAGAGCTCTATTTCCCAAAATTTCCATATGGGGGACCCTGGATCTAACATGCCAAACTCCAAATGTCCAGTAGAAGGAAACCTTGGTCTTTGGAGCATCTCAGCACGGGAAATCCTCCATGGCCTCTGTATGCCAACCCTCCATTTGTCAGTCATCATAGACACAAACTCCAGTGTGAGCAACATCTGACATCCACCCTTACTCAAATGCTAGATACCTCACATAAGAAGCAGCCTATTGGAAATGCCTTCCACCTGGCACTGAATTGAACTGTAGCATGTGTTTACAATTCCATCCTCACCCTACTGGTCCCCAAGCCCACTTGATAGGGAATTCTGGAGCCACAACACAGCATTCTGCCTTCCCCATAAAAAAAAGAAGTGCCTGGTGAGTCTTCCCAGGAACCACACATGAGGATCAATCTACTCCTGCCTTAGGGAACCCTGATTTATAGACTGCCCTTGGCACTAGTGCTGTCTCTGACAGAGCCTGAGCCCCTACCTCATGTCAGCCTTCCAGACAGCGGGGCACGAATCCAGCATGTAAGACCGTCCATGGTCCAAGGCCATCTTCTCTTCCCATTCTTGTTATTCATATATCTGTTCCCAGACCTTTCCTGGAATCCCTGCCAATGGGGGAACCTGAAGCACAATGGAGAACTCCTTCCCCATGGCAGGAAAACTCGCTGTTGGTATCGGTGTCCAACCCTCAAAGTGGGAGCCAGCTGCATGACCAATGAGACCACGCCCACTACTGAGAGCCACCCTGGGCACAAGCTGGCGTTGTGTCCCTCAGCCTGAGCATGCTTTCAAACAAGCCCTCTCAGTTACACCACCGGGATACCACATTGCAGGCCTGGGGCACCCCTAGGCCCAAATCCTAACCCTTGGTTGGATTATCCAGGCGCCCAGATTCAGAGACTGTCTCTTGAATCCCTGTTTTGGGACACCCCTAGGATAGAAAAAAGCACTCTTCCATTCCCCAAAAAAGCCACCAATGTATTGGGAACTGCCAGGATCCTTTGAGAGGAAAAATCTCTCACAGATTCATGAGACAACACCTGCATTCTGAGGCCATTGTGGACACACAATCCAAATATAAAAGCCTGTGCTACCGCCTAGAGTCACCCTAATTACAATTCCTGACAATCTCTGCTCCAGGTCTTCGCACTGGGCTTGCAATCACATCGCCACTAACCCTAACCCAAGTTTGTGTTGGCAGACTTTTCTCTCAAAACCATGGCTCACATGCCTTCCAGGATCTGGTGTCAGGAGCCACATGACAGGACTGTGTCTCCATCCGAAGGAAAGTTTGACTGTCACAGTTGCCCAAACCCTCCAGATTAGGAGAAACCTGAAAAGGCCCTGAACCCACCCCAATATTGGAGGCAGCTCTGGACGTGAATGCAGAGTCTGAAACACCCAGATGCCCTACATCCAGACAAACATCCAAGTCAATGGTTCCAAGTCTGAAGATTGAACCTGACACGCCCCTAATACCGCATTGGAAATCCAATTAGGTTTTGAGGTATCTGTCCTCAGTGCCCTGTACTGGAATAACAACTTATAATACAACATGTGGTCGCTGAGCCACACAACAGAAAAACTCCTGCCCCTATAAGGAAACCATGCTCTTGGACCTGTGTCAAACCCTCAGGATAGGAGAATCCTGCATGGCCCCTTAGACACCAGCACATTCTAAGATCTCCCTGGTAACAAACCAGTATTTTGACCCATCTTCAAGCCATTACCTCTCAACCATCCCCAGAACCACGTTTTCTGCCTTGGTACTCGCCCTAGAGCCATCAGAACAAACCTGCCATGTTAACCAGCTGCAGTGGTAAATGGAGGTGTGCATTCCAGGCATCCATGCAGTACAGCACTGCTACCCAAACTTTCAACATGGAGGACCGTGGATCAAACAAACCAGTCTCCACCTAACCAGTAGAAGGAAAGCTTGCTCCTTGGAGCATCTCACAAGCCTCAGCTTGGGAGATCCTCCATGGCCATTTGATGCCACCTCTCCATTTGTTGGTCATCATAGGAACAAACTCCAGTGTGAGCAAACATCTGACATCCGCCCTTACTCAGGTGCTGGATATCTCGATTCAGCTGCTGCACATTGAAACTGCCTTCTGCTTGGCACTGAATAAACCGTAGGGTGTTTACAATTCCACCCTCACCCTACTAGTCACCAAGCCCTCTTGATAGGGAATTCTGGAGCCACAATGCAGCATTCTGCCTTCCCCACAGAAAGAAGTAGTGCCTGGTGAGATTGCCAGAATATCTGACATGAGGTTCAATCAGCTCGGCCCTTGATTTATAGGCTACCCTGGCCACTAGTTCTGTGTCTGACAGAGCCTGAGCCCCGACCTCCTGTCAGCCACCCAGAGAGCTGGGCCCATATCCAGCATGTTAGACCGGCAATGTCCCAGGTCCATCATCTCTACTCATCCTTAGTATTCAGGCATCTGTCCCCAGACCTTTGCTGGAATCCCTGCCAATGGGGGAACCTGAAGCACAATAGAGAACTCCTATTTCCCCAAGGCAGGAAATGTGGCTTTTGGGATGGGTTTCCAACACTGAGAGGGGGAGCCAGCTGCATGGCCAATGAGACCACGCCCACTCCTAAGGGTCAACACGGGCATAAACAGGCATTGTGACACTCAGCTTGGGCATGCCTTCAAGCCAGCCCTCTCAGTTGTACCACCAGGACCGGGCATTGGTAGGGAATTCTGAAGTCAAAACCAAGGCCTGGTAGGCCCCTAGGACCAAATACTAACCCTTGGTGGGATTTTCCAAGCGCCCAGACACAGAGTCCATCTCTGGAATCCCTATTTTGGGGCACCTCTAAGTTGGAAACCATCACTCTTCCCTTCCACGAAAAAGCCACCAAAGTATTGGGAGCCACTGGGATCCTTAGAGAGGAAAAATCTCTCATGGACCCATGAGACTACACCTAAATTCCGAGGCCATCCTGGACACATAATCCAAATATTAAAGCCTGTACTACCATGTTCGAGTCACCCTAATTACAGTTCCTGATCAGCTGTCCTCCAGTTTTATGCATTGGGCCTGCAATCACCTCGCCACTAACCCTAACTTGAGTTCGTATTTGCAGACTTCTCACCCAAAACCATGGCTCACATGCCTTCCAGGATGGGGTCTCTGCAGTCACACCAGAGGGCTGTGCCGGCCATCCCCAAGGAAACTGTGGGTGTCACATATGCACAAACCCTCCAGTTTAGGAGAAACCTGCAAGGACCCGGAGACCATCCCAATATTGGCGGCCGGTCTGAACGCAAATGTGCGTTTGAAACAACCTGATCACCTCCATTGAGGCAGACACCCAAGTCAAAGGTCCTGAGTCAGAAGATTGAACCTGACATGCCCCTAGGACTTCATTGGAACCCTAGATTAGTTTTTCAGGCATCTGTCCTCAGAGGCCTGTTCTGGAATACCAACTTAGTATACGAAATATGTTCCCTGAGCCACACAGCAGAACATCTCCTGTTCCTTGAAGAAAACTCTGCCCTTCGACCTGTGTCAATCCCTCAAGGTGCGAGAATCCTTCATGGTCCCTTAGCCACCAGCACATTCTAAGATCTCCCTGGTAACAAACTAGCATTGAGACCCATCAGCAAGAAATTCCATGTGAAGCAAGGTGAATTCTCCAACCACATCACAGTATTCTGCCATCCTGATAGAAAGAAGAAGTGCCTGGTGATTCTGTCCTGAAACCCCACTTGAGGTTCAATGTGCTCGGCCCTCGAGGGAACCCCATTTATAGGCTGCTTTGGCCACTAGTTCTTTGTCTGTGAGAGCCTGAGTCCCGACTTAGTGCCCTCCTCCCAGAGTGCGGGGCCCATACCCAGTGTGTGAGATCGGTCATGGCTCAAGTCTATTATATCTACCCATCCTTACTATTCAGGCATCTCTCCCCAGTCCTTTCCTGGAATCCCTGCAAATTGGGGTGTTAGGGTCCATAATCAAAGAAGCAGGACTGATACAAAGTGAAGGTCAAGCAAAGCTTTATTTTGTGCCAAGCATCGAGAATCAAACTGACCGGTCAGGGTCGTCTCTTGCAAAGAGGCAACCCCTCCCAGCCTCACAGAATAACTTTTATAGAGGTAGTTTAGCCAGGCTATACACAGGTGGCCAATGAGATTGCAGTACAAAGAGAATATTGCACATGCATGGTATGTCTGCCTCACACAGATGCTAAAGTAACAGATGTGCTAAGTAAAATGCTAAGTAACAGACGTGTGCCCAACTGAATTTCAATTTACCCTAGGAGATATAGGCATGTCCCACTGAATGGATGTCTTCATCTGGCCTGACCTGCCCCTGTATGTAGGCTTTGCAATTAAGTTCCTCTGGGAGGGGCAGTGTCAATCTAAGTTTAGTGCATAGGGTCAATCTAAGTAAATTACATAAACACAAGATGACGCCCTCTGGCCAACCAGGCCCTTACATTCCCTCTTTTCTTTGAAGATTAGTCAAATTCTTGACTTTTCAGCCAGTTCTATGTTCTCTGGTTGTAAGGGGTTATATTGAGCATGTAAGTTATTATTTTCATCGCTTTAGTTTTCTTTTGTACAAATGACACTAGTGCAGTGTCGGCTGATGAGTTAGCCATTTACCATTTCATCTAATTTCCTACTTATACTTTACATAAAGAGGTAACAATAAGAGCAACAAAAAAACTCATAGTCTTTTGAGTCTTAGCTTTAGTCCATGGTCAGAGAGTCCATTGGCTGAGGCTACTACCTCTGCGGGGGTGGCATCTTCATCCTCAGCTCGCTTGAAGTGAACCTCGTCAATCCAGGCCCTGATGCCTTCTACATTTATTGCTGTGGGGGTGGTCAGGATAACAGTATATATTCCCTTTCAGTGAGGCTCCAAGTTCTCCACATGAGAGTGACATATCCAATCCAAGTCCTTGGGTTGGTATGGATGTAATTCCACCTAAGTCTCCATCCCAGTGTGGGCAGTCCGGATTCCGGCATGGGCTTTTTTTTTAAGACAGACTATAATGCCTGCAGTGACTGGAGTAAAGACTGATCAGTAATTTCTGCTAGGGCAAACTCTTGTAGCCTAGGACAGAATGGGGGTGTTGGTCTCCCAAACATTATTTCAAATGGGGTCACCTTGTTTAAATAGGGTGTACATCATTCCGTGAGGAGGGCGAAGGAAGGAGATCCACCCATCCACCGCCAGTCTCCAGAATTAGTTTTGTCAAGGTCTCTTTAAGAGTCTGGTTCATTCTCTCTACTTGCCCGGAATTCTGGGGCCGATAGGCACAATTTAGTTTCCAATTTGTGCCCACGGCCTTGACCAAAGTCTGTGAGAATGAGCTCACAAATGCAGGGCCATTGTCTGACCCAATCACGAGAGGCAGACAAAACCTTGGAATTATTTCTTCTAGTAACGTTTTTTTTGCTTACCACTCCTGCCATCTCACATTTGGTGGAAAAAGCCTCTACCCAGCCTGAAAAGTTATCTACAAAAACTAACATATACTTGTGTCCATATTTTATAGGTTTCATTTCTATAAAATCAATTTCCCAATAAATTCCTGGTTCCTTACCTCTTTCTCTTTTCACTCTTCCAATTCTAGTTCCTCCCGCCTCAACTGCCTGGCACTGAGCACATCTATCAACTACATCCTGAAGCATATGCCCTAATATAGAAACCTGGAATTTCTTGCCTATAAGGTCCTTGGGTTTGCGTATCTCCAAATAAGTACCCTGATGTATCTGGTCTACTAACTTCTTACCTAGTCTTCGAAGAAGAATTAAATTTCCTTTTTTAGTCTTAGCCAGTCTCCTTTGTAGTCTAATTTATCCCGTTTTGGTAAATAGTTTAGATCTTCCTCTGAATCGTCCAGTTTTTCTGGTAGGGCTAGAGCCGAAAGTGGAGCCAGCTCTTGCACTGTTTCTCAGGCTGCTTGCTTTGCAGCTTGATCTGCTAAGTAGTTTCCTTTTGAATACCAATCAGTCCCCTTTTGGTGTCCTGGGCAATGTGGAAGGGTGTGGTAACATCTGGGATGGCCATAGCTGGGTCACTCATTAAGGCTGTTCGTAATTCCTGAAATACTCCTTCTGCCTCAGCTGTCCACTCTATCATAGTGAGACCTCCTTTTGCCACTTCGTAGAGAGGTCAGGCAATCTCTGCAAAGTGGTACGCACAGCCTACAATAGCACACTGTCCCAAGAAACTGCCTCACTTGTCTGGACGTGGTGGGGCAGGTGTATCGGGTGATAACCTGTTTCCTGGACACAGACTGTGAATGGACTCCCTCATGGAGATCAAAGCCTTTAAGTGGCATGGCTCTGACAGAGCTGTGCTTTCTTTGCTGACACCCAATACCTTTCTTTATGCAGAGTCTGTAAGAGAGCTCTCGTCCCCCGCAAACATGACTCATAGTCCTCAGTGGCTACTAGCAAGTCATCAATGTACTCTAACAGAGTGAGTCCTGGGTTCGAGGTTCTGTCCTCATGCAAATCCTCATGTAAGGCCTCATCGAAGATAGTGGGTGAATTCTTGAACCCTTGAGGAGGTCTTGTCCAGGTGAGCTGGCCTTGGAATCCTTCCTGGTGGTCAGACCTCTCAAAAGCAAAAAGGTTCTGAGAATTCCTTTGCTAAAGACATGCAGAAAAAATGCATCCTTGAGCTCTAAGACCATATACACAATTCTTTTGGGGCCTAGAAGAGAGAGTAGGGGAGAGGGGATAGGCACCATTGGGTGCATATCTTTAACCCATTTATTAACTTCCTGCAAGTCCTGGACAGGTCAGTACTCCCCAGTCTCGGCCTCTTTGATGGGCAGTAAAGATGTGTTCCATGGAGATTTGTAAGGAACTAGGATCCCCTCTCCTTAGAGATGGTTAATGTGTTTTATTATCCCTTCCTTTGCTTCCCGGGGAAGGTGGGCACTGCCGAACGCGAAGAGCCATAGCTGTCGCCTTTAATTTACCACCACTGGAGGTTGTTTTTGGCCAAGCCGGGGGGCTTCCCTTCTGCCCAGATCTCGGGGAACTCCTCCTGTAGGGTTTGGAGGAGGCTCCGCCAACTTTGTTTCCTCTGGTTTTGAGACTGGCTCGTAAAGGAGGTATTCATCTACTGCTGCCATAAGCACTTGTAAAGTGGGTTGTCTCAATGTTACAGTCATGCCTCCTTCTGAGAACGGAATGCCATTTCTTAACTTGTGGAGGCGATCTCTTCCCATCAAGTTATATGGGGCATTAGGGAGGACCAAAAATTGATGTTTAACTCTTCCCGAGGCCAAATTTAAAGTCCTTTCTGTTGCCAATTTATGTCTGTCTGTGCCATTTGCTCCTTGTACCCAGACTTCCTCTCCAAGTTGTGTTCCAATAGGTTTAAGTAAAGATGAAGATTGGGCTCACATGTCCACCAAAAAATAAACTGATTTCCCCTCCACTTCAATTCTTACCCGAGGTTCAGGGAGGGGCTCTGAACCATAACCCCTCCAATCTCTGGTGGCAAGCATTGTTGTCTTCCTTTTGGGGCAGTCCCTGGCCCAATGCCCTCTTTCTTTACAGTAAGTACACTGATCTGAATCTATTTCTTCCCGCCTGCCTTCTCAGTGCGTAGGCTTTTCCTTCCATTTACTATCCCCTACCCATCTTCTCTCTGCCTCATGTTATGCCAAACCTTAACCAGTTTTTTGGTCTGTTTTTCATCCTCCTGTGCACTCCTGTTGTTAAAAACCTTTTCTGCTATTCCCACTAACTCAGTCAGACTCTACCCTTCAAATCCTTCCATTTTCTGAAGTTCCCTAAATCTGGGGTGACTGACAGACAAAGCAAAATCGTCTGAGTGAGCTATTGTGCAACTTCCCTGAAGTTTACCTCAAGTTGTCTAGCTTAAGTAAACAAACATTTAAAGACAATCAAATCTAGAATTTAACATCCATAAAGGTGTGTTATTAAAACATAATTTTTCTCTCTAAAATAACCCTCGTTTTTAGAGATAGCCAAATCAGGACTAATTTATATGAAAAACAAGTTCAGTTTTAACAAGCTTGGCCTAATTGTTTACCTAAGCTCAGCAAGAACAGTGAGCGATCATTTAACTATTTTAAAATATGCTCTGCTGGAACTTCTCATATGAATCTCTAGGTTGAACTTATGATAGACTCTCCAGTCCAGAAGCCAAACTACATACTTGCCATCACACATGACTGCAATAACTGTTGACTTGGGTGAATTCCTCTTCCCGAGGCCCCCAAAGAGTCCTGAGGTTACTGCACCTGCCAGGAAATAACAACCTTTACTCAACTGATGAGGCTGCTGGGAACTCTGTAAGCAAGGTATCAGGCCAACAGTTTCAAAGGACTTTAATGTTCCAGGTTATATAAAGTCAACCTTAGTTCCTTTAAGCTGTCTAGTTATAAATGAGTCTTTTCTAATACGGAATTCCAGTCAAAGCCATGCTAAAGTAAAATAACCAGTGTTTCCAATGGTGTCCTGTTACAAGGAGAATGGATTCTTATTGAACTTATGCAAATGACTGATTGCCATGGAGGAAAGAGTACTTGCAGAGGCCTTTTGATTTCAGAGGTTTCAGATAGAGAGAAAGACTTGAATACCTTGATTTGTTTACAAATGACTACATTTTATCTCTGTAAGTTACAGATAACTTAAGAATAAGTTTCCCTAGTCTGGAAGAGCAAACATAAGGCAAAACATCAAGAGATACAACATTACAGTCTTTCAGTTCACCTAATCCCATGTTAATAATTCTGGTTTAGTCTGAATGCAGCTTTTACTTCTGTAAATTCTTACCCATTTCAGTTCCAGAATTTCAACATATCAAAGACCGGTATTTGTCCTGAAAGTCTCCCATATGAATTTTCTTTGAGACAGAATTTATCTTCCAAGAGAATTAAAACAATTACAAATGACAAAAGCTCAGAACAGATATGGTAAAGAACTGGTGAGATGATAATTTACAAAGTAACTGGCAAGAAAATCAGGTTACTTTTGTAACAGGTAACATTTCCATAATCACAATATCAAGTGGTGATCTATCAACCTATTAAAACTTTAGGAAATGCATGGCATTTTCCCAAATGTAACACAAGTTTTATCATTGGTTTAAATCCTGTCAACAATTGCTAAAACCTGAGAAAGTTTTAAAACACATGCCTAAATATAATTGGGGATGTTAAACACCTGAAAAAACAAAATATAGAAACTGAATTTTCTGGGCAGGCAAAGATAAAACCATAACAGATCAATTAACTTAGGAAAACTTTGTCTTTTTAAACAGAGAGAAAACCAGCTTTTCTATACCAGTGTCTTTTTTTTTAAATAAACAGATAATGAGTTTACTAGGTTTCCCTCCCATCGTGAATGATGTTGCTGACAAAGGGAGGGGGATTTTTCAGATGCTGTCCTCCTCCCGTCCCTCTCAGGAACTTAGGGGTGTCTTAGCTGAGGTCTGTCTGTATAAACCCTGGAACAGACACTCCGTGGAGTAGATGACCATTATGCCATATGACACCCCACAAGACTCAGGGTGCAGCCCACTCAGGCTCCATAGCGGAAGTGGAGCCATACAGACACATTCATACAGTCAGACACTTTTCAGATTCAAACTTTTACTTATCTCCTACTTTTCACATACAGAGTTGCTTTTCTCATTTCCATCAGTCTTAATTACACTTAACAGAATTTTGTACTCTTAGAAATTCCTGAACCTGTACTGAAGACTAAATATAAATCAATTGTGAGTTAGTACAACAGAATTCTTTAGATGGCAAATTTATCAATCAGTTAAGCACAGAATGTGTTCACCAGCAGATTTCAAAAGCACAAACCCAGTTCCAGCAGCCAACGCTCTAGCATTTTATCCCATTTGGTTAATACCTACATGTCCAAAAAATGTAATTCCATTGGTTATTCAAGCAACCCTTCAGAGTTTCAGGTTGCCAAAGACTTCAGACGCCACTTTAAGAATAACCCATTAAAACCTTGAGACAGACAAATAACCATCTCCATGTCAGATGCCATGCTCTCCCGCCAGCAAGTGGGAGGGGCTATGCAGTCCACGTTGGGCCAGAAAAGGCAAGGAATTCTCCAAAACAAAGGGAGTTTCTGCAGATGCTTGGGGATATTCTTTAAAGTCTCTGTCTCAATGTTGGTTCATCCCGCAGTGCCAGTTCTGCTTACGAAAAGTGGTGCACTAGGCACTATATTCCATGCTCGGCTCCAGTGAGCCAGCATTGGGCACCTTAACCTGGCATTCGACTAACTCCAGTTGACTCCAGTCTTAGCCCTTAACACCCAAAATGAGTGAGCGAGAAGCCTTACATCTATTATGAAGAACAGAGAGATGAAGTCAGAGTCTGCTTACTGTCTGCTTGCCCCATTCCTTCAATAATAACAAACAACACAACAGACAACAAAAGGACCAGGCAAAGACAACCGCAGGCCAAAGGATTCTTACCCATAACATGCCACTGGTGAGGGCTTTATCCCCTGACCACCTAGGGGGACTCAAACCCCCTCAACCGCCCACGGGGACTCGAAACCCCCAACCACCCAGGGGGACTCGAACCCCCAACCACTCAGGGGGACTCAAACCCCCTGACTCTAGGGGGACTCAAACCCCCAACCGCCCATGGGGATTCAAACCCCTTGACTGTCTAGGGGGACTGAATTGAACCATAGCTTGTGTTTACAATTCCATCCTCACCCTACTGGCTCCCAAGTCCTCTTGATAGGGAATTCTGGAGCCACAACACAGAATTCTGCCTTCCCCATAGAAAGAAGAAGTGCCTGGTGAGTCTAGGGAGACTCGCACTCCCAACCGCCTAGGGGGACTCAAACCCCACAGCAAGCCCTTGACTGACTGGGGGACTCAAACACCCTGGTGACAACATAGGGGTACTCAAAACCCCTGACTGCCCGGGGGACTCAGCACCCCCCATAGATCTACCAGCAGAGGGATGGGGCATCCCCGCATCCACTTCACACTGGGGGGCACGGCTGCATCCATCTTCTCCCTGGTGAGCCATACCCTGGAGCGCTAACCAGACAGACAGATAGGATCCCGTGGTCTTACTTCTGGAGGCTTTTCCCAAAAAAATCCTATGCTGGCTCAGTTCTTGTCATTTGAATCCAGTTGCCCCCTCCAATGTTAGGGTCTGTAATCAAAGGAGCAAGACTGATACAAAATGAAGGTCAAGCAAAGTTTTATTTCATGCCAGCATTGAGAATCAAACTGACTGGTCAGTGTCGTCTCTTGCAAAGAGGCAACCCCTCCCAGCCTCACAGACTAACTTTTATAGAGTTTATGCCTGCACGGCACCACGGCCACCTGAACATTCTAAGATCTCCATGGTAACAAACCAGCATTGTGGCCCATCTGTAATAGATTCCCTGTCAACTTAAGGCCTTGGTACTTCGCCCAGAACCACAAGAATGAACCTGCCATTTTCCTTAGCTGCAATGGTCAATGGAGGTGTGCTTACCAGGCATCCATGCGGGAGAGCTTTGCTACCCAAACTTTCCACATGGGGGACACTGGAGCAAACAAACCAGACTCCCCCTTTCCGGTAGAAGGAAACCTTGCTATTTGGAGCATCTCACAAGCCTCAGCATGGGAAATCCTCCAAGGCTTCTTGATGCAACCCCTCCAATTGTCGGCCATCATAGTCATAAACTCCAGTGTGAAGAAACATCTGACATCCACCCTTACTCAGGTGATGGATATCTTGAATCCGACACTGCACATTGGAACTGCCTTTTGCTTGGCACTGAATTGAACCATAGCTTGTGTTTACAATTCCATCCTCACCCTACTGGCTCCCAAGGCCTCTTTATAGGGAATTCTGGAGCCACAACATAGAATTCTGCCTTCCCCATAGAAAGAAGAAGTGCCTGGTGAGTCTGCCCAGCAACCACACATGAGGATGTATCTGCTCATCCCTCGATGGAATCCTGATTTATAGGCTGCCCTGGCTACTATTGCTGTGTCGGACAGAGCCTGAGACTAGACTTAGTTTCAACCTCCAGAACATGGGCCCCATATCCAGCATGTGAGACCAGCCATGGCCCAAGTCTGTCATCTCTACCCATCCTTGTTATTCAGGCACCTGTCTCCAGACATTTGCTGGAATCCCTGACAATGGGGGAACCTGAAACACAACAGAATACTACTCCTTCCCCAAGGCAGGAAACCTGGCTGTTGCGATGGGTGTCCAACCCTCAAAGTGAGAGCCAGGTGCATGGCCAATGTGACAATGCCAACTCATGGGGGCTGCCCTGGGCACAAGCAGTAATTGTGACCCTCAGCCTGAGTATGCTTTCAAACAAGTCCTTTCAGTTCCACCAAAGGTTCCCACATTGGAGACCTAGTACGCCCCTAGGCCCAAATTCTAAACCTCAGTTGGATTTTACAGGTGCCCAGACCCAGAGCCCGTCTGGATCCCTGTTTTGGGGCACCTCGAAGATGGAAAACAGCAATCTTACCTTCTCTGGAAAATCTACCAAACTATGGGGAGCCACCAGGGTCCTTAGAGGGGAAAAGTCTCCCATGGACCCATTAGAATACACCTGCATTCAGATGCCATTCTGGACACACAATCCAGATAGAAAAGCCTATGCTATCACCTTCCAGTCACCCTAATTACAGTTCCTGATGTGATGCCCTCGATGTCTATGCACTGGACCTGCAATCGCCTTGTGACTAACCCGAACCTGAATTTGTGTTTTCAGACTTCTCTCCCAAAACCATGGCTCACCTGCCCTCCAGGATGGGGTCTCTCTAGACACACCACAGGACTGTGCCTGCCATCCCCAAGGAAAATGTACCCATCACAGTTTCCCTAACTTTACAGATTAGGGGAAAAGTGAAAGGCACCTGAACCCACCCTAATACTGGCAGCCACTCTGGATGCAAATGTGCAGTCTGAAAAAATCTGAACAGCTCAATCCAGGCAGACAGCCAAGTCAATGGTCCTGAATCAGAAGATTGAACCTGACATGCCCCTAGGACCTCACTGGAACCCTAGATTGGGTTTTCAGGCACCTGCCCTCAGGCACCTGTTCTGAATACCAACTTATGATGCAACATGTCGTCCCTGAGCTTCAAAACAGAAAATCTCCTGTCCCCAGAAGGAAACCGTGCTCTTCAAACTGTGCCAAACCCTCAGTGTAGGAGAATCTTGCATGTAACGTTAGGCACCAGGATATTCTAAGATATCCATGGTAATAAATGCACATTGTGTCCCATCTGCAAGACATTCCATGTCAAATCAAGACCTTTGTACTTCGCAACACAGCCACCAGAATAAACCTGCTATATTCTTCAGCTGCAACGAAAATTGAGGTGTGCTTTCCAGGCATCCATTTGGGAGAGCTCTGCATCCTAAACTTTCCACATGGGGAACCCTTGATCAAACAAACCGAACTCCACCTGTCCAGAGTTAGGAAACCGTGTTGTTTGGAACATCTCAAGCCTCAGCATGGGAAATCCAACATGTCCTTTTGACGCCACCCCTCCATTTGTCAGTCATAATAGACACAATCTTCAGTGTGAGCAAATATCAGACGTCAGCCCTTCCTCAGGTGCTGGATATTCGAATCAGCCACTGAACACTGGATCTGCCTTTCTCTTGGCACTGAATTGAACCCTAGCTAGTGTTTACAATTCCATACTCAACCCACTGGTCCCCAATGTCTCTTGATAAGGAATTCTAGAGCTTAATCGCAGCATTCTGCCTTCCCCATAGAAATAAGAAGTGTCTGGTGAATCTTCCCAGAAAATCCACATGACGATCAATCTGCTCAGCCCTCAAGGGAACCCCAGTTTATGGGCTGTCTTGGCCACTAGTGCTGTGTCTGACAGAGCCTGAGCCCCGACCTAGTGTCAGCCACCCAGAGAGCGGGACCTATATCTAGCAAGTGGGGCTGACCATGGCCCTACTCTATCATCTCTACAAATCCTTGTTATCCGGGCAGCTGTCCCCAGACCTTTGCTGGAATCCCTGCCATTGCGGGAACCTGAAGCACAATAGAGAAATCCTCCTTCCTATATGTCAGGGAACCTGGCTGTTGGGATGGGTGTCCAACTATCAACATGGGAGCCAGCTCCATGGCCAATGAGCCAACGCCCTCTCCTAGGGGCCACCCTGGGCACAAACAGGCATTGTGACCCTCAGCCTGAGCATGCTTTCAAACAAGCCCTCTCAGTGGCACCACCAGAATCCTGCATTGCAGGCCTGCTTTGCCTCTAGGCCCAAATCCTAAACTTTGGTGGGATTTTCCAGGTACCCAGACTCAGAGCCCGTCTCTGGAATCCCTGTTGTGGGCACCCCTAACATGGAAAACAGCACTCTTCAGTTCCCAGAAAAAGTAACCAAACTATGGGGAGCCGCCAGGATCCTTAGAAAGGAAAAGTTTCCCATTGGCCCATGAGAACATACCTGCATTTAGAGTCCATCCTGAACACACAATCCAGATAGAAAAGAGTGTGATACCGACTTCCAATCACCCTAATTATAGTTTTGACGATCTTCCTTCAACATCTACGAATTGGGCCTGCGACCACCTTGCAACTAACACTAACCCGAATTTTTGCTTGCAGAGTTCTTTCCCAAAACCATGGCTCAGGGATGCCTGGTGGCTCAGTTGGTTAAGCAGCTGCCTTCGGCTCAGGTCATGATCCCGGTGTCCTGGGATCGAGTCCCACATCAGGCTCCTTGCTTGGCAGGGAGCCTGCTTCTCCCTCTGCCTCTGCCTGTCATTCTGTCTGCCTGTGCTCGCTCTCTCCCTCCCCCTCTCTGATAAATAAATAAAATCTTTAAAAAAAAACATGGCTCACATGCTTTCCAGCGTGGGGTCTCTGGAGCCACACCACAAGACTGTGCCTGCAATCCCCAAGGAAACTTTACCCATCACATTTCCCCAAAGCCTTCTGATTAGGAGAAACCTCCTAGGCCCCTGATCCTAACCCAATATTGGAAGCTGCTCTGGATGCAAATGCACAGTCTGAAACACCCTGATAACCTACATCCAGGCCGAAACTGACGTTAATGGTCCTGAGTCAGAAAATTGAACCTTACGTGCAACTAGGACATCATAGAAACCCTAGATTATGTTTCCGGTATCTGACCTCAGTAAGCTCTTCTGGAATGCCAAGTTGGGATACAACATGTGGACCCTGAGCCACACAAGAGTACATCTCATGTCACAAAAAGGAAACTGTGATCTTCCACCTTTGCCAAACCCTCAGGGTAGGAGTATCCTGCATGGCACCTTAGCTACCAGCACATTCTAAGATCTCCATGGTAACAAACCAGCATTGGGATCCATCTGTAAGAAATTCTATGTCAACTCAATGCCTTGGCACTTGGCCCCAGAGTTACCAGAACTAACCTGTCATGTTCGTCAGCTGCAAGGTTCATTGGACGTGTGCCTTACAAGCATCCATGTGGGAGAACTCTGCTACCCAAACATTCCACATGGGGACCACGGAGCAAACAAACCAGACTCCACCTCTCCAGTAGAAGGAAAACTTATTGTTTGGAGCATCTCACAATCCTAAGCATGGGTAATCCTCCATGGCCTCTTGAAGCCACCCTCCATTTGTTGGCCATCATAGACACAAACTCCAGTGTGAGCAAACATCTGATATCTGCCTTTACTCAGGTGCTGGATACCTCGAATAAGCCGCTGTACGTTGGAACTGCCTTCTCCTTGGCACTGAATTTAACTGTAGTTGGTGTTTACAATTCCATCCTCACCCTACTCGTCCCCAAGAACTCTTGATAGGGAATTCTGGAGCCACACCACTGCATTCTGCCTTCCCCATAGAAAGAAGAAGTGCCTGTTGAGACTGACCAAAAATTCCACATGAGGATCATCTGCTCAGCCCTCGAAGATCCCCGATATTAGGCTTCCCTGGGCACTAGTGCTGTATCTGATACAGCCTGACAACCAACCTCGTGTCAGCCACCCAGAAATCGGGGCCCATGTCCAGCATGTGAGACTGGTCATGACCCAATCCATCCTCTCTCCTCATCCTTGGTATTCGTGCATCTGTCTCCAGACCTTTGTTGGAATCCCTGCCAATGGGGGAACCTGAAGTTCAAGAGAATACTGCTCCTTCCCCATGTCAGGAAACCTAGATGCTGGGATGGTTGTCCAACCCACATAGAGGGAACCAGCTGCATGGGCAATGAGACCATTCCCACTCCTGATGAGCGCCCTAATAACAAACAGGTATGGTGACCCTCACCCTGAGCATGCTTTCAAAGAAGACCTCTATTTCACCACCAGGATCCCACATTGCAGGCCCAGTACACCCCAGGCCCAAATCCTAACCCTTGCTGGGAATTTCTTGGTGCCCAAACCCAGAGCCCATCTCTGGAATCCCTGTATTGTGGCACCCCAAGATGGAATACAGCACTCTTCCCGTCCCCGAAAAAGGCACCAAACATTTGGGAGCCACCAGGATCCTTAGAGAGGAAAAATCTCCCATGTACCCATGAGACCACATCTCCATTCCGAGGTTATCCTGGACACGCAATGCTAATAGAAAACGCTGTGCTACCTCCATCGAGTCACCCTAATTAAAGTTCCTGACAAGCTGCCCTCCAAGTCGACACATTACACTGCGATCACTGTGCCATGAAGCTTAAACCTAGTTTTCGTTTGCAGACTTCTCTCCCAAAACCATGCCTCACATGTCCTCCAGGATGGGGTCTCTTCAGCCACACCATAGGACTGTGCCTGCCATCCCCAAGGAAACTTTGCCCATCACATGTGCCCAAACCCGGCAGATTAGGAGAAATCTCCAAGGTCCCTGATCCCACTGCAATATTGGAAGTGGCTCTGGATGCAAACGCAAAGTCTGAAACACCCTGGTCACCTACATCCAGGCAGACACCCAAGTCAATGATCCTGAGTCAGAAAATTGAACCCGACATGCCCCTAGAACATTGTTGGAACCCAATAATAGGTTTTCAGGCATCTGTCCTCAGATGGCTGTTCTCTAAAACCAACTTATGATACAACAACTGTTCCCTGAGTCACACAACAGAACATCTCCTGTACCTAGAAGGAAATTCTCCCCTTTCCAATGTTTCCATGGACCCAAACCCACATTAGGACTCATCCGCAGGAGAGTCCATTTCAACTCATCCCCCTCTGTTGCTCTCCCTAAGCCAGTAGATTGAAACTGTCTTCTCACTAGGGGACAATTGGAATGCAAGGCAGGCTGCTCAGGCATCCATCCTTAGAACTGTGCTCTGGAGTCCTTCTATATGGGACATACTGGAGCATTCCATCAGACCTCAATTGTCCCACAGAAGGGATCCTTGCGGTTTGGAGCATCTCACAGGTCCCATCGTGGGAAAAATTCCATGGCCTCGTGATGCCCCCCCAATGAAGGGGCCATCATGGACAGAAACACCAAACTGAGCCAATGTCTGATCCTCGCACTGATTCAGATGCATGAGATCTCGATTCGGCAGAGCGTGCCTTCCGTTCCCTTGCCCCGAAACCTAAGCCTAACTTGTGTTCTCAGACTTCTGTCCTCACACTCCTGGCCCACAAGTGCTCCAGTTTGGCAGTACTGGAGCCACAATGTAGCACTCTGCCTGCCCTCCAGAAGAAAAATATTACCCTCTGGGCTACCCAGAAACGCCAAGTGACTACCAACCTGTACACCCCTAGATTCTAACCCAATTACACAGTCTATCCCTGGGTTCTAATGCCCTGTCTGACACAGCCTGAGCCCGGAACTCCCGACCGACACCCAGACAGCTTGCCACACACTCAGCACATTGGACCCGCCATAGCCTTAGGTCCTCATCTCTATTCAACCTCGTTTTTCAGGCTTTGGAACCTAGACCCTATCTCCAATCATTGCCCAGGGGTGAACGTGATGCAGAAATCAGAAATCATCCTTTCCCATGGCAAGAAATATTGTGGATGTCATGTTGTCCAACATTTAGTGTAGGAGAAACCAGTGTGGCCCATGAGGGGTCGCCCATGCTTGAGGGCAGCATTCGGCACAAGCACGCATTGTGAGCCTCAGCGTGAGCCCTGTTCTCAAGTAATGCCTCTCAGTGGCTGGACCAAGAGCCCGCTTATGGAGCTTGCTGTTCCCTAGGCCACATTCTTAACCGGAGTTCAGGCTGTCAAGTCACCCCTTCCCATGGCTCTGTTCTAGAATCCCACTTTGGTGAGACAACAAAGGTTAGAAAAAGAAAAAGCCAAAGAAAAAAAATCGCATCCCACAAAATGCGCCCAAACTCTTGGGATCTGGCCAGATCCCAACAGAGGGACACTTGTCCATGGCCCTTGAGGCCACCCCAACATTCCACAGCCATCGTTGACACAAAATCCAGTGGCAAAAGCCTGAGCAAGCGCCTCACACTCACCATTTGTTCATATCCCGAAGAGTTCTCCTCATGGTCCGTAGATCGGGCCTGCCATACCGATGTCCCCAAAACTAAGCTGAGTTTGTGTTTTCATACTTCTGTCCCCACAGCCCTGATCAAACACCCTCCATGCTGGGGCCCCTGTTGCCACAACTCAGGACTGTGCCTGTCCTCTCCAAGGGAATTCTGCCCATTCCATTGGCAAAAAACTGTACAAACTAGGAGAAACCTCCAAAGTCCCCGAGGCCATCCCAATACTGTAGGCTACCCAGGACAAACAGGGGTGATCTGACACCAGCTGAGCAACAACCTCCACTCAGAACCGTAGACAGATGTCCACAGAGAAGAAGATTGAACCAGACAGGACCATAGGCCCTAATCAGACCCATTGTTTTGGTTTCCAGGCATCTCTCCTCAGAGGCCTGTTTTCCATTACCAGCATATGGGGGTTTCCTGAGGCACCTATCAGAACATATCTCATCTCCACATGGGAAACTTGCTCTTTGGAGATGTCTCAAAATCTCCAGTTAGGAGAATACTTCAGGGCCTCAGTGCCACTACCCCATTCCAAGGTCTCCATGAACACAAACCCATATTAGGACCCATTTGCAGGAGAGTCCATGTCAACTCAGTCCCACTGGTTGCTCCCCCAGAGCCCGTAGATCTTACCCGTCTTGCCACTAGAAGACAATTGGAATGTGATGCGAGCTGCCCAGGCATCCATCCTTAGAATGCTGCTCTGGAGTTGTTCCGTACGTGACATCCTGGAGCCATCCAACAGGTCCAGACTGTCCTGCAGAAGGAATCCCTGTGGTTTGGAGCATCTCAGAACTCCCACCATGGGAAATCCTCCATGGTCTTGTGATGCCCGAACCCTTCATGAAGGGGCCATCATGAACAGGAAACCTAACCTGAGAATACGTCTGATCCTTGCCCTGACTTCTGATGCACGGGATCTCGATTCAGCTCTGCAGAGGGTGCTTTCTGTGCCCTCGCCCCGAAACTTAAGCCTAGCTTGTTTTCTCAGACTTCCATCCTCACACTCATGGCCTACAAGCGCTCCAGTTTGGCAATACTGGAGCCACAATGCGGCAATCTAACTGCCTTCCAGAAGAAAAACGTTGCCCTATGGGCCTACCCAGAAACCCCAAATGGGGATCAACCTGCACGCCACTCGACTCTACCACAATTATACAGTCTACCCTGGGCATTAATGCACTGTTTGACACAGTCTGAGCCTGAAACTTCCGACCGACACCCAGACAGCTGGCTGCACACTCAGCACATCAGACCCGCCAAGGCCTTAGGTTGTCATCTTTTCCCAACCACGGTTTTCAGGCTTCAGATCCTAGACCTTATCTCCAATCACTGCCAAGGGTTGAACGTGATGCAGAAATCAGAACTCATCCTTCCCCATGGCAAGAAATATTGTGGTTGGCATGTTGTCCAACATTCAGTGTAGGAGAAACCTTGTGGCCCATGAGGCCCCTCCCATGCTTTATGGCAGTGTTGGGCACAATCACGAATTGTGAACCTCAGCGTTAGCCCCTTCCTCAAATAAGGCCTCTCAGTAACTGGAGCAAGAGCGTGTATACGGGGCTTGTGAGGCCCCTAGACCCCCAATCTTAACCAAAGGTTGGGATGTCCAGTAGCCTCTCCCCAGGGCTTTGCTCAAGAATCCCTCTTTTGGTGGGAGACCTGGTTAGGAAACAGAAAGGAGTCCTACCATCCCAAGAATGACCCGTAACTCTTGGGGTCGTGCCAAATCCCCACAGTTTGGAGACTCGTCCATGCCCCATGAGACCACCCCATCATTCCACGGCCATCGGTGACATAAAATGCTGAGAAAGAAGCCTGAACATGCGCCTCACACTTGCCATTTTTTCATATCCTGAAGATGTCTCCTCACGATCTATAGATCGAGCCTGCCATACCTACGTCCCCAAACCTAAGCCAAGTTTGTGTTTTCAGACTTCTATCCCCATAGCCCTGACCAAACTCCCTCCATGCTGGGGCCCCTGTTGCCACAACTCAGGACTGTGCCTGTCCTCTCCAAGGAAAATCTTCCCATTCCATTGGCAACAACCGTACAAATTAGGAGAAACCTCCAAAATCCCCAGGGCATCCCAATAGTGTAGGTCACCCAGGACAAACAGGGGTGATCTCACACCAGCTGAGCAACAGCCTCCACTCAGAACTGTAGACAGATGTCCACAGAGAAGATTGAACCAGACAGCAACCTAGGCCGTAATCGGATCCATTGCTTTGATTTCCAGGCATATTTCCTCAGAGGCCTGGTTTCCAATACCAGCATATCGAGGTTTCCTGAAGCACCATCGGAGCAAATCTTGTCTCCAAATGGGAAACTTGCATGTTGGAGCTGTCTCAAACCCTCCGGTTAGGAGAATCCTTCAGGGTCTCGGTGCCACCGCCCCACTCCAAGGTCTGCATGGACACAAAACCACATTAAGATCCATTTGCAGGAGAGTCCATTTTAACTCAACCCCCTCGCTTTCTCTATATGAGCCAAACAATCAAACCTTTCTAGTCACTAGGAGACAATTGAAATGCGAGGTGGACAGCCCAGGCATATATCCTTAAAACCGAGCTCTGGAGTCATTCCATATGGGGTGTCCTGTAGCCCTTCAACAGGTTTCAATTGTCCTGCAGAAGAAATCCTGAGGTTTGGAGCATCTCAAAACTCCCATTGAGGGAAAAACTCCATGGCATCGTGTAGACCCGTTCCCTTCATGAAAGGGCCATCAAGGACAGAAACCAAACTGAGCCAACGTCTGATCCTCGTCCTGACTTCAGATGGACGGGATCTCAATTCAGCTCTGCAAAGTGTGCCTGCTGTGACCTCGCTCCAAAACCTAAGCCTTTCTTGTGTTCTCACAATTCCATCCTCACACTCCTGGCCCACAAGCCCTCCAGTTTGGGAATTCCAGAGCCACAGTGCAGCACTCTGCCTGCACTCCAGAAGAAAAACGATGCCCTATGGAGCTACCCAGGAAGCACAAATGATTATTAACCTGCACGCCACTCGACTGTACCCGATTTATACAGCCTTCGTTGGGCACTAGTGCCCTGTCTGACACAGCCTGAGCCCGACACTCCCGACCGACACCCAGACAGATGGCAGCACACTGAGAACAGCGAACCTGCCAAGGCCTTAGGTCGTCATCTCTTCCCAACCTAGCCTTCAGGATTCAGAACCTAGACCTTAACTCCAATCAAGGCTCAGAGGTGAATGTGATGCAGAAATCAGAACTCATTCCTCCCCATGGCAAGAAAACTTGTGGTTGGCATGTTTTCCACCATTCAGTGTAGGAGAAACCAGCGTGACGCATGAGGACCCGCCCATGCTTGAGTGCCACGAGGGCACAAACATGCATTGGTACCCTCAGCGTGAGGCCTGTCCTCAAGTAAGGACTTTCAGTGACTGGACCAAGAGATAGCATATTGGACTTGCCATCCCTCTAGGCCCCAATCTTAAACCAGATGTTGGGTTTTCCAGTCACACCTCACCAGGGCTCTGCTCTGGAATCCCTCTTTTGGTGGGACACCTGAGGTAACAAAACAGAAATGACTCATTCCATCCCACAGATTGTCCCAAAACTCTTGGGAACGGGCCAAATTCACAGAAAGGGAGCCTCATCCATGGACCATGAGGCCTTCCCGACAACGCACGGCCATCGTTGAGCACACTGAGCATATCGGAACCGACATAGCCTTAGGTCGTCCTCTGTTCTGAACCTCGGTTGTCAGACTCCACAGCCTAGACCTTATCTCCAATCACTGCCCAGGGTTGAACATGATGCAGAAGTCAGAACTCCTTCCCCATGGCAAGAAACCTTGTGGGTGGCATGTTGTCCAACATTCAGTGTAGTTGAAACCAGTGTGGCCCATGAGACCCCGCCCATGCTTCAGGGCTGCGTTGGTCACAAACAGGCATTGTGACCCTCAGCGTGAGTTCTATCCTCAAGGAAGGCCACTCAGTGGCTGGACCATTAGAAGGCATATGGAGCTTGCCATGCCCCTAGGTCCCAGCTTTTAAGCAGATTTCTGGTTGTCCAGTCGCCCCTTCCCTCTTGGAATCCCTCTTTTGGTGGGACACCTGAGGTAACAAAACTGAAAGGACTCCTCCTATCCCACAGATTGACACAAAACAAATGGGATAGGGCCAAACCAACAGAGAGGAAGACTTGTTCATGGCCCATGAGGCCTCCCCGATATTCCACAGCCATCGTTGATTCAAAATCCAGAGACAAAAGCCTGATCAAGCCCCTCACACTCACCATTTGTTCATATCCCGAAGATTTCTCCTCACGGTTTGTAGATCGGGCCTGCCATACCTACGTCCTCAAACCTGAGCCGTTTGTGTTTTCAGACTTCTGTCCCCACAACCCTGACCCACACACCCTCCGTGCTTGGGCCCTTGGAGCCACACCTCAAAACTACCTTCCCTTTCCAAAGGAATTCTGCCCTTTCCATTGGCCACAACCTTGCAAATTAAGAGAAACCTCCAAAGTCACCGAGGTGATCCCAATAGTGTAGGTCGCCGAGGACAAACGGGGCTATCTGACAACAGCTGAGCATCTACCTCCACTCAGACCTGTAGACAGATGTGCACATAGAAGAAGATTGAGCCGGATAAGCCCTTAGGGACATCCCACTACTGTAAGCGGCCCTGGACAAACAGGGACATTCTGACACAAGCTGAGCCACTACACCCGTGCAGACACGTGGACAGATGTCTGCAGAGACAGAAGATTGAAATGGACAGGTCCCTAGGCTTAATCTGAACTCTTTCATTGGTTTCCAGGTGTCACACCTCAGAGGCCTGGGTTCGAAGAAGAGCATATGGGGCTTTCCTGAGGCACCAAACAGAACCTCTCTCATCTCCACATGGGGAGATTTCTTATTGGAGCTGTATCAAACCCTTCAGCTAGGTGAATTCTGTAGGGTCCCCGAAACACCAGCACATTCTAAAATCCCCATGGAAAAAAACCCATCCTCAGAAGAGTCCATTTCAACTCAGCACCCTGGGTAGTTGGCCCCAGAGCCAGCAGATCAAACATGTCTTGTCACAAATAGCCAATGAGAATGCATCCTTTTAGTCATCCAAAAGGACTCAACTGTCCTGCAGAAGGAAACCTTGTGGTTTGGAGCAACTCACAAACTTAGTGTGGGAAAACCGCAATGGCATCATGAGGCCCCTGTTTCATGAAGGTGCCGTAATGGACACAAACTCCAGCCTCAGCCAATGTCTGATTGTCACCCTGAATCGAGATGCAGGAGATCCTGGTTCAGCCTCTGAAGAGTGGGCCTGCTGTGCCCTTGGCCCCAAACCTCACCCTAGCTTGTGTTTTCAGACTTCTGTCCTCACACTCCTGGCCCACAAGCCCACCCGATTGGGAATTCTGGGTCCACAATGAAGCACTCTACCTGACCCCAGAAGAAAAACATTGTCTATACTGTTGCGCAGAAACCCCAAATGAGGATCAAACTGCCTGGCCCTCGGCAACACCCCAACTGCATAGGCTACCCTATGCACTAATGCTCTGTCTTACATAGCCTGAGCCTAGACTGTCTGACAGACACCCAGACAACTGGTTGCACACCCAGAATATGGGACCCTCCATGGCAGTAGGCCATCATCCCTTCTCAACCTGGGTTTCAGGCATCAGAACCTAGACCTTATCTCCAATCCTTGCACAGGGGGAACCTAATGCACAAGTCAGAACTCCTCATTTCCCATGGCAAGAAACCTTGAGGTTGGCAGTGAGTCAATCCTTCAGTGTAGGAGAAACCTGCATGACCCATGAGGCCACGCCCATGCTTGAGGGCCACCTTGGGCACAAACACGCATTGTGACCCTCAGCGTGAGTCCCTTATTCAAGTAACGCCTCTCAGTGGCTGGACCAAGAGCCCACATATGGGGCTTGCCATGCCCATAGGCACCCAGGCCTAACCAGATCGTGGGTGTTCCAGTTGTCAGTACCCACTGCTATGCTCTAGAATCCCTCTACTGGGTGTACACCTGTGGCACAAAACAGTACTATTCCCTTCCCATAGAATGACCCTAAACACTTGGGAGCTTGGCCAATCCCCAGAGAGAAAGACCCTTCCACGGCCCATGAGGCAAACCCTACATTAAACGTCATTGTGGACACAACACCCAGAGACAAAAGCCTGAACAACCGCCTCCCACTCGCCCTCCTTTCATATCCAGAGGAGCTCCCCTCATGGACTGGAGATCAGGCCTACCATAACCTTGGCCCCAAACCTGAGCCAAGTTTGTGTTTTCGGACATCTGTCTCCACAACCCTAGCAAACACAGCCTCCAGCCTGGGTCCTCTGGAACCATACCACAGGACTGTGCCTGCTCTTTCCTAGGAAACTGTGCCCATTCCATTGGCCAAAACCCTACAGAATAGGAGAAACCTCAAGGCCCTCGAGGACATCCCACTACTGTAGCCGCCCTGTACAAACAGGGGCATTCTGACACAAGCTGAGCAATTACCTCCACGCAGGCATGCAGAAAGATGTCCAGAGAGACAGAAGATAGAATCGGACAGGCCCCTAGGCCCTAATCTGAACTCTTGCTTTGGTTTCCAGGTGTCACTCTTCAGAGGCCTGGGTTCAAAGACCAGCATATGGGGCTTTCCTGAGGCACCAAACAGAATACCTCTCGTCTCCTCATGGGAAGGTTCCTTGTTGGAGCTGTGTCAAACTTTTCAGGTTGGAGAATCCTGCATATTCCCTGAGCCACCGCCACATTCCAAGGTCTCCATGGCCATCAACCCATCCTCAGGAGAGTCCATTTCAACTCAGCCCTTTGGGTAGCTCGCCCAAGAGCCTGCAGATTGAGCCTGCCTTGCACCGACCAGCCAGTGGGAATGTGAGGTGGTGTTTCCAGGCATCAATGCTTAGACCCCTGCTCTCGAGTCTTTCCCTGTGGGACATCCTGGAAACATCCAATAGGATTCGACTGTCCAGGAGAAGGAAACCTTGAGGTTTGGAGTAGCTCACAACTCCCATCGTAGGGAAACCTCCCTGGCCTCATGAAGTCCCCACCACCTTCAGGAAGGGGCCATCATGGACACAAACTCTAGCCTGAGGCAGCGTCTCATACTCGCCCTGACCTCAGATTCAGCCTCTGCAGAGTGGGCCTGCCGTGTCTTCGGCCCGAAACCTCACGCTAGCTTGAGTTTTCAGACTTCCTTCCTCATACTCCTGACAAACAAGCCCTCAAGACTGAGAACTCTGGAACCACAATGCAGCCTTCTGCCCGCCCACCAGAAGAAAAACTTTGCACCAAGGGGCTCTCCGGAAACCCCAAATGAGGATCAACCTGCTCGGGCCTTGACCGCACCCCAATTGCATAGGCTGTCTTGGGCACTAATGCTCTCTTTGACACAGCCTAAGGCCAGACGTCCCCACAGACAAGGAGACAGCTGGCTGCACACCCAGCACATCGGACACGCCATGGCCTTATGCTGTAATCTATTCTCAACCTGGGTTTTCAGACATCTG
The DNA here is from genome assembly GCF_020171115.1 of Neogale vison. NCBI lineage: Eukaryota > Metazoa > Chordata > Mammalia > Carnivora > Mustelidae > Neogale > Neogale vison. Next base: position 97,732,478 of record NC_058094.1, read on the forward strand.
AACCTAGACATTATATCAAATCGCCACACAGGTGGGTACCTGAGGCACAAATCAGAACTCCTCTTTCCCCATGGCTCTTTAGCTTTCTGTTGGCATGGAGTCACACCTTCAGGGTAGGAGAAACCTTCATGGCCCCTGAGACCACGCCCAGACTTGAGTGCTGCCTTGGAACCAAATTGCATTGTGACCCTCAGCGTAAGCCCATGTCGAAGTAAGTCCTCTCAGGGCCTGGACCAAGAGCCCGCATATGGGGCTTGCCAAGAACCTATGCTCCCAATCCTCACCAGAGTTCGAGTTTTCCAGTAGCCTGTACCTGGGACTCTGCAATGGAATCCCTCTCTTGGAGACACCTGAGCCAGACAACAGGACTCCACCCTTCCCACAAAACGACCCCAAACTCTTGGGAGCTGGACCAAATCCCCAGAGAGGGATACTCGTCCATAGTCCCTGAGGCCATCCCTACATTCCACGGCAATCCTGGAAACAAAATCCAGAGACAATAGCCTGCGAGACCGCCTCCCACTCGCCCTTCTTTCATAAGCCGAGGAGCTCCCCTCTCGGTTTGTAGATTCGGCCTGCCATACCCTTGGCGCCACACCTAAGCCAAGTTTGTGTTTTCAGACTTCTGTGCCCACAGCCTGGACACAACCTCTAGGCTAGGGCCTCTGGAGCCACACTGAAAGATTGTGCCTGTCCTCTCCAAGGACACTTTGCCCAATCCATTGACCACAACCCTACAGGTAGGGAAAACCTCCAAGGCCCTGAGGCCATCTCGATAGTGTAGTCTGCCCTGGAATAAGAGGGGCACTCTGACACCAGTTGAGCTACTATCTCCACTTAGACACTCAGACGGTGTTCCCAGAGACAAAAGATTGAAATGGACAGGCCCCTAGTCCCTAATCTGAACCCTAGCTTTGGTTTCCAGGTGTCCATCCTCAGAGGACTGGTTTTGAAGACCAGCATATGGGGATTTTCTGAGGCATCAAACTGAACCCATCTTGTCTCCACATGGGAAGCTTATTGGAGCTGTATCAAACCCTTCAGGTAGGAGAATTCCGCAGGGCCCCTGAACCACCAGCACATTCCAAGGTCTCCATGGACACAAACCCACATTATGACGCATCCTCAGGAGAGTCCATTTTAACTCAGCACCTGGGTAGCTTGCTCCAGAGCCATCAGATCAAACATGTCTTGTCATTAATGGCCAATGGGAATATGAGGCATTCTTTACAAGGATCCATCTGTCTAATCCTGCTCTCCAGTCCTTCCGTATAGGACGTCCTGGAGCCATCCAACAGGACTCGACTGTCCCACAGAAGGAAACCTTGTGGTTTGGAGCAGCCTCCAAACTCAGCGTAGGAAAACTTCCTTGGCCTCATGAGGCCCCCGCTTCATGAAGGTGCCATCATGGACACAAACTCCAGCCTCAGCCAACGTCTGATCCTCACCCTGACTTCAGATGCAGGAGATTTCATTTCAGCCTCTGCAGAGTGGGCCTGCCATGCCCTTGGCTCCAAACCTCACCCTAGCTTGTGTTTTCAGACTTTCGTTCTCACACTCCTGGCCCACAAGCCCTCCCTATTGGGAATTCTGGGGCCACAGCGAAGCACTCTGACTGCCCTCTAGAAGAAAAACATTGTCTATGGCATTGCCCAGAAACCCCAAATGAAAATCAACCTTCTCGGCCCTTGGCAATATCCCGATTGCATAGGCTAGCCTAAGCAATAATGCTCTGTCTTACATAGCCTGATCCCAGACCTTCAGAGAGACACCGAGACAGCTGGCTGCACATCCAGCACATCGGACCCCCCATGGTATTAGGCCATTCATTCCTTCCCATTGACCTATTTGTCTTCCTGGAGGTATATTCTGAGACTGTGTCAGACTGTGCATTTTTTCTGGAGTGGCCTATGAAATTGGGGTGGGCTTAGGGGCCTTGCAGGTTTCTCCTAATCTGATGGGTTGGGGAAACTGAGACAGGCTGAGATTCCTCAGGAGAGCTGGCCCAGTGATGTGGTGTGGCCCTGGAGGCCCCATCCTGGAGGGCATATGGGTCGGGACTTTGTGTCCAAAGTCTTCAGACACAATCTCGGGTAAGAGTTAGGGGCGAGGTGATGGCAGACCCGATCTGCAGACCCTGAGGGCAGCTCCTCATGATTTGAAATTCGGACGGCCTGGAGTCAGGAGCACAGGCTTTTCTGTCTGGATTGTTTGTCTAAGATGGCCATGAAATGGTGGGGTGGACTCACATGGGTCCATGTGAGATTGTACCTCTCTGGGAATTCTGCCCTGCACCCAAGGGTTCGGTGTCTTTCTGGGGGATGGGGGGAGCGCAGTTTTCCATGTCAGGGGTCCTATCCAAACAGGCATTCCAGAGATGGTTTCTGGGTCTGGGAGCCTGGATCACCCCAACAAGGCTTAGGATTTGGGCCTAGGGGCATGGCAGGCCCTCTCTATGTTCTCCTGGTATAACTCTAGAGGGGCTTGTTAGAAATGGTTCACAAGCTGAGGGTCACAATGCCTGTTTGTGCCCAGATGCCAATCCTGTGTGGGCGTGATCTCACGGCCCGTGCTCCTGGTTCCCACTCTGAGGGTTGGCCAGTCATCTCAACATTCAGTTTTCCTGTCATTGGGAAGGAGGTGTACTTTTTTGTGCTTCAGGGTCCCCAATGGGCAGGAATTTGAGCTAAGTTCTAGGACAGGTACCTGAATACCCAGATTGCTTCGAGATGAGGTCCTCAGGCCAAGGGAGGACCCACCTGCAGGAAATGGGGCCCGCTGTCTGGGTGGCTGACAGGAGGTCGGGCTCGAGCTGTGTCAGACAGAATTTGTGCAGAGGGCGGCCTATGATATTGGGGTGCAATTGAGAGGTGTGCAACTGGATCCTCATGTGGGGTTTCTGCGCAGACCCTTAGGGCACTTCTTCTTTCTGGTGAGCAGGCAGATGGCTGCATTATGGCTCCAGAATTCCCATGATGGAGGGCTTGTGGGTGAGGAGTGTGAGTACAGAAATCTGAAAACACAAGCTATGGTTAAGCTCAGTGCTGAGCACATGTCCATTCCAAAGTACAACAGTTTTTCCGAGATCTCCAGCACCTTGGCGAGGGTCAGATATCTGCTCACGCTGGAGTTTGTATCCATGATATCCAAGGAATGGTGGGGTGGCCTCAAGAATTCTTATAGATTTTTCCAAGCTGGAGCTTGTGAGTTGCTCCGAACATCAAGGTGTCTTACTACGGGACAGGAGAAGTCCGTTTACAGGGCTCCAAGTTCCCCCATATGGAAGATTCGATAGCAGAGCTCTCTGAATGGAGGCCTGGGAAGCGCATCTCACGTTCCCATTGCAGCTGAGGAACAGGGAAGGCTTGATCCAATGGCACTGATTCCAAGTTCCAAGTGATCTGCGTTGAGGGAAGTTCTCAGTCTAACAGGTCCCAATGCTGCTTGGTGTACAGGGAGACCTTAGAATGTGGTGGCAGCTCTCAGGCCATGTGGGATTCTCTATCCTGAAAATTAGACCCAGTTTCCAGGAGCCAGTTTTCCTTCTCGGGACAGGAGGGGTTCTCTTGTGTGGCTCAGGGACCACATGTTGGATGCTTTGTTGGATTTTAAGGCCTCTGTGTCCAGAGACCTGAATACCTAGGCTGGGGTTCTGATGAGGTTGTATGGGCATGTCATGTTCAACCTTCGGATTCAAGGCCTTTGACATGCATGTCTTCCTGGAGGTAGGTGCGGAGGCTGTGTCAAACAGTGCATTTTTTCCAGAGCGGCCTATGAAATTGAGGTGGGCTCAGGGACCTTGCAGGTTTCTCCTAATATGGAGGGTTTGGGCAACTGAGACTGCAGTTTCCTCCAGAAAGCAGGCCCAGTGATGTAGTGTGGTTCTGGCGGCCCCATCCTGTAAGGCATGTGTTTAAGGGATCTGGGACCAAATTCTTCAGACACAAAATTGGGTAAGAGTTCAGAGAGAGCTGATGGTGGTCCTGATCTGCAGACCCTGAGGGCAGCTCCTCAGGATTTGTGATTCGTGCAGCTGGGAGGCAGGAGCAAAGACTTTTCTGTCTGGATTGTGTTAGCATGGCCTCAGAATGGTGGGGTGTCCTCATGTGTCCATGGGATATTCTACCTCTCTGGGGATTCTGCCCGGCACCCAAGAGTTTGGTGTCTTACTGGGGGAAGGAGAGAGCATGGTGTACCATGTCTGGCTTCCTTTCAAATCCAGGATTCCAGAGATGGGTTCTGGGACCTTGTGCCTGGATAACTCCACAAAGACTTAAGATTTGGGCCAAGGGGCATGACTGGCCCGCTCTGTGGGGCCCTGGTCCAGTTCCCACAGGGACTTGTTTGAAATGGTTTTCAGGGTGAGGGTCACAATGCCTGTTTGTGCCCAGCTGCCCATGGAGAGTGGGCGTTGTCTCTTGTTTCATGCACCTGGATCCCAATCTGAGAGTTGGGCCACCATCTCAACATTTAGTTTTCCTGACATGGGGAAGGAGGAGTACTCTTTTGTGCTTCAGGATCCCCCCATGTGCAGGAATTTGAGCTATGTTCTGGGATAGGTATGTGAATACCCAGGTTGGTTTGAGATGAAGGACTCAGGTCAAGGCAGGTCACACCTGCCGGATTAGGGTTCCGCTTTCTGGGTGGCTGCCAGGAGGTTTGGGTTCGGGCTGTTTCAGACATAGCATTAGTGCACAGGGTAGCCTATAATATTAGGGTGCCATAGAGGGCCGTGCAGGTGGATCCTTATGTGGGGTTTCACGCAGACCCATAGGGCACTTATTCTTTCTAGTAGGCAGGCAGAAGGCTGCATTGTGGCTCCCAAATTCCCAATATGGAGAGCTTGCAAGCGAGGAGTGTGAGAACAGAATGCTGAAAATACACGCTACAGTTAAGCACAGTGTCGAGCACATGCTCGTTCCAATGTGCAGCAGTTGTTTCGAGATCTCCAGCACCTATGAACGGGAAAGGATCAGATTTCTGCTCATGATGGAGTTTTTATCAAACGAAATATCCAGCACCTGAGTAAGGGTGGATGTCAGATGTGCTCACACTGGAATTTGTGTCTATGATGACCGAGAAATGGAGAAGTGGCATCCAAATGCCTTGGAGGATTCCTCACGCTGATGCATGTGAGATGCTTCAAAAAGCAAGGTTGCTTTTTCTACTGGACAGGTGGAGTATGGATTTTTGTTCAAGGGTCCCCCATGTGAAAAGTATGGGTAGCAGAGCTCTTCCACATGGATGCCTAGAAAGCACACCTCCATTGACAAATGCAGCTGAGGAACATGGCAGGTTCTTTAGGGTGGCTCTGGGGCGAAGTACCAAGGCCTTGAGTTGACATGGAATCTCTTGCAGATGGGTCACAATGCTGGTTTGTTAACAGGTAGATCTTAGAATGTGTTGGTGGCTAAGGTGCCATGCAGAATTCTCCTACCTGAGGGTTTAACACAGGTCGAAGAGCACGGTTTCCTTCTGGGGACAGGAGATGTAGTGTTGTGTGGCTCAGGGACCACATGTTGTATCATAAGTTCGTATTCAAGCACAGGCTTCTGAAGACAGATGCCTGAAACCAAATCTAGGGTTCCAATGAGGTCCCAGGGGCGTGAGAGGTTCAATCTTCAGACTCAGGACAGTTGACATGGGTGTCTGCCTGGATGTAGGTGATCAGGGCGCTTCAGACTGTGCACTTGTGTCCAGAGTAGCCTCCAATATTGGGGTGGCCTCAGGGGCCTTGCATGTTTCAACCTACTCTGGAGGGTTTGGGTAACTGTGACAGGCACAATTTCGATGAGGATGGCAGGCACAGTCCTGTGGTGTAGCTCCAGAGACCCCATTCTGTAAGGCATATGAGCCATGGTTTTGTGAGAGAAGTCTGCAAACACAAACTCGGGTTAGGGTTAGTGGCGAGGTTATTGCAGGGCAATGTGTAGACCTGGAGGGCTACTTGTCAGGAGCAGTAATTTGAGTGACTGGAAGGCGGAAGCATAGGCTTTTATATCTGGATTGTGTGTCCAGGATGGCCTCAGAATGCAGCTGTTGTCTCATGGGTCCATGGGAGATGTTCCTCTCTAAGGATACTGGTGGCTCCCAATATTTTGATGGCTTTCCGGGAAGGGGAGAGTGCTATTTTCAATCGTAGGGTTGCCCCCAAACAGGGATTCCAGAGATGGGCTCTGGATCTGAGCACCTGGAAAATCCCACCAAGGGTTAGGATTTGGGCCTATGGGCATACCAGGCCTGCAATGTGGGATCCTGTTGGTGTAACTGAGAGGGCTTGTTTGAAAGCATGCTCACGCTGAGAGTCACAATGCCTGTTTGTGCCCAGGGTGGCCCTCAGGAGTGGGCGTGGTCCAATTACCCATGTGTTGGCTCCCACCCTGAGGGATGGACACCCATTCCAATGGCCTGCTTTCCAGTCATGGGGAAGGAGGAATTCTCTATTGTGTTTCAGGTTCCCCCATTGGCAGGGATTCCAGCAAAGGTCTGGGGACAGATGTCTGAATACCAAGGATGCATAGAGATGACAGATTTGGGCCATGGCCATTCTCACATGCTGGATACGGGCCCCGCTCTCTGGGTGGCTGACACAAGTTCTAGGCTCAGGCTCTGTCAGACACAGCACTTGTGGACAGAGAAGCCTATAAATTGGGGTTGACTAGAGGACCGAGCAGACTGATCCTCATGTGGGGTTTCTGCACAGACTCACGAAGCACTTCTTTCTCTGGGGCAGGCAGAATGCTGAGTTAGGGCTCCATAATTCCCTATCAAGAGGGCTTAGGGCCAAGTAGGGTGAAAATGCAATTTTAAACACCAGCTACGCTTAAATTGAGTGCCAAGCGGAAGGTAGTTCCAATGTTCAGCAGCTTATACGAGATATGCAGCACTTGAGTAAGGGCAGATGGGAGATGTTTGCTCACAGTGGAGTTTGTATCTATGATGACCGATAAATGGACGGGTGGCTTCAAGAAGCCATGGAGGATTACCCACGCTTAGGATTGTGAGATGCTCCATACAACAAGGTTTCCTTCTAATGGACAGGAGGAGTCTGGTTTGTTTCCTTCAGGGTCCCACATGTGGAAAGTTTGGGTAGCAAAGCCCTCCTGCATGGATTACTGGAAAGCACACGTCCAATGACCATTGCAGCTGAGGAACATGACAGGTTCATTTTGGTGATTCTGGGGCCAAGTACCAAGGCCTTGAGTAGACTTGGAATATCTTGCAGAGGTGTCCCAATACTGGTTTGTTACAAGGGAGGTCTTAGAATGTGCTGGTGGCTAAGGGGCCATGAAGGATTCTCCTATCCCGAGGGTTTGGCACAAGTCGATGTGCACAGTTTCCTTCTTGGGAGAGGATATGTTCTGTTTTGTGGCTCAGGGTACATATGTTGTATCCTAACTTGGTATTCAAGAACAGACCTCTGAGGACAGATGCTTGAAACCTAATCTAGTGTTCCAATGATGTCCTAGGTGCACGTCAGGTTCAATTTTCTGACTAAGGACCAATGACTTGGGTGTCTGTCCGGATGTAGGTGATCAGGGTGTTTCAGATTGTGCATTTGCATCCAGATCCACTTCCAATATTGGGGTGGGCTCAGGGGCCTTGCAGGTTTCTCCTAATCTGGAGAGTTGACATGGGTGTCTGCCTGGATGTAGGTGATCAGGGTGCTTCAGACTGTGCACTTGTGTCCAGAAACAGTGATGGTCACAGTTTCCTTGGGGATGGCAGGCCCAGTCCTGTTGTCAGGCTCTAAAGACCCCATCCTGGAAGGCATGAGAGCCATGGATTTCGGAGGGAAGTCTGCAAACACAAATTTGGGTTAGGGATAGTGGCAAGGTGATCACAGGGCCAAGGCATAGGTCTAGAGGGCAGCATATCAGGAACTGTAATTAGGGTGACTGGAAGCTGGTAACACAGGCTTTTCTCTCTGTATGTGTGTCCAGGATGGGCTCGGAATGTAGGTGTTTTCTCATGGTTTAATGGGAGACTTTTCCTCTCTAAGGATCCTGGTGGCTCTCCATAGGTTGGTGGCTTTTTCAGAGTAGAAAAGAGTGTTCTTTTCCTTCTTAGGGGTACCCCAAAACAGGGTAGAGTGCTGTTTTCCAACTTAGGAGTACACCAAAACAGGGATTCCAGAGATGGGCCCTGGGTCTGGGTGTCTGGAAAATCCCACCAAGTTTTAGGATTTGGGCCTAGGGGCGTTCCAGGCCTGCAATGCAAGATCCTAGTGGTGTAACTGAGAGGGCTTGTTTGAAAGCATGCTCAGGCACAGGATCACCATGCCTGTTTGTGCTCAGGAGGGCACTCCGGAGAGGGCGTGGTCTCATTGGCCATATAGCTGGCTCCCATTTTGAGGGTTGGACACCCATCACAACAGCCAAGCGTCCATCCATGGAAAGAGGAGTTCTTTATTGTGCTTCAGGTACCCCCATTGGCAGGGTTTCCAGCAAAGGTCTGGGGAAAGGTGCCTGAATACCAAGGATGAGTAGAGATGACAGACTTGGCACATGACCAGTCTCGCATGCTGGTTATGGGGCCTGCTCTCTTGGTAGCTGACAATATTTCAGGGCTCATGCTCTGTCAGACACAGAACTAGTGGCCAGGGCAGTCTATAAATCTGGGTTCCCTTGAGGGCTGAGCATATTTATCCTCTTGTGGGGTTTCTGGGCAGACTCACCAGGCACCTCTTCTTTCTATGGGTAAGTCAGAATGCTGCATTGTGGCTCCAGAATTCCCTATCATGAGGTCTTGGGGACTAGTAGGTTGACGATGGATTTGTAAACACAAGCTATGACTCAATTCAGTCCAGGTAGAAAGCAGTTCCAATGTGCAGTGGCTTATTCGAGATATCCAGCAGCCGAGTAAGGGCAGATGTCAGATCTTTGCTCACACTGTATTTGTGTCCCCAGAAGGAAACCGTGCCCTTTCATCTGTGCCAAAGACCAGGGTAGTAGAATCCTGCACAACACCTTAGCCACCAGCACATTCTAAGATCTCCCTTGTAACAAACCATCTTTGTGGACCATCTGCAAGAGATTCCATGTCAACTCAACGACTTGGTACTTGGCTCCAGAGACACCAGAACGAACTTGTTCTGTTCCTCAGCTGCATTGGTCAATGGAGTTGAGCTTTGCAGGCGTCTTTGCGGTAGAGCCCTGCTACCCAAACTTTCCACATGGGGGACCCTGGAGCAAATAAGCCAGACTCCACCTGTCCAATAGAATGAAACCTTGCTGTTTGGAGAAGCTCATAGCCTCAACGTGAAAAGTCCTCCATGGCCTCTTGAAGCCACCCCTTCATTTGTCAGTCATCATAGACACAAACTCCAATGTGAGCAAATATCTGACATCCACCCTTATTCAGGTGCTGGATATATTGAATAAGCCACTGCACATAGGAACTGCTTTCCGGTTGGGACTCAATTGAACTGTAGCTTGTGTTCACAATTCCATCCTCAACCGACTGGTCCCCAGGCCTTCTTGATATGGAATTCTGGAGCCAGAACGCAGCATTCTGCCTTCCCTATAGATAGAAGTGCCTGGTGAGTCTGGCCAGAAACCGCAAATGAGTATCAATCTGCTCAGCCCTCGAGGGAACCACGATTTATAGGTTTCCCGGCCACTAGTGCTGTGTCTGACAGACCCTGAGCACTGACCTCATGCCAGTCACCAGGGTGTGGGCCCCACAACTAGCATTTGGGATTGCCATGGCCCAAGTACATCATCTCTACCCATCCTTGGTATTCAGGCACCTGTTCCCAGACCTTGGCTGGAATCCCTGCCAATGGGGGAAACTGAAGCACAATAGAGAACTCCTTCTTCCTCATGGCAGGAAACTTGGCTGTTGGGATGGGTGTCCAACCCTAAAAGGGGGAGACAGTTACAAGACCAATGTGACCATGCGCACTCCTCAGGACTGCCCTGGGTGCAAACAGGCATTGTGACCTTCAGCCTGAGCATGCTTTCAAACAACCCCTCTTAGTTGCACAACCATGATACCACTTTACAGTCCTCCTACGCCCCATGGCCAAATCCTAACCCTTGGTGGGATGTCCCAGACGCCCAGAAATAGAGCCCGTCTCTGGAATCCCTGTTTGGGGCACCCATATGATGGAAAACAGCACTCTTCCCTTCCCCGAAAAAGGCACCAAACTATGGAGAGCTGCCAGGATGCATAGAGAGGAAAAGTGTCCCAAGGACCCATGAGACCACACCCACATTCCGAGGCCATCCTGGACACACTATCCAGAAGGAAAAGTCTGTGCTACTGCCTTCCAGTCACCCTAATTACAGTTCCTGACGAGTTGCCCTCCAGTTCTACGCATTGTGCCTGTGGTCACATCGACACAAAGTCACTAACTCGAATTTGTGTTTCTAGACATCTCTCCCCAAACCGTGACTCACATGCCCACCAGAATGGCATCTCTGGGGCCACACCACAGAACTCACGCTGACACACCCAAGGACACTGTGCATATCGGAATTGCCCGAACCTTCCAGATTAGGAGAAACCTATAAGGCCCCTGAGCCCACCCTAATATTGCCGGCCACTCTGGACGCAAATGGGCAGTCTGAAACTCCCTGATCACCTACATCCAGGGAGACAGCCAAGTCAATGTTGGTGAGTTAGATGATTGAAACTGAAATGCCGCTAGGCCCTCAATGGAACCCCATTTGGTTTTCAGGCATCTGTCCTCAGGGGCCTGTTTTGAAATACCAATTTATGACACATCATGTGGTCCCTGAGCCACACGACAGAACATCTCCTGTCCCCAGAAAGATACCGTGCTCTTCGACCTGTGTCAAACCCTCAGGGTAGGAGAATGCATGGCACCTTAGCAACCAGCATATTCTAAGATATCCTTGGTAACAAACCAGCATTGTGGCCCATCTGCAAGAGATTCCATGTCAACTCAAGGCCTTGGAACTTCGCCCAAGAGCCTCCAGACCAAACCTGCCATGTTCCTCAGTGGCAATGGTCAATGGAGGTGTGCTTTCCAAACATCCATGCCGGAGAGCTCTGCTCCGCTAAATTTCCACATGGGAGAACCTAGAGCAAACAAACCAGACTTCACTTGCTCGGTAGAAGGAATCCTTATGTTTGAAGCCGCTCACAGGCTTCAGTGTGTGAACTTCTCCATGGCCTCTTGACGCCACCCCTCCATTGGTCGGTCAGCATAGACACAGACTCCAGTGTGAGCAAACATCTTATATGCACCCTTTTCCGGTGTTGGATGTCTCGAATAAACCGCTGCACATTGGAACTGCTTTCCGCTTGGCACTGAATTGAACCATAGCGTGTGTTTACATTTCCATCTTCACCAGACTCATCCCCAAACCCTCTTGATAGGGAAATCTTGAGCCACAACGCAGCATTCTGCCTTCCCCATCAAATGAAGAAGTGCATGGTTAGTGTGCCTAGAAACCCCACATGAGGAACAATCTGATAAGCCCTCGACTCAACCCAGAATTATAGGTTGCCCTTGCCACTAGTGCTGTGTCTGACAGAGCCTGAGCCCCGACTTAGTGTCAGTCAGCAGAGAGTGGGCACCATATCTAGCATTTGGAATGGTCATGGTCCAAGTGTGTCATCTCTACCCATCCTTGGTATTTAGGCACCTGTCCCCAGACCTTGGCTGGAATACCTGCCAAGGGGGAAACCTGAAGCACAATAGATATCTCCTCTTTCCCCAGGGCAATAAACCGGGCTGTTGGGATGGATGTCCAACCCTCAAAGTGGAGCCCGTTACAGAACCACGCCCACTCTTGAGGGCTGCCATGGACACAAACAGGCATTGTGAACCTCAGACTGAGCATGCTTTCAAATAATCTCTCTCAGTAGAACCACCATGACCCTGCATTGCAGGCCTGGTACACCTCTAGGCACAAATCCTAAAAACCTTGTGGGATTTTCCAGGTGCCAAGACCCAGAGTCCATCTCTGGAATCCCTGTTATGGGGCACCCTTAAGATGGAAAACAGCACTCTTCCCTTCCCCGAAAAAGCCATGAAATTATGGGGAGCCACCAGAATCCATAGAGAGGAAAATTCTCACATGGACCCATGAGAACCCACCTGCATTCTGAGGCCATCCTGGACACACAATCCAGTGAGAAAAGCCTCTGCTACTGCCTTCCATTCAACCTAATTACAATTCCAGACGAGCTACCCTCCAGGTCTATGCATTGGGCCTGCGATCAAATTGCCGCTCACACTAATCCAAATTTGTGTTTGCAGACTTCTTACCAAAACCATGGCACACATGCCCTCCAGGTTGGGGTCTCTGGATCCACACCAGAGGACTATCCCTGCCATCCCCAAGGAAACTGTGCCAGTCACAGTTGCAAAACCTTCTACATTAGGAGAAACCTGTAAGTCCCCTGAACCTACACCAATTTTTGTGGCAGCTCTGAATGCAAATGTGCAGTCTAAAACACCCTGATCACCTACATCCAGGAAGACAGCCAAATCAATGGTCCTGAGACAGAATAGTGAACCTAACATGCCCTAGGACATCACTGGAACCGTAGATTCGGTTTTCAGACATCTGTCCTCAAAAGACTTTCCTGGAATGCGAGCTTATGATACTACATGTGGTCCCTGAGCTACACAACAGAACATTTCCTGTCCTCCGGAGGAAACCGTGCCCTTCCAGATGTTCCAATGCCCAGGGTACTAGAATCCTGCACAGGACATTAGCCAACAGCACATTCTAAAATCTCCCTGGTAACAAACCAGCATTGTGGCCCATCTGCAAGAGATTCCATGTCAAATCAAGGACTTTGTACTTTGCTCCAGAGACACCAGAACGATCCTGCCATGTTCCTCAACTGCAGTTGTCCATGGAGTTGAGCTTTCCAGGCATCCATGCCATAGAGCTCTGCTACCCAAACTTTCCACATGGGGGACTCTGTAGAAACAAAACAGACTCCACCTGTTATGTAGAACGAAACCTTGCTGTTTGGAGCAGCTGATAAGCCTCACGTGAAAACCCCTCCATGGCCTTTTTTTTTTTCCTCCAATTTATTTATTTTCAGAAAAACAGTATTCATTATTGTTTCACCACACCCAGTGCTCCATGCAAGCCGTGCCCTCTATAATACCCACCACCTGGTACCCCAACCTCCCAACACCCGCCACTTCAAACCCCTCAGATTGTTTTTCAGAGTCCATAGTCTCTCATGGTTCACCTCCCCTTCCAATTTACCCAAAAGCACGTACCCTCCCCAATGTCCATAACCATACCCCCCTTCTCCCAACCTCCCTCCCCCCAGCAACCCACAGTTTGTTTCGTGAGATTAAGAGTCACTTATGGTTTGTCTCCCTCCCTATCCCATCTTGTTTCATGGATTCTTTTCCTACCACTTAAGCCCCCATGTTGCATCACCACTTCCTCATATCAGGGAGATCATATGATAGTTGTCTTTCTCTGCTTGACTTATTTCGCTAAGCATGATACGCTTTAGTTCCATCCATGTTGTCGCAAATGTCATGATTTCATTTCTTTTGATGGCTGCATAGTATTCCATTGTGTATATATACCACATCTTCTTGATCCATTCAGCTGTTGATGGACATCTAGGTTCTTTCCATAGTTTGGCTATTGTGGACATTGCTGCTATAAACATTCGGGTGCACGTGCCCCTTTCGATCACTACGTTTGTATCTTTAGGGTAAATACCCAGTAGTGCAATTGCTGGGTCATAGGGCAGTTCTATTTTCAACATTTTGAAGAACCTCCATGCTGTTTTCCAGAGTGCTTGCACCAGCTTGCATTCCCACCAACAGTGTAGGAGGGTTCTCCTTTCTCCGCATCCTCGCCAGCATCTGTCATTTCCTGACTTGTTGATTTTAGCCATTCTGACTGGTGTGAGGTGATATCTCATTGTGGTTTTGATTTGTATTTCCCTGATGCCGAGTGATATGGAGCACTTTTTCATGTGTCTGTGGCCATCTGGATGTCTTCTTTGCAGAAACGTCTGTTCATGTCATCTGCCCATTTCTTGATTGCATTATTTGTTCTTTGGGTGTTGAGTTTGCTAAGTTCTTTATAGATTTTGGACACTAGTCCTTTATCTGATATGTCGTTTGCAAATATCTTCTCCCATTCTGTCAGTTGTCTTTGATTTTGTTAACTGTTTCCTTTGCTGTGCAAAAGCTTTTGATCTTGATGAAATCCCAATAGTTCATTTTTGCCTTTGCTTCCCTTGCCTTTGGCGATGTTCCTAGGAAGATGTTGCTGCGGCTGAGGTCGAAGAGGTTGCTGCCTGTGTTCTACTCAAGGATTTTGATGGATTCCTTTCTCACATTGAGGTCCTTAATCCATTTTGAGTCTATTTTTGTGTGTGGTGTAAGGAAATGGTCCAATTTCATTTTTCTGCAGGTGGCTGTCCAATTTTCCCAATACTATTTACTAAAAAGGCTGTCTTTTTTCCATTGGACATTCTTTCCTGCTTTGTCAAAGATTAGTTGACCATAGAGTTGAGGGTCTATTTCTGGGCTCTCTATTCTGTTCCATTGATCTATGTGTCTGTTTTTGTGCCAGTACCATGCTGTCTTGATGATGACAGCTTTGTAATAGAGCTTGAAGTCCGGAATTGTGATGCCACCAACTTTGGCTTTGTTTTTCAATATCCCTTTGGCTATTCGAGGTCTTTTCTGGTTCCATATAAATTTTAAAATTATTTTTTCCAGGGGGGGGACAAGATGGCGGGGTACTAGGAAGAGGCGTCTTTTCAGCTGGTACCCCAAAGTGAGCTGATTACCTACCAAAGAACTCTGATCACCCATGAAATCAGCCTGAGATCAGAATTATACACGTCTGGATCTCTACAGGGGCAGAAGACGCCAGTGAGCAGGTAAAGCGGAATGGGAACAGCGGACTGATATCGGAAGATAAACAAAAGGGGGAGGGAGCCACCAGAGGCGACCGGTGGGAAAGTAATACCCCGATACGAGCGAGAGTGCCCTGCGTCTGGGGACCAGCATTAACTCGGAGACTGGTTGAAAGCACTCCAAAAGAGCAAAGGATCGCGGGGGCAAATTGTGGGAATCAGGGCGGCTAGGGACAGGGGCTTGAGCCCCCGGTCCCAGACGGCCTCCCCGGCGCGGAGGCAGAGAGAGTGCGGCGGAGAAACCGGCTCCTGGTCCCTAAGCCGCCAGCGTGCCCCAGAGCGCGGGGTTCCGGCTCCTGTGAGGGGATGGGAGCCGGTCTGCAGAACGCGCGCTAGCCCTACCACAAAGCTTGAGATGCGCGTGCACGTCGCTCCAGCTCTCCTGGGTTTCTAAGGCCCTGGGGCGCTTCTTGACCCGGGCCATTGTTTCAAAGTCTAAGCCGCGCGCCCGCGAAACTCTTCCCCGGACAGAGGCGCGCAAAAGCCCAGCCTGCGGCTTACGGACCAGCGCCCCATTCTCAGTGCCCCAGACGCGCGCCCGACCCACAGCCGCCTCTGAAAAGAGGTGCGCGCAAGCCGGGCACTCCCAGCCCCGGCCAGCGGCAAAATCTCAGTGTGCGATCGCTGCTTGGAACCTCTCTGGCGGTCAGGAGCTCCCAGACAGCCGCCACTGCCTTGGCTTTGGGGACGAGCAAAAGATCCTGCGCCCCCAGGGTCTTTAACTTGGAACCTGCACTGCCAGCGTCCAAGGGGGAATTTATTCAGCTTCTGCACCCAGACTGAGGCTTCTCTCTGAGACGGAGATCAGGAAGTGTTCCAGGGTGCACCTTGACTGCACCAGAGTTGATACATCCAGCTACATCTGTTCAGTCTTCTCCCACCAAAATGACTAGGAGGAGGAATGCCCAACAGAAGAAAAATACAGAGGATGGACCTTCCGCAACAGAGCTAACGGCTATCAACATAGACAATATGTCGGAAAGAGAATTCAGGCTAACAATTATCCAGGCAATAGCTAGGTTGGAGAAAGCCATGGATGACCAAACAGAATTGATTAGAGCCGAACTGAAAGCGACCAGACAGGATGTTCACAATGTTAGGGCGGAGCTTAAAGCTACCAGGGAGGAGGTCCACAATGCTCTCAATGAGTTCCAATCCAATCTAAACTCTCTCAAAGCTAGGGTAACTGAGACAGAAGATAGAATTAGTGATCTGGAAGACAAACAGATAGAGAGAAAGGATCAGGAGGAAGCCTGGAACAAACAGCTTAGATCCCACGAAAGCAGAATTAGGGAAATAAGTGATGCCATGAAGCGTTCCAACGTCAGAATTATTGGAATTCCTGAAGGGGAGGAGAAAGAAAGAAGTCTAGAAGATGTCGTGGAACAAGTCCTTCATGAAAACTTTCCGAATCTCGCGAATGAAACCAGCGTTCATGTACTAGAGGCTGAACGGTCTCCACCCAAGATTATACACTCCAAAAAAACATCACGACACCTGATAGTCAAATTGAGAAATTATAATTGTAGGTATAATCTCTTGAAAGCTGCCAGGGCAAAGAGGCTCCTTACTTACAGAGGGAAGCCCATCAGAATAACGTCAGACCTGTCCACAGAGACCTGGCAAGCCAGAAGAGGCTGGCAAGATATATTCAGGGCACTAAATGAGAAGAACATGCAGCCAAGAATACTTTATCCAGCAAGACTGACATTCAAAATGGATGGAGAGATAAAGAGTTTCCAAGACCGGCAAGACTTAAAAGACTATGCAACCACCAAGCCGATACTGCAGGAAATATTAAGGGGGGTTCTATAAAAGAGGAAAAATCCCAAGAATAGCATTGAACAGAAATATAGAGACAGTCTAAAGAAAGAAAGACTTCAAAGGTAACTCGATGTCAATAAAAACGTATCTATCAATAATCACTCTCAATGTGAATGGCCTAAATGCACCCATAAAACGGCACAGGGTTGCAGATTGGATAAAACGACAGGACCCATCCATATGCTGTCTACAAGAGACCCATTTTGAACCTAAAGATACACGCAGACTGAAAGTGAAGGGGTGGAGAAGCATCTTTCATGCCAATGGGACTCAAAAGAAGGCTGGGGTAGCGATTCTCATATCAGATAAATTAGACTTCAAACTAAAGACTGTAGTCAGAGATACAGAAGGACACTACATAATCCTTAAAGGGACTATCCACCAAGATGATCTAACAATTGTAAATATCTATGCTCCCAATATGGGAGCAGCCAATTACTTAAGAAAACTGTTAATCAAGATAAAGAGTCATATTGATATGAATACACTAATTGTAGGTGATCTTAACACGCCTCTTTCAGAATTAGACAGATCATCGAAGCAGAAAATCAATAAAGAAACAAGAGCATTGAACGACACATTGGACCAGATGGACCTCATAGATATATACAGAACATTCCACCCTAAAACAGCAGAATACTCATTCTTCTCAAGTGCACACGGAACCTTCTCCAGAATAGACCACATACTGGGTCACAAATCAGGACTCAGCCGATACCAAAAGACTGAGATTATTCCCTGCATATTCTCAGATCACAATGCTTTGAAACTGGAGCTCAATCACAAGGAAAAGTTCCGAAAGAACTCAAACACCTGGAAGCTAAAGACCACCTTGCTTAAGAATGCTTGTATCAACCAGGAGATCAAAGAAGAACTGAAACAATTCATGGAAACCAATGAGAATGAAGACACTTCGGTCCAAAACCTATGGGATACAGCAAAGGCGGTCCTAAGGGGAAAATATATAGCCATCCAAGCCTTGCTCAAAAAAATTGAAAAATCCAGAACACACCAGCTGTCTCTACACCTTAAAGAACTGGAGGATCAACAACAAATCAAACCAACTCCACACATAAGAAGGGAAATCATCAAGATTAGAGCTGAGATCAATGAGGGAGAAACCAAAGATACAGTAGAACGTATCAATGAAACTAGAAGCTGGTTTTTTGAAAGAATCAATAAGATCGATAAGCCACTGGCTACACTAATCCAAAAGAAAAGAGAGAAATCCCAAATTCATAAAATTATGAATGAAAGGGGAGAGATCACAACTAACACCAAGGAAGTAGAAACAATCATCAGAAGTTACTACGAACAGTTATATACCAATAAGCTTAGCAACCTAGATGAAATGGATGCATTCCTGGAAAAATATAAACTACCAAAATTGAACCAGGAAGAAATCGACAACCTGAATAGACCGATATCTAATAACGAGATTGAAGCAGTGATCAAAAATCTCCCAAAAAACAAGAGCCCAGGACCTGACGGATTCCCTGGGGAATTCTACCAAACCTTCCAAGAAGAAATAACACCTATTCTCCTGAAGCTGTTTCAAAAAATTGAAGCAGAAGGAAAACTTCCAGACTCTTTCTATGAAGCCAGCATTACCCTGATCCCCAAACCAGGCAAGGACCATACCAAAAAGGAGAATTTCAGACCAATATCACTGATGAATATGGATGCTAAGATTCTCAACAAGATCCTAGCCAACAGGATCCAACAACACATTAAAAAGATTATCCACCATGATCAGGTGGGATTCATCCCTGGGCTACAAGGATGGTTCAACATTCGTAAATCAATCAATGTGATACAACAAATTAATATGAGAAGAGAGAAGAACCACATGGTCCTCTCAATTGATGCAGAAAAAGCATTTGACAAAATCCAACATCCGTTCCTGATTAAAACGCTTCAAAGTATAGGGATAGAGGGAACATTCCTGAACCTCATCAAATCTATCTATGAAAGACCCACAGCAAATATCATCCTCAATGGGAAAAAGCTTGCAGCCTTCCCGTTGAGATCAGGAACAAGACAAGGATGCCCACTTTCACCACTCTTGTTCAACATAGTATTAGAAGTCCTAGCAACAGCAATCAGACAACAGAGAGAAATAAAAGGTATCCAAATTGGTAATGAAGAAGTCAAACTCTCTCTCTTCGCAGATGACATGATTCTTTATATGGAAAACCCAAAAGACTCCACCCCCAAACTACTAGAACTCATACAGCAATTCAGCAGCGTGGCAGGATACAAAGTCAATGTGCAGAAATCAGTGGCTTTCTTATACACTAACAAGGAAAATACAGAAAGGGAAATTAGAGAATCGATTCCATTTACTATAGCACCAAGAACCATAAGATACCTGGGAATAAACCTAACTAAAGAGGTAAAGGATCTATACTTGAGGAACTATAGAACACTCATGAAAGAAATTGAAGAAGACACAAAAAGATGGAAGACCATTCCATGCTCTTGGATCGGAAGAATAAACATCGTTAAAATGTCTATACTGCCTAGAGAAATCTATACTTTTAATGCCATTCCGATCAAAATTCCACCGGCATTCTTCAAAGAGCTGGAGCAAATAATCCAAAAATTTGTATGGAATCAGAAGAGACCCCGAATCGCTAAGGAAACGTTGAAAAACAAAAATAAAGCTGGCGGCATCACCTTACCTGATTTCAAGCTTTATTACAAAGCTGTGATCACCAAGACAGCATGGTACTGGCATAAAAACAGACACATAGACCAGTGGAACAGAGTAGAGAGCCCTGATATGGACCCTCAACTCTATGGTCAATTAATCTTCGACAAAACAGGAAAAAATATACAGTGGAAAAAAGACAGTCTCTTCAATAAATGGTGCTGGGAAAGCTGGACAGCTATATGTAGAAGAATGAAACTCGACCATTCTCTTACACCGTACACAAAGATCAACTCAAAATGGATAAAAGACCTCAACGTGAGACAGGAATCTATCAGAATCTTAGAGGAGAACATAGGCAGTAATCTCTTCGATATCAGCCAAAGCAACTTCTTTCAAGATACGTCTCCAAAGGCAAAGGAAACAAAAGCGAAAATAGACTTCTGGGACTTCATTAAAATCAAAAGCTTCTGCACAGCAAAGGAAACAGTCAAAAAAACAAAGAGGCAACCCACGGAATGGGAGAAGATATTTGCAAATGACAGTACAGACAAAAGGTTGATATCCAGGATCTATAATGAACTCCTCAAACTCAACCCACACGAAACAGACAAACACATCAAAAAAAGGGCAGAAGATATGAACAGACACTTCTCCAATCAAGAAATACAAATGGCTATCAGACACATGAAAAAATGCTCATCATCATTAGCCCTCAGGGAGATTCAAATTAAAACCACATTGAGATATCACCTTACACCAGTTAGAATGGCCAAAATTAACAAAACAGGAAACAACATGTGTTGGAGAGGATGTGGAGAAAGGGGAACCCTCTTACACTGTTGGTGGGAATGCAAGTTGGTGCAGCCTCTTTGGAGAACAGTGTGGAGATTCCTCAAGAAATTAAAAATAGAGCTTCCCTACGACCCTGCAATTGCACTCCTGGGTATTTACCCCAAAGATACAGATGTCGTGAAAAGAAGGGCCATCTGTACCCCAATGTTTATAGCAGCAATGGCCACAGTCGCCAAACTATGGAAAGAACCAAGATGCCCTTCAACGGATGAATGGATAAGGAAGATGTGGTCCATATACACTATGGAGTATTATGCCTCCATCAGAAAGGACGAATATCCAACTTTTGTAACAACATGGACGGGACTGGAAGAGATTATGCTGAGTGAAATCAGTCAAGCAGAGAGAGTCAATTATCATATGGTTTCACTCATTTGTGGAGCATAACCAATAGCATGGAGGACAAGGGGTGTTAGAGAGTAGTAGGGAATTTGGGTAAATTGGAAGGGGAGGTGAACCATGAGAGACTATGGACTCTGAAAAACAGTCTGAGGGGTTTGAAGTGGCGGGGGGGTGGGAGGTTGGGGTACCAGGTGGTGGGTATTATAGAGGGCACAGCTTGCATGGAGCACTGGGTGTGGTGAAAAAATAACGAATACTGTTTTTCTGAAAATAAATAAATTGGGAAAAAAAATAAAAAAAAAATTATTTTTTCCATTTCTTTGAAAAAGAAGGATGGTACTTTGATAGGAATTGCATTAAATGTGTAGATTGCTTTAGGTAGCATAGACATTTTCACCATATTTATTCTTCCAATCCAGGAGCATGGAACATTTTTCCATTTCTTTGTGTCTTCCTCAATTTCTTTCATGAGTACTTTATAGTTTTCTGAGTATAGATTCTGTGTTTCTTTGGTTAGGTTTATTCCTAGATATCTTATAGTTTTGGGTGCAATTTTAAATGGGATTGACTCCTTAATTTCTTTTTCTTCTGTCTTGTTGTTGGTGTAGAGAAATGAAACTGATTTCTGTGCATTGATCTTATATACTGACACTTTACTAAATTCCTGTACAAGTTCTAGCAGTTTTGGAGTGCAGTCTTTTAGGTTTTCCACATAGAGTATCATATCATCTGCGAAGAGTGATAATTTGACTTCTTCTTTGCCGATTTGGATGCCTTTAATTTCCTTTTGTTGTCTGATTGCTGAGGCTAGGACTTCTAGTACTATGTTGAATAGCAGTGGTGATAATGGACATCCCTGCCGTGTTCTTGATCTTAGTGGAAAAGCTTTCAGTTTTTCTCCATTGAGAATGATATCTGCGGTGGGGTTTTCATAGATGGCTTTGATGATATTGAGGTATGTGCCCTCTATCCCTACACTTTGAAGAGTTTTGATCAGGAAGAGATGCTGTACTTTGTCAAATGCTTTTTCAGCATCTATTGAGAGTATCATATGGTTCTTGTTCTTTCTTTTATTGATGTGTTGTATCACATTAACTGATTTGCGGATGTTGAACCAACCTTGCAGCACTGGGATAAATCCCACTTGGTCGTGGTGAATAATCCTTTTAATGTACTGTTGAATCCTATTGGCTAGTATTTTGGTGAGAATTTTCGCATCTGTGTTCATCAAGGATATTGGTCTATAGCTCTCTTTTTTGATGGGATCCTTGTCTGGTTTTGGGATCAAGGTGATGCTGGCCTCATAAAATGAGTTTGGAAGTTTTCCTTCCATTTCTATTTTTTGGAACAGTTTCAGGAGAATAGGAATTAGTTCTTCTTTAAATGTTTGGTGAATTCCCCCGGGAAGCCATCTGGCCCTGGGCTTTTGTTTGTTTGGAGGTTTTTAATGACTGTTTCAATCTCCTTACTGGTTATGGGTCTGTTCAGGCTTTCTATTTCTTCCTGGTTCAATTTTGGTGGTTTATATGTTTCTAGGAATGCATCCATTTCTTCCAGATTGTCAAATTTGTAGGCGTAGAGTTGCTCATAGTATGTTCTTATTATAGTTTGTATTTCTTTGGTGTTAGTTGTGATCTCTCTTCTTTCGTTCATGATTTTATTTATTTGGGTCCTTTCTCTTTTCTTTTTGATAAGTCTGGCCAGGGGTTTATCAATTTTATTAATTCTTTCAAAGAACCAGCTCCTATTTCATTGATTGTTTCTATTGTTTTATTGGTTTCTATTTCATTGATTTCTGCTCTGATCTTTATGATTTCTCTTCTCCTGCTGGGCTTAGGGTTTTTTTCTTGTTCTTTCTCCAGCTCCTTTAGGTGTAGGGTTAGGTTGTGTACCTGAGACCTTTCTTGTTTCTTGAGAAAAGCTTGTACCGCTATATAGTTTCCTCTCAGGACTGCCTTTGTTGTGTCCCACAGATTTTGAACCATTGTATTTTCATTATCATTTGTTTCCATGATTTTTTTTCAATTCTTCTCTCTCTTTCTCTCTCTCTCTCTCTCTCTCTCTCTCTAGATATATATATATATATATATATATATATATATATATATATATATATATATATCTCCCGTGGACCCATGAGACCACACCTGCATCCCGAGGCCATCCCTGACACACAATCCAGAGATAAAAGCCTGTGCTACTCCTTTCCAGTCACCCTAATTAAAGTTCCTCATGTGCCTGGGAACACATTGAAACAAAGTCACTAACCAGAATTGTGTTTCCAGACCAAAACCATGGCTCACATGTGCACCAGAATGGAATCTCTGGAGCCACACCACGAAACTCTCACTGCCATCCCCAAGGACATTGTGCATATCAGAGTTTCCTAAACTTTCCAGATTAGGAGAAACTTGTAAAGCCCCTGAGCCCACCCCAATATTGCTGGCCACTCTGGACACAAAAGTGCAGTCTGAAACTCCCTGATCACCTACATCCAGGGAGACAGCCAAGTCAATGATCGTGAGTTAGAACATTGAACCTTAAATGCCCCTAGGCCCTCAATGGAACCCCATTAGTTTGTCAGGCATCTGTCCTCAGGGGCCTGTTCTGGAATACCAATTTATGACACATCATGTGGTACCTGAGCCTTATGACAGAACATCTCCTGTCCCCAGAAGGAAACCGTGCTCTTCGACCTGTGCCAAACCCTCAGGGTAGGAGAATGCTGCATGGCACCTTAGCAACCAACATATTCTAAGATCTCCTTGGTAACAGGCCAGCATTGTGGTCCATCTTCAAGAGATTCCATGTCAACTCAAGGTCTTGGAACTTCGCCCAAAAGCCTCCAGAACGAACCTGCCATGTTCCTCAGCTGCAATGGTCAATGGAGGTGTGCTTTCCAGGCATCCATGCCAGTGAGCTCTGCTTCACAAACTTTCCACATGGGGGAACCTAGAGCAAACAAACCAGACTTCACCTGCGCTGTAGAAGAAAACCTTCTGTTTAGAGCAACTCACAGGTCTCTGCGTGTGAACTCCTCCATGGCCTCTTGACGCCACCTCTCAACTGGTGGGTTATCATAGACACAAACTTCAGTGTGAGCAATCATCTGACATTCACCCTTATTCTGGACCTGGATGTTTCGAATAAACCCCTGCACATTGGAACTGCCTTCTGCTTGACACTGAATTGAACCTAGATTGTGTTTACAATTCCATCCTCAACCGACTGGTCCCTGAGCCCTCTTGATAGGGAAATCTGGAGCCACAATGCAGCATTCTGCCTTCCCCATCGAATAAAGAAGTACCTGTTGACTATGCCCAGAAAACCCACAAGGAGATCAGTCTGCTTAGCCCTCGAGTCAACCCTGATTTATAGGCTGCCATGGCCACTAGTGCTGTGTCTCACACAGCCTGGGCCCCAACCGAGTTTCAGCCACCAGAGAGCAGTTCCCATAGCTAGCATTTGGGATGGCCATGGCTCAAGTACATCATCTCTACCCATTCTTGGTAATCATGCACCTGTCCCCAGACTTTGGCAGGAATCCTTGCGAACGGGGGAACCTGAAGCCCAATAGAGAACTCCTCTTTCCCCGTGGTAATAAACCTGGATGTTGGGATGGGTGTCCAACCCTCACAGGGGAAGACAGTTAAAAGACCAATGAGACCACAAACGCTAATGGCCACCCAGGGCACAAAAAGCCACTCTGACCCTCAACTTCAGCATGTTTTTAAACAATCCTTCTCAGTTGCACCATCATGATCCTGCACTGCAGGCCTGGTACGCCTCTAGGCACAAATCCTAAAACTTGGTGGGATTTACCAGGTGCCCAGACCCAGAGCCCATCTCTGGAATTCCTGTTTTGGGACACCCTTAAAATGGAAAACAGCACTCTTCCCTTCTCCGAAAAAGTCACCAAATTATGGGGAGCCACCAGCATGAATAGAAAGGAAAGGTTTCCCATGGATGCATGAGAACCCACCTGCATTCCGAGGCCAACCTGGACACACAATCCAGAGACATAAACCTGTGATACCGTCTTCCACTCATCATAATTACAGTTCCAGACGAGCTGCCCTCCAGGTCCAAGTATTGCACCTGCGATCAGCTCACCACTCACCCTAATCCGAATTTTGTTTGCAGACTTCTTTACCAAAACCAAGGCACACATGCCCTCCAGGATGGTTTTTCTGGATCCACACCACAGGAATGTTCCTGCCATCCCCAAGGAAACTGCCTGTCACAGTTGCCCAAACCTTCTAGATTAGGAGAAACCTGCAAGGCCCCTGAGCCTACCCCAATATTGGTGGCCGCTCTGAACGCAATTGCACAGTCTAACACACCTTGATAACCTACATCCAGGCAGATAGCCAAAGCAATGATCCTGAGTCATAATAGTGAACCTAACATGCCCCTAGGGCATCATTGGATCCCTAGATTCGGTTTTAAGACATCTGTCTTCAGAGGCCTGTTCTGGAATATGAACTTATGATACAACATGTGGTCCCTGGGCCACACAACAAAACATCTCCTGTCTGCAGAATAAAATCATGCTCTACCATTTGTGCCAAATCCCAGGGTAGTTGAATCCTGCACAGCACATTAACCACCAGCACATTCTAAGATCTCCCTGGTAACAAACCAGCATTGTGGCCCATCTGCAAGAGATTCCATGTCAACTCAAGGTCTTGGACTTCACTTCAGAGACAGTAGAACGAACCTGCCATGTTCCTCATCTGCAAAGTTCAATGGAGTTCAACTTTCCAAGCATCCATGCGCTAGAGCTCTGCTACCCAAACTTTCCACATGGGGGACCCTGCAGCAAATATACCAGACTCCACCTGTCCTGTAGAACGAAACCTTGCTATTTAGAGCAGCTCATGCGCCTCAACGTGAAAACCCCTCCATGGCTTCTTGATGCCACCCCTCCATTTGTCAGTCATCATAGACACAAACTCCAGTGTGAGCAAATATCTGACATCCGCCCTTACTCAGGTGCTGGATATCTCGAAAAAGCCGCTGCACATAGGAACTGCCTTCCGCTTGGCACTGAATTGAACCATAGCTTGTGTTTACAATTCCATCTTCACCTGACTGGTCCCCAGGCCCTCTTGATAGGGAATTCTGGAGCCACAACGCAGCATTCTGCCTTCCATATAGAAAAAAGTGCCTGGTGAGTCTGGCCAGAAACAACACATGAAGATCAATCTGCTCGGCCCTCGAGGGAACCCCGATTGATAGGTTGCCCTGGCCACTCGTGCTGTGTCTGAGAGAGCCTGAGCCCCGACCTAGTGTCAGTCACCAGAGAGTGGGCCCGACATCTAGCATCTGGGATTGCCATGGCCCAAGTACGTCACCTCTACCCATTCTTGGTATTCACGCACCTGTCCCTAGACATTTTCTGGAATCCCTGCCAATGCGGGAACCTGAAACACAATAGAGAACTCCTCCTTCCTCATGGCAGGAAACTTGGCTGTTGGGATGGGTGTCCAATCCTCAAAGGCGGAGCCAGTTTCAAGACCAATGAGACCACGCCCTCTCCTGAGGGCCGCACTGGGCGCAAACAGGCATTGTGACTCTTAGCACAATCATACTTTCCAACAATCCCTCTCAGTTGCACCGCCATGATCCGACATTGTAGGTCTCATACACCCCTAGGCCAAAAATCCTAACGCTGGTGGGATGTCCCAGGTGCCCAGAACCAGAGCCCTTCTCTGGAATCCCTGTTTTGGGGCACCCCTAAATGGAAAACAGCACTCTTCCCTTCCCCGAAAAAGACACCAAAGTATGGAGAGATGCCAGGATCCGTAGAGAGGAAAAGTCTGCCATGGACCCATGCGACCACACCTGCATTCCTAGACCATCCTGGACACACAATCCAGAGAAAAAAGCCTGTGCTACTGCCTTCCACTAACCCTAATTAATGTTCCTGACGAGCTGCCCTCCAGGTCTACACATTGGGCCTGTGATCACATTGCCACAAATTCGCTAACCCGAATTTGTGTTTCCAGACTTCTCTCCCAAAACTATTGCTCACGTGCCCAACAGAATTGGATCTCTAGTGCCACACCACAGAACTTTGGCTGCCATACCCAAGGGCACTGCGCATATCAGAGTTGCCCAAACCTTCCAGATTAGGAGAAACCTGTAAGGCCCCTGAGCCCACCCCAATATTGCTGGGCACTCTGGACGCAAATGCACTCTCTGAAACACCCTGATTACCTACATCCAGAGAGTCAGCCAAGTCAGTGATCGTGAGTTAGACGATAGAACCTGAAATGCTCCAAGCCCTCAATGGAACCCCATTAGGTTTTCAGGCATGTGTCCTCAGGGGCCTGTTCTTAAATACCAATTTATGACACATCATGTGGTCCCTGATCCACACAACAGAACATCGCCTGTGCCAAGAATACCGTGCTCTTCGACCTGTGCCAAACCCTCAGGGTAGGAGAATCCCGCAGGGCACCTTAGCAACCAGTACATTCTAAGATCCCCTTGGTAACAAACCAGCATTGTGGCCCATCTTCAAGAGGTCCATGTCAACTCACGGCCTTGGTACTTTACCCCAGAGCCACCAGAACGAACCTGCCATGTTCCTCCACTGCAATGGACAATGGAGGTGTGCTTTTCAGGCTTCCATGCCAGAGAGCTCTGCTTAACTAACTTTCCACATGGGGGAACCTAGAGCAAACAAACCAGGCTTCACCTGCCCAGTAGAAGGAAACCTTACTATTTGGAACAGCTCATAGACCTCAGCGTGTGAACTCCTCCATGGCCTCTTGATG
This sequence comes from Neogale vison, assembly GCF_020171115.1. Classification (NCBI taxonomy): domain Eukaryota; kingdom Metazoa; phylum Chordata; class Mammalia; order Carnivora; family Mustelidae; genus Neogale; species Neogale vison. The sequence goes on from NC_058094.1 coordinate 97,759,829, forward strand.
CCACCCCTCCATTGGTTGATATTCATAGACACAAACTATAGTGTGAGCAAATATCTGACATCCACCCTTATTCCATTGCTGGGTGTCTCGATTAAACTGCTGCACATAGGAACTCCCTTCCGTGTAGCACTGAATTGAACCATAGCTTGTGTTTACAATTCCATCCTACGTGACTGGTCCGTAGGTCCTCTTGAGAGGGTATTCTGGAGTCACAACACAGCATTCTGCCTTCCCTATAGAAAGAAGTACCTGATGCGTCTGTCCAGAAACCCCACATGAAGATCAATCTGCTTGGCCCTCGAGGGAACACCAATTTATAGGGTTCCCTGGCCACGAGCGTTGTGTGTGAGAGAGCCTGATCCCTGACCTAGTGTCAGTCACCAGTGATTGGGCCCCACATCTAGCATTTGGGATTGCCATGGCCCACGTATGTCATCTCTACCTATCCTTTTTATTCAGGCACCTGTCTCCAGACCTTTGCTGGAATCCCTGCCTATGGGGGAACCTAAAGCACAATAGAGAACTCCTCCTTCCCCATGGCAGGAAACCTGGTTGTTGGGATGGTTATCCAATCCCCAAAGTTGGAGCCAGCTACATGGCCAATGATACCACGGCCACTCCTGAGAGCCATCCTGTGCAAAAACAGGCATTGTGGACCTCAGCCTGAGCATGCTTTCAAACAAGCCCTCTCAGTTGCATCAACATGATTCCACTTTGCAGGCCTAGTACGCCCTTAAGCCCAAATCCTAAATCTTGGTGGGATTTTCCAGCAACCCAGATCCAGATCTCATCTCAGGAATCCCTGTTTTGGGGCACCCCTAAGATGGAAAACAGCACTCTTCCCTACCCCGAAAAAGCCACCAAACTATGGAGAGCCACCAGGATCCCAAGTGATGTAACATCTCCCATGGACCCAAGAGAACACACCTGTATTCAGAGTCCATCCTGGACACACAATCCACAGAAAAGCCTGTGTTATCGCTTCCCAGTAACCCTAATTACAGTTCCTGATGAGAGGCACTCCAGGTCTATGCATTGGGCCTGTGATCACCTTTCCACTAACCCTAACCCTCATTTGTGTTTGCAGACTTGTCTCCCAAAACCATGGCTCATATGCCCTCCAGGATAGGTTCTCTGGTTCCACACCACAGGACTGTGCCTGCCATCTCCAAGTAAACTGTGCCCATCAAAGCTGCCCAAACCTTTCAGATTAGGAGAAACATGCAAGGCCCCTGAGCCCACCCCAATATTGTCAGCAGCACTGGACGCAAATGCTGGTCTGAAACATCCTGATCACCTACATCCAAGCAGACAGACAAGTCAATTTTCCTGGGTCAGATGATTGACCTGACATGCCCCTAGGACAGAATTGGAACCCTAGATTAGGTTTTCAGGCATCTGTCCTAAGGGACATGTTCTGGAATACCAACCTAGGATACAACATGTGGTCCCTGAGCCACACAACAGAACATCTCCTATCCCCGGAAGGAAACCGTGCCCTTTGACCTGTGCCAAACCCTCAGGGTTGGAGTATCCAGCAAAGCACCTTAGACACCAGCTTATATGCTAATTTGTGCATTACTCCAAACCACAAGGTTTCCATCTGCAGGACAGTCGATTCCTGTTGAATGGCTCCATGAGGTTCCCTACAGAAGGACTGGAGAGCAGGGTTCGAAGGATGGATGCCTGTACAGCATACCTCGCATTCCCATTGGCTCTTTGCGAAAAGACATGTCTGAACTACTGGCTCTGGGGTGCGCTAACCAGGGGTCTGAGTTGAAATGGACTCTCCTGAGGATGGGTCATAATGTCGATTTGTGTCCATGGAGAACTTGGAATGTGCTGGTGGCTCAGGGGTCTTGCAGAAATCGCCTAACTGAAGGGTTTGATACAGCTTCAATAAAAAAGCCCCCCATGTGGAGATGAGAGAGGTTCTGTTTGGTGCCTCAAAAAAGCGCCAGATACTGGTATTCAATCCATTTCTCTGAGGAGATACACCTGAACACCAAAGGTAGGGTTCAGATTAGGGCCTAGGTGCCTATCCGTTTCAATCTTCTGTCTCTGGGGACACTGTCTGAGTGTCTAAGTGGAGATAGTTGCTCAGCTGGTGTCAGAGTGCTTTCTTAGTTCAGGGCAGCCTACACTGTTGGCATGGCCTCTGAGGCCTTGGAGGTTTCTCCTAATCTGTAGGGTTTTGGCCAATGGATTGGGCAGTTTTCTTGGCGAGAACGGCCACAGTCCTTCAGTGTATCTCCATAGGCCCTAGCCTGGAGGGTGTGTGGGTCCAGGCTATGGGCACAGAAGTCTGTAAACACAAACTCGGCTTAGTTGTGGTGCCGAGGGTATGGCAGGCCGGATCCACAGACCGTGACGGGAGCTCCTTGGCTTATGAAAGAAGGGCGACTGGGAGGCAGTCACATAAGCTTTTGTCTGGATGTTGTGTCCCCCAAAAACATGGAACCTAGGGGTGGTTTCAGGGGCTATGGAAGACTTCACTCTCTGAGGAGTTGGGCCAGCTCCAAAGATTTTGGGGTTACTTTGTGGAAAGGGAGGAGTCCTCTTGTCTGACTCAGATGTTTCTCCAGGAGAGGGACTCCAGATCACAGTCCTGGATACGAGCGACTGGAAAACTCGAACTCTGGTGAGGATTGGGAACGTAGGAGCTTGGCATGTCCCATATGCGGGTTCATGGTCCAGGCCGTGAGAGGCCTTACTTCGACATGGGGCTCACACTGATGGTCACAATGTGAGTTTGTGCCCAAGGAGGTACTCAAGTTTGGTCTTGGCCTCAGGGTCCATGAAGGTTTCTCCTACCCTGAAGGTGTGACTCCATGGCAACAGCAAGCTTTATAGCCATGGGGAAGGAGGAGTTCTGATTTTTGATTCAGGTACCCACCTGTGCGGGGATTTGATATAATGTCCACGTTCAAATGTCTGAAAACCCAGGTTGGGAAGAGATGATGGCCTAAGACCATGGTGTGTCTGATGTGTTGGCTGTGAGGCCAACTGTGTCCTTGTCTCTTGTGACGTCTGGCCTCAGGCTGTGTTAGACAGAGCATTGGTGCCCAGGGAAGCCTATCGAATTTGGGTGTGGTCAAGGCCCGAGCAGGTTGATCCTCATTTGGGGTTTCTGGAGAGCCCCATAGGGCCACGTTTTTCTTATGGTGGGCAGGCAGAGGGTTCCGGAATTCCCAGTCTGGAGGGCTTGTTTGCCAGGAGTGTGAGGAAGGAAGTCTGAAAACACAAGCTAGCGTGAGGTTTAGGGGCGAGAGAAAGGCAGGCCCACTCTGAGGCTGAATTGAGATCTCCTGCATCTGAGGTCAGGGCGAGTATCAGACATTGCCTCAGGCTGGTGTTTGTGTCCATGATGGCCCCCTTCCTGAAGGGGGTGGTGGCTTCATGAGGCCAGGGTGGTTCCCATGCTGGGAGTTGTGAGCTGCTCCAAACCTCAAGGTTTCCTTCTGCAGGACAGTCAAGTCCTATTGGATGGTTCCAGGACACCCCATACAGAAAGACTCGAGAGCAGGGGTCTAAGCATGGATGCCTGGAAACATCACCTCACATTCCCACTGGCTGGTCGGAGCAAGGCAGGCTCAATCTGTGGGCTCTTGCCAAGCTACCCAGAGGGCTGAGTTGAAATGGACTCTCCTGAGGATGAGTCATAATGTGGGCTGGCGGCCATGGAGACCTTGGAACGTGGTGGTGGCTCGGGGACTCTCCAGGACTCTCCAGTCAGAAGGGTTTGACACAGCTCCAACAAGGAATCTTCCCATGTGGAGACAAGAGGTGTTCTGTTTGGTGCCTCAGGAAAGCCCCATATGCTGGTCTTTGAACTCAGGCCTCTGAGGAGTGACACCTGGAAACCAAAGCAAGAGTTCAGATTAAGATTGAGATTCAGTTCAGATTGAGTTCAGATTAAGATTAAGAACCTGTCTGGTTCAATCTTCTGTCTCTGTGGACATCTTTCTGCATGTCTGCATGGAGGTAGTTCCTCAGCTTGTGTCAGGATGCCCCTGTTTGTCCAGGGCGGCTTACAGTAGTGGGATGTCCTTGGGGGCCTTGATTTTTCTCCTATTCTGTGGGGTTGTGGGCAATGGAATCGGCACTGTCTCCTAGGAGAAAGCAGGACAGTCCTGTGGTGTGGCTCCAGAGGTCCCAGCCTGGAGACTGTGTGGGCCAGGACTGTGGGGACAGAAGTCCAAAAACACAAACTCAGCTAAGTTTTGGGGCCGAGGTTATGGCAGGAGTGATCTACAGTCTGTGAGGGGAGCCCATCGTGATTACAAAGGAGGGCAAGAGGGAGGCAGTCATTCAGGTTTATGTCTATGGATGTTGTATTCACGATGGTCGTTTAATGTGGCCTCATGGGCCATGGAAGAGTCTCCCTCTCTGGTGATTTGCCCAGCTCCTAAGAGTTTGGGTCATTCTGTGGGAAGGGAGGAGACTTATTTTCTGCATCATGTGTCCCCCCAATACAGGGATTCTAGCGCAGAACACTGGGTACAGACAGTACCCACCTTCTGCATAGGCCTGGCGGCCTATGGTCATGGCAAGTCCCATATGCGGGCTCTTGGTCCAGCTCCTGAGAGGCATTACTTGAAGAGTGGACTCATGCTGAGGGTCACAATTCGTGTTTGTGCCCAAGGGGGCCCTCAATCATGGGCGGGACCTCATTGAGCATGCAGGTTTCTCCTACACTGAACCTTGGACGTGCCAACCTCAAGGTTTTTTGCCATTGTGAAGGAGGAGTTCTGATTTCTTGATCACATTCACCTTTGGGCCGTGATTGAAGATAAGGTCTAGGTTCTAAAGCCTGAAAACCGGAAGAGATGATGGGAAGAGATGATGTGAGGAGATGATGAAATAAGGCCATAGCGTGTCCGATGTGTTTAGTTTGGGGCCAGCTCTAGGTGTCGTTCAGGAGGTCTGCCCTCAGGCTGTGCCAGACAGGGCATTAGTGCCCAGATAGGCTGTATAATTGGGGTACATTCGAGTGGCGTGCAGAAGATAATCATTTGGGGTTTCTCGGTAGCCCCATAGGGCAAAGTTTTTCTTCTGGAGGGCAGGCTGACTGCTGCATTCTGGCTCCAGAATTGCCAAACTGGGGGGCTTTTGGGCCAGGAGTGTGGGGTCGGAAGTCTGAGAACACAAGCTTGGCTTTGGTTTCAGGGCAAGGACATGGCAAGCACACTCAACAGAGCTGAATCGAGATTTCGTGCATCTGAAGTCAGGACGAGGTTCAGACGTTGGCTCAGGTTGGAGTTTGTGTCCATTATGGCCCCTTCATGAAGGGGGAGACATCACGAGGCCATGGGTGTTTTTCCATGATGGGAGGAATGAGATGCTCCAAACCACAAGGATTTTCTGCAGGTCAATTGAAACTTGTTGGATGGCTCCAGGACCTCCCATATGGAATGACTCCAGAGCAGGGTTCTAAGAAAGGATGCCTGGGTAGCCCGCCTCACATTCCAATTGTGTTCTAGCCACAGGGCACGTTTGATCTGCTGGCTCTGGCGTAGCAACAGATGGGGCTGAGTTAAAATGGATTCTCCTGAGGATGGGTCATAATGTGGGTTTGTGTCCATGGAGACCTTGGAATGCGGCGGTGGCACCGGGGCCCTGAATGATTCTCCTAACTGGAGGTTTTGACACAGCTCCAACGAGCAACTTTCCCATGGAGAGACAAGATATGTTCTCATTGGTGCTTTAGTAACCCCCCCATATGCTGGTATTGGAAACCAGCACTCTGAGGAGAGATGCCTGGAAACCAAAACAATGGATCTGATTAAGGCCTAGGGTCCTGTCTGGTTTAATCTTCTTCTCTCCAGTCATTTGTTTATGGGTCTGAGTGGAGGTAGTTCCTCAGCTGATGTCAGGTCGACCCTGTTCTTCCCAGGCCATCTACACTATTGGGATGGCATTGGGGACTTTGGAGGTTTCTCCTAATTTGCAAGTTTGTGTCCAATGAAATGGGCAGAATTCCTTTCGGGAGGGAAGGCACAGTCCTGAGGTGTGGCTGCAGGGGCCCAAGCATTGAAGGTGTGTGGGTCAGAGCTGTGGGGACAGAAGTCTGAAAACAGAAACTCCGCTTAGGTTTGGGGATGTAGGTATGAAAGTCTCGAACTACAGACCTTGAGGAGAACTCTTCAGGATATGAACAAAGTGTGAGTGTGAGGTGCTTGCTCAGGCTTTTATCTCTGGATTTTGTGTCACCAATGGCCGTGCAATGTTGGGGTGGCCTCATGAGGCATGGATGAGTCTCCCTCTCTGGGGATTTGGCCTGATCCCAAGATTTTGTGGTCATTCTGTGGGATAGGAGGAGTATGTTCTGATTTTTTATCTCAGGTGTGCCATTCAAAGAGGGATTCTAGCACAGAGCTCTGGGGAGGAGCGACTGGACAACCCGAACTCTGGTTAATATTGGGGGCCTAGGGGATGGCAAGCCCCATATGCGGGACCTTGGTCCAGCCACTGAGAGGTCTTGAGGACAGGGCTCACTCTGAGGGGCACAATGCAAGTTTGTGCCCAACGCAGCCCTCAAGCATGGGCAGGGATTCATGGGCAACGCTGGTTTCTCCTACACTGAACTTTGGACAATATGGCAACCACAAGGTTTCTTGCAATGGGGAAGGAGGAGTTCTGATTTCTGAATCACATTCCACTCTTGGCAGTTATTGGAGATAAGGTCTAGGTTCTGAAGCATGAAAACCGAGGTTGGGAAGAGATGATGACCTAAGGCCATGGCGCGCCCGATGTGCTCAGTGTGTGGTCAGTTGTCTGGATGTTGGTCAGGACGTCCGGACTCAGGCTGTGTCAGTCTGTGCATTAGTGCCCAGTTTAGACTATATCATTTGGGTAGAGTCGAGTGCCATGTAGATTTATCCTCATTTAAGGTGTCTGGGAAGCTCATTAGGGCAACATTTTTCTTCTTTAGGGCAGGCAGAGTGCTGCATTGTGGATCCGGAATTGCCAAACATGAGGACTTCGGGGCCAGGGGTGTGAGGACAGAAGTCTGAGAACACAAACTAGACTTAAGTTTCAGGGCGAGGGCATGGCAGGCACCGTCTGCAGATCTGAAACGAGATCTCGTGCATCTGAAGTCAGGGAAAGGATTAGACGTTTGCTCATGTTGGAGATTCTGTCCATGATGGCCCCTTCATGAAAGGGGCGAATCTTGAGGCCATGGAGGTTTTCCCACGTTGGGAGTTGTAGGATGCTCCAAACCACAAGGATTCCTTCTGCGGGACAATTGAGACCTGTTGGATGGCTCCAGGACATCTCATATGGAATGACTCCAGAGCACCGTTCTAAGGATGGAAACCTGAGAGCCTGCCTCACATTCCAATTGTCTCCTAGCAACAAGACAGGTTCAATCTGATGGCTCTGCAGGAGCAACCAGGGGGGCTGAGTTGAAATGGACTCTCCTAGGGTTGGGTCCTAATGTGTGTTTGTGTCCATGAGGACCTTGGAATTGGGTGCTGGCACTGGGAAACTGAAGGATTCTCCTAAGCTTTTGACACTTCTCCAAAGCACAGGTTTCCATGTAGAGACGAGAGTTGTTCTGATGGGTGCCTCAGGAAACCCCACATGGCTGGTATTGGAAACCAGGCCTCTGAGGAGAGATGCCTGGAAACCAAAGCAATGAATCCGATTATGGCCTAGGGGTCTGTCTAGTTCAATCTTCTTCTCTCGGGACATCCATCTACGGTATGAGTGGAGGTGGATGCTCAACTGGTGTCAGATGACACTTGCTTGTTCCGGACGGCCTACACTATTGGGATAGCCTCGGGGACTTTGGAGGTTTCTCCTAATTTGTACTACTGTGGACAATGGAATGGGAAGAATTCCAGTGGAGTGGGAAGGCAGAGAACTGATGTGTGGCTCCAGGGGCCCCAGCCTAGAGGGTGAATGGGCCAGGACTGTCGGGACAGAATTCTGAAAACACAATCTCAGCTTAGGTTTGGGGATGTAGGTATGGCAGGCAGGATCTACAGACCGTGAAGAGAACTATTTGGGTTATGAAAAAAGGGCGAGTGTGAGGTGCTTGCTCAGGTTTTTGTCTCTGGATTTTGTGTCAGTGATGGCCATGGAATGTTGGGGAGGCCTTAGGGGCCATGGACGAGTCTTCCTCTCTGTGGGTTTGGCCTGATCCCAATTCTTTTGGGTCAATCTGTGGTATAAGAGGAGTCCTTTCACTTTTGGTACCTCAGATGTCCCACCAAAAGAGGGATTCCAAAGCAGAGCCCTGGGGAGGGGCGAATGGACAAGCCTTATTATGGCTAAAAATTGGGGCCTAGCAGTATTGCAAGCCCAATCTGCCTTCTAATGGTCCAGCAACTGAGAGGACTTCCTTGAGGACAGAACTCACGCTGAGGGTCACAATGTGTGTTTATGCCCTCATGGCGCTCAAGCATGGTTGGGGACTCATGGTGCATGCTAGTTTCTCCTACACTGAACTTTGGACAGCATGCCAACTACATGTATCCTTGCCATAGGGAAGTAGTAGTTCTGATTTCTGCATCTCATTCACCCCTGGGCAGTGAATGGTGATAAGGTATAGGTTGTGAAGTCTAAAAACCGAGGTTGGGAAGAGAAGACCTAAGGCCATGTCAGGTCCAATGTGCTCAGTGTAGAGCCAGCTGTCTGGGTGTTGGTCAGGAGGTTCAGGCTCAGGCTGTGTCAGACAGGGCATTAATGCCCAGGGTAGATTGTATAATTGGTGTACAGTCGAGTGCTGTGCAGGTTGATCCTCATTTGGCGTTTCAGGGTATCCCCCAGGGCAACGTTTTTCTTCTGAAGAGCAAGCAGAGTGCTGCCTTGTGGCTCCATAATTCCCAAACTGGATGCCATGTGGGCGATGAGTTTGAGGACGGAAATCTGAGAATACATGTTAGGCATAGGTTTTGGGGCAAGGGCACGGCAGGCACCCTCTGCAGATCGGAATTGGGATTTCGTGCATCTGAAGTCAGGGCGAGGTTCAGACCTAGGCTCAGGTTGCAGTTTCTGTCCATTATGGCCCCTTCATGAAGGGGGCAGCATCTCGAGGCCATGGAAGTTTACCCACGATGGGAGCTGTGAGATGCTACCAACAGCAAGAATTCCTTCTGATCGACAACTGAGACCTGTTGGATCGTTCCAGTGCATCCCATAAGGAATGACGCCAGAGCAGAGATCTAAGGACGGATGCCTGAGCAGCCCGCCTCACATTCCAATTGTCTCCTAGCGACAAGACAGGTTTGATACGCTGGCTCTGGGGGAGCAACCGAGGGTGCTGAATTGAAATGGACTCTCCTGAGGATGGGTCCTAATGTGGGTTTGTGTCCATGGAGACCTTGGAATGGGTTGGTGGCACACAGGCCCTGAAGGATTCTCCTGATCGGAGGTTTTGAGACATCTCCAAAGGACAAGTTTCCCATTTGGGGACGAGATTTGTTCTGATTGGTGCCTCAGGAAACCCCCATATGCAGATATTAGAAACCAGGCCTCTGAGGAGAGATACCTGGAAACGAAAGTAATGGGTCCGCTTAGGGCTTAGGGGCCTATCCGGTTCAATCTTCTTCTCTGGGGACATCCGTCTATGGTATGAGTGGAGGCCGATGCTCAGCTGGTGTCAGCCCCCCTGCCTTGTTTGTCCTGGGTGACCTACACTATTGGGATGGCCTTGGGGACTTTGGAGGTTTCTCCTAATTTGTATGATTGTGGACAATGGAATGGCAGAATTCCCATGGATTGGACAGGCACAGTCCTAATGTGTGGCTCCAGGGGCCCCAGCCTGGAGGGTGTGTGGGCCAGGACTGTGGGGACAGAAGTCTGAAAACACAAACTCGGCTTAGGTTTGGGAACATACGAATGGCAGGCCCAATCTACAGACCTTGAGGAGAACTCTTCAGGATATCAAGAAAGAGCAAGTGTGAGGCATTTATTCAGGGTTTTGTCTCTGGATTTGTGTCAATGATTGCCGTGGAATGTCGGGGAGGCCTCATGGGCCATGAACAAGTCTTCTTCTCTGTGTATTTGGCCTGCTCCCAATTGTTTGGTGTCAATCTGTGGGATGGGAGGAGTCCTTTCACTTTTCTTACCTCAGGTGTCCCACCAAAAGAGGGATTCCAAAGCAGAGTCTTGGGGAGGGGCGAATGGACAACCCGAGCTATAGTTAAAAATTGGGGCTTAGCAGCATGGCAAGCCCAATATGCCGTCTCTTGGTCCAGCCACTGAGAGGCCTTCCTTGAGCCCTGGGAGTACGCTGAGGGTCACAATGCGTGTTTGTGATCAACGCGACCCTCAAGCATGGGCAGGGCCTCAAGGGCTGCACTGGTTTCAACTAAACTGAATGTTGGACAACATGCCATCCACAAGGTTTCTAGCCATGGTGAAGGAGTTCTGATTTCTGCATCATGTTCTACCCTGGGCTGTGGTTGGAGATAAGGACTAGGATCTGAGGCCTGAAAACTGAGGTTGGGAAGAGATGATGACCTAACGTCATGGCGGGTCCGATGTGCTCAGTGTGTGGCCATCTGGCTGTGTGTGGCCTGGGAGGTCCAGGCCCAGGCTGTGTCAGAAAGGGAATTAGTTCCCAGGGCAGCCTGTATAATTGGTGTACAGCCAAGTGGCGTGCAGGTTGATCCTCATTTAGGGTTTCTGGGTAGCCCCAGAGGACAACGTTTTTCTACTGGAGGGCAGGCAGAGTGCCTGTAGTTCTGGAATTGCCAAACTGTAGGGCCTGTGGGCCAGGAGTGTGAGGATGGAAGTCTGAGAACACAAGCTAGGTTTAGGTTTCTGGGCGCGGGCACGGCAGGCACACTCTGCAGATCTGAATCGAGATCTCGTGCATCTGAAGTGAGGGCGAGGATCAGACGATCACTCACATTGGAGTTTCTGTCCCTGATGGCCCCTTTATGAAGGGAGGGGGGATCATGAGGCCATGGAGGTTTTCCCACGATGGAATTCGTGAGATGCTCCAAACCGCAAATATTTCTGCAGGACAAGTAAGACCTGTTGGTTGGCTCTAGGACTTCCCATTTGGAATGATTCCTAGCAGGGTTCTAAGCATGGATGGCTGGGCAGCCCGCCTCTCATTCCATTTGTCTCCTAGGGACAAGACAGGTTTGATCTGCTGGATCTGGGGAAGCAATCAAGGCGGCTGAGTTGAAATGGACTCTCCTGTGGATGGGTCCTAATGTGGATTTGTGTCCATGGAGACCTTGGAATGAGGCGGTGGCACCGGGGCCCTGAACCTGAAGTGTTCTCCTAACCAGAGGCTTTGACACAGCTCCAACACACAGGTTTCCTATGTGGAGATGAGATTTGTTCTGATGGGTGCCTCAAGAAACAGCCATATGCTGGTATTGGAATCCAGGCCTCTGAGTAGAGATGCCTTCAAACCAAAGCAATGGATCCGATTACGGCCTGGGGGCATGTCCAGTTCAATCTTCTTCTCTAGGAACTTCTGTCTATTGTTCTGAGTGGAGGTAGTTGCTCAGCATGTGTCAGATAGCCCCTGTTTGTCCTGAGCGGCCTACATTATTGGGATGGCCTCGGGGACTTTGGAGGTCTCTCCTAATTTGTACGGTTGTGGCCAATGGAATCGGCAGAATTCCCTTTGAGAGGACAGGCACAGTCTTGAGGTGTGGCTCCAGGGGCCCCAGTCTGTAGGTTTTTTGGTCAGGGCTGAGGGGACAGAAGTCTGAAGACACAAACTTGGCTTAGGTTGGGGACGTAGATATGACAGGCACAATCTACAGGCCATGTAAATCTCTTCGGGGTAAACTCTTCAGTATATGAACAAAGGACAAGTGTGAGGCACATGTTCAGGCTTTTGTCTCTGGATTTTGTGTCACCGATGGCCATTGAATGTCGGGGTGGCCTCAAAGGCCATGGACGAGTCTCCCTGTCTGGAGTTTTAGCCCGATGCCAAGAGTTTGGGGTCATTCTGTAGGATGGGAGGAGACCTTTCTGTTTTTATACCTCAGGTGTGCCACCAAAGGAGGGATCCCAGAACAGAGCCCTGGGGAGGGGCAACTGGACAACCCGAAGTCTGGTTAAGATTGGGGCCCTAGGGACTTTGCAAGCCCCATATGCCGGCTCTTTGTCCAGCCACTTAGAGGCCTTACTTGAGGAAAGGGCTCACACTGCGGGTCACAATACCTGTTTGTGCCCAACGTAGCCCTCAAGCATGGGCGGGGCCTCATGGGACACATGGGCTTCTTCTACACTGAACATTGGACAAAATGCCAACCACAAGGTGTCTTGCCATGGGGAAGGAAGAGTTCTGATTTCTGTATCACATTCACCCCTGGGCAGTGATTGGAGATAAGGTCTAGGTTCTGAAGCCAGAAAACTGAGATTGGGAAGAGATGAGGACCTAGGGTATGGCGGATCCGAATGTGCTCAGTGTGTCTCCAGCTGTCTGGGTGTGGGTCAGGAAGTCCAGGCTCAAGCTGTGTCAGACAGGGCATTAGTGCCCAGGGTAGACTGTATAATTGGGGTACAGTCGAGTGACGTGCAGGTTTATCTTCATTTGGGGTCTCTGGGTAGCCCCAGAGGGCAACGTTTTTTCATCTTGAGGGCAGGCAGAGTGCTGCATTGTGACTCCAGAATTCCCAAACTGGAGGGTCTGTGGCCAAGAGTGTGAAGACAATAATCTGAGAACACAAGCTAGGCATAGGTTTCTGAGCGACGTCAGGGCAGGCACACTCTGCAGAGCTGAATTGAGTTCTCGTACATCTGAAATCAGGCAAGGATCAGACGTTGGCTCAGTTTGGAGTTTCTGGCCATGGTGGCCGCTTCATTAAGGGGCAGGTCATCATGAAGCCATGGAGGTTTTTCCACGATGGGAGTTCTGAGATGCTCCAAACCACAAGGATTCTTTCTGTGGGAAAATTGAGACCTGTTGGAATGCTCCAGGATGTCCCATATGGAACGACTCCAGAGCAGGGTTCTGAGGATGGATGCCTGGGCAGCCCACCTCACATTCCAATTGTCTCCTAGTGACAAGACAGGTTCGATCTGCTGGCTCAGAGGGAGCAACAGAGGGGGCTGAGTCGAAATGGAATCTCCTGCGGATTGGTCCTAATGTGGGTTTGTTTCCATGGAGACCTTGGAATGGCGAGGATTTGCTTCTAGGGACAGGAGATGTTCTATTGTGTGACTCAGGGAACAGGTGTTGTATCATAAGTTGGTTTTAGAGAACAGCCATCTGAGAACAGATGCCTAAAAACCCATTCTTGGATTCCAACGATGTCGTAGGGGCATGTTGGGTTCAATTTTCTGACCCAGGATCCTTGACTTGGGTGTCTGCCTGGATGTAGGTGACCAGGGTGTTTCAGACTGTGCATTTGCATCCAGAGCCCCTTCCAATATTGGGGTGGGATCAGGAGCCTTGGAGGTTTCTCCTAATCTGGAGGGTTTTGGCAAATGTGATGGGCAAACTTTCCTTCAGGATGGCTAGCACAGTCCTGTGGTGTGGCTCCAGAGACCCCATTCTGGAGGACATGTGAGGCAGGGTTTTGGGAGAGAAGTCTGCAAACGAAAACAACGTTTAGGCTTAGTGGCACAGTGATCACAGCGCAATGCCTCGACCTGGAGGGCAGTTCGTCAGGAACTGTAACTAGGGTGACTCGATGACGGTAGCACAGCCTTTTCTATTGGCATTGTGTGTCCAGGATGACCTTTGAATGGAAGTGTAGTTTCATGGGTCCATGGGAGACTTTTCCTATCTAAGGATCCTAACGGATCCCCATCGTTTGGTGGCTTTTTCGGTGAAAGGAAAGAGTGCTGTTTTTGTCTTGGGGTGCCCCAAAACAGGGATTTGAGAGGTGGGCTCTGGGTCTGGGCGCCAAGACATTTCCACCAACAGTTATGATTTGGACCTAGGGGCATACCGGACCTTCAATGCAGGATCCTGGTCGTGCAACTGAGAGGGCTTTTTTGAAAGCATGCTCAGGCTGAGGGTCACAATGCCTGTTTGTTCCCAAGATACCCTTTAGGTGTGGGAATGGTCTCATTACCCATGCAGCTGGCTCCCTCTCTGAGGGTTGGACACACTTCCCAACAGCTAGGTTTCCTGCCATGGGTAAGGAGCAGTTCTCTATTAGGCTTCAGGTTCCCCCATTGGCAGGGATTACACCAAAGGTATGGAGAAAGATGCCCGAATACCAAGAATGGGTAGTGAGGACAGAATGGGCCATGGCCGGTCTCACATGCTGGATATGGCCCGTGCTCTCTGGCTGACAGACACAAGGTAGGGTTCAGGCTCTGTCAGACACAGCACTAGTGGCCAGTGCAGCCTAAAAATCGGAGATCCGCTAGAGACGAGCAGATGATACGTATGTGGGTTTTTTGGGCAGTCTTACCAGGCACCATTTCTTTCTATGGGGAGGGCAGAATGCTGCATTGTGGCTTTAGAATTCGCTATCCAGAGGGCTTCAGGACCAGTAGGGTGAGGATGGAATTGTAAACACAAGCTAAGGTTAAATTCAGTTCAAAGCAGAATGCAATTCCTATGTGAAACAACTCATTCAAGATGTCCAGCACCTGAGTAAGGGCGGATGAAAGATGTTTGCTCACCCTCGAATTTGTGTCTATGATGACCGACAAATGGAGAGGTGGCGTCAAGAGGCCATGGAGGATTTCCCACGCTGAGGCTTGTGAGATGCTCCAAATAGCAAGGTTTCCTTCTACTGGATAGGTGGCGTCTGGTTTGTTTGCTATGGGGTCCCTCATGTGGTAATTTTTGGTAGCAGAGACCTTCCACATGGATGCCTTTAAAGCACAAGTGCAATGACCATTGCTGCTGACGAACATGACAGGTTCGTAATGGTGGGTCTGGGGCCAAGTACCAAGGCCTTGAGTTGACATGGAATCTCTTGCAATTGGGTCCCAATGCTGGTTTGTTACCCGGTAGGTATTAGAATGTGCTGAGGGTTAAGGGGCCATGAAGGATTCTCCTAACCTGAGGGTTTGGCACAGGTCGAAGTGCACAGTTTTCTTCTTGGGACAGAGGATGTTCTGTTGTGTGGCTCAGAGTCCACATGTTGTATCCTAAGTTGGTATTCCAGAACAGGCCTCTGAGGACAGATGCCTAAAACCTATCTAAGGTTCCCATGATATCCTAGGTGCATGTCAGTTTCAATTTTCTGTCTCAGGAACATTGACTTGGGTGTCTGCCTGGATGTAGGTGATCAGGGTGTTTCAGACTGTGCATTTTCATTCGGAGCCGGTTCCAATATTGGGGTGGGATCAGGGGCCTTGGAGGTGTCTCCTAAACAGGAGGGTTTGAGGAAATGTGATGGGTAAAGTTTCCTTGGGGATTGCAGGCACAGTCCTGTGGTGTGGCTCCAGAAACCCCATCCTGGAGGGCATGTGAGCCATGGTTTTGGGAGAGAAGTCTGCAAACAAAGATTCGGGTTACTGTTAGTTGCTAGGAGGTTGCAGGCCCAATCCGTAGATGTTGAGGGAAGCTCGTCAGGAACTGTAATTAGGGCGATTGGAAGTTGAAAGCACAGACGTTTCTATCTGGATTGTTTTTTCAGTTTGTCCAGGATGTGTTCAGAATTTAGGTGTGGTCTCATGGGTCCATGGGAAACTTTTCCTTTCTAAAGATCCTGGCAGCTGCCCATAGTTTGGTTACTCTTTAGGGGAACTGAAGAGTGCTGTTTTCCATCTTAGGGGTGCCCCAGAACAGGGATTCCAGGGACGGGCTCTGAATCTGGGAGCCTGGAAAATACCACCAAAGGTTAGGATGTGGGCCTAGGGGCATACCAGGCCTGAAATCTGGATCTTGTTGGTACAACTGAGAGGGCTTGTTTGAAAGCATCCTCAGGCTGAGGGTCACAATGCCTGTTTGTGCCCAGAGTGGCCCCTAGGAGAGGGTGTTAGCTCATTGTCCATGGAGCTGGCTCCCACGTTGAGGGTTGGACACCCATCCCAACAGCCAGGTTTCCTGCCATGGGAAGGAGGGGTACTCTATTTGTGCTCCAGGTTCCCCCAATGGCAGGGATTCCAACAAAGGTCTGGGTACAGGTGCCTGAATACCAAGGATTTTAGAGATGATAGAGTAGGAACATGGTCGGGCTAACCTGCTAGATATAGGTCCCGCTCTCTGGGTGGCTGACACTAGGTCGGGCCTCAGGGTCTGTCAGACACAGCACTAGTGGCCAGGACAGCCCATAAATTGGGGTTCCCTATTTATCTGCCGAGCAGATTGATCTTCATGTGGTTTTTCTGTGCAGACTCACCAGGCACTTCTTTCTACGGGGAAGGCAGAATGCTGCATTTATGTTCTGGAATTCCTTATCAAGAGACCTTGGGGATCAGTAGGATGATGATGGAATTGTAAAAACTAGCTAGGGTTCAATTCAGTGCCAAGTGAAAGGCAGTTCCAGTGTGCAGCAGATGATTCAAATATCCAGCACCTGAGGAAGGGCGGATGTCTGATATTTGCTCACACTGGAGTTTGTGTCTATTATGACCGACAAATGGAGGGGTGGCATCAAGAGGCCATGGAGGATTTCCCACGCTGAGGCTTGTGAGATGCTCCAAACAGCAAGGTTTTCTACCACTGGACAGGTGGAGTCTGTTTTGTTTGCTCAAGGGTTCCTCATGTGGAAAGTTTAGGAAGCAGAGCTCTCCTGCATGGATGCCTGGAAAGCACATCTCCATTGATGATTGTAGCTGAGGAACATGGCAGGTTCTTTTTGGAGGCTGTGGGGTGAAGTACAAAGTCCTTGATTTGACAATGTCTTGCAGATGGGCCACAATGCACGTTTGTTACCAGGGATATCATCTTAGAAAGTGCTGGTGCCTAATGTTACAAGAAATATTCTCCTACAATGAGGGTTTGGCACAGAGCAAAGAGCACCATCTCCTTCTGAGGACAGGAGATTTTCTGTTTTGTCACTCAGCGTCCACAGGTTGCATCATAAGTAGATATTCAGAACAGGTCCCTAAGGGCAGGTGCCTGAAAACCCAATCTAGGGTTCCAATGAGGTCCTACGGGCATGTCACATTCAATCTTCTGACTCAGGACCATTGACTTGGCTGTCTTCCTGGATGGAGCTGTTCAGGTTGTTTCAGACTGTGCATTTGTATCCAGAGCAGCTGCCAATATTGGGGTGGGCTCAGGTGCCTTTCAGTTTTCTCCTAATCAGTAAGGTTTGAGAAACACTGATGGGTACATTTTCCTTGGGGATGTCAGGCACAGTCCTGTGGTGTGCCTCGAGAGACCCCACCCTGGAGGGCATGTGAGCCATGGTTTTGGGAGAGAAGTCTGCAAACACAAATTCAGGTTCGAGTTTGCCGCAAGGCAATCACAGGCCCAATGCATAGACCTGCGGGGCAGCACATCAGGAACTGTAATTAGGGTGACTAGAAGGTGGTAGCATAGGCTTTTCTATCTGGATTGTGTGTCCAGAATGGCATCGGAATGCAGGTGTATTCTCATGGGTCCATGGAAGACTTTTCCTATCTAAGGACCCTGGCAACTCCCCATAGTTTGGTTGCTTTTTCAGGGAAGGTAAGATTGTTGTTTTCCATCTTCGAGGTGCCCCAAAACAGAGATTCCAGAGATGGGCTCTGGGTCTGGGCACCTGTAAAATCCAACCGAGCTTCAGAATTTGGGCCTAGGGGCGTACCAGGCCTCCAATGCGGGAACCTTGTGGTGGAACCATTAGGACTTGTTTGAAAGCATACTCAGGATGTGGGTCACAATGCCTGCCTGTACCCAGGCAGCCCACAGGAGTTGGCGTGGTCATATGGACCATGCACCTGGATCCCACTTTGAGGGTTGGACACCCATCCCAACAGCCAGGTTTCCTGCTTTGGGGAAGGAGGAGTATTCTATTGTGCTTCAGGTTCCCCCAATGGAAGGATTCCAGCAAAGTCTGGGGAAAGAAGCAAGAAGACCAAGGATAGGTAGAGATGATGGACTTGGGCCATGGCCAGTCCCACATGCTAGATATGGGACCCACTCTCTGGGTGGCTGACACTAGGTCTGGGCTCTGGCTCTGTCAGAAACAGCACTAGTGGCCAGGGTAGCCTACAAATCAGGGTTCCCTCAAGAGACGAGCTGATTGATCCTCATGTAGGGATTCTGGGCAGACTCAGCAGGCACTTCTTCTTTCTATGGGGAAGGCAGAATGCTGCATTGTGGCTCCAGAATTCAATATCAATAGACCTTGGGGACCAGTACGGTGAGGATGGAATTATAAACACAAACTATGGTTCTATTCAGTGCCAAGCAGAAGGCAGTTCAAATGTGAAGCATCTTTTTCGAGATATCCAGCACCTGAGTAAGGGTGGATGTCAGATGTTTGCTCACACTAGAGTTTGAGTCAAACAAACGAGCCTGTGGCAGGCTCGTTCTGGTGGCTTTGTGACGAAGTACCAAGGCCTTAAGTTGACATGGAATCTCTAACAAAGGGGTCACCATGCTGGTTTGTTACAAGGGAGATCTTAGAATGTGTTGGTGGCTAAGATGCCATGCATGATGACCGACAAATGGAGGGGTGGTGTCAAGATGCCATGGGGGATTTCCCACACTGAGCCTTGTGAGATGCTCCAAATAGCAAGGTTTCCTTCTACTGGAGTGGTGGAGTCTGGATTGTTTGCTCCAGGGTCCTGCATGTGGAAATTTTGGGTAGTAGAGCTCTCCCGTATGGATGCCTGGACAGCACACCTCCATTGAGCATTTCAACTGAGGAACATGGCAGGTTTGTTCTGGTGCCTCTGCGGTGAAGAACAAAGGCCTTGAGTTGACATGGAATCTCTTGCAGATGGGCCAAATGCTGGTTTGTTACCAGTCAGATCTTAGAATGTGCTGGTGGCTAAGGTGCCCTGCAGTATTCTCCAACCCTGAGGATTTGGCACAAGTCTACAAGCACGGTTTCTTTCTCAGGACAGGAGATGTTTTGTTGTGAGGCTTAGGGACCACATGTATCATATGCTGGTATTCCAGAACAGGCCTCTGAGGACAGATGCCTGAAAACCTAATCTAGGGTTCCAATGATGTTGTATGGGCATGGCATTTCAATCATCTGACTCAGGACCGTTGATATGACTGACTGACTGGATGTAGGTGATCAGGGTGTTTCAGACTGCGAGTTTTCACCAGAGTGACCGCCCATATAGAGGTGGGCTCAGGGGATTTTCAGGTTTCTCCTAATCTTGAAGGTTTGGGCAACTGTGACAGGCACAGACAAGTGGAGACTGGTTTGTTTGCTTCACGGTCCTCCATGTGGAAAGTTTGGGTAGCAGAGCTCTACTGCATGGATGCCTGGAATGCACACCTCCACTGACCATTGCAGCTGATTAACATGGCTCTAGGGGGTGTACCAAGGCCTTGAGTTGAGAGGTAATCTCTTGCAGATGGGTCAAAATGCAGTTTTGTTACCAGGGAGATCTTAGAATGTGCTGATGGCTAAGGGGCCGTGCAGGATTCTCTCACCTTGAGTGTTTGGCACAGGTCAAAGAGCACGGTTTCCTTATGGGGATAGGAGACGTTCTGTTGTGTGGCTCAGGGACCACATGTTGTATCATACATTGTTATTCCAGAACAGGCCTCTGAGGACATAGGCCTAAAAACCTAATCTAGGGTTTCAATGAGGTCGTAGGGGCATGTCAGGTTCATTCTTCTGACCCAGAAAAATTGACTTGGGTGTCTGCCTCGGTAGAGATGATCAGGGTGTTTCAGAAGCACATTTGCGTCCAGACTGGCCTCCAATATTGGAATGGGCTCAGGGGCCTTGAAGGTTTCTCCTAAACTGGAGGGTTTGGGCATATGTGATACCCACAGTTTCCTTGGGGATGGCAGGCACAGTCCTGTGGTGTGGATACAGAGACCCAATCCTGGAGGGCATGTGAGGCATGGTTTTGGGAGAGAAGTCTGCAAACACAAACTCGGGTTAGTGTTATTGGTGAGGTGATCGCATGCCAATGCATAGACCTGGAGGGCAGCTCGTCAGGAACTCTAATTATGGTTACTCGAAGGCGGTAGCACAGGCTTTTCTATCTGGATTGTGTGTCCAGGATGGCTCGGAGTGCAAGTGTGGTCTTATGGATCCATGGGAGATTTTTTTCTCTATGGATCCCGGCAGCTTCCAATACTTTGTTGGCTTTTTCAGGAAAGGGAAGAGAGCTGTTTTCCATCTTAGGGGTGTCCCAAAACAGGGATTCCAGAGAAGGACTCTGGGTTGGGCATATGGAAAATCCCACCAAGGGTTAGGATTTGGGCCTACAGGCATACCAGGCCTTCAAAGCTAGATCATGGTGGTGCAACTAAGTAGGCTGGCTTGAAAGCATGCTCAGGCTGAGAGACTACATGCCTGTTTGTGCCCAGGGCGGCCCCTATGAGTGGGCATGGTCTCATTGGCCTTGCAGCTGGCTCCTACACTGAGGGTTGGAAAACCATCACAAAAGCCATGTTTCCTGCCTTGGGGAAATAGGAGTTCTCTATTGTGCTCAAGGTTCCCCCATTGGCAGGGATTCCAGCACAGGTCTGGGTATAGTTGCCTGAATACCAAGGGTGGGTAGAGAGGAAGGACGTTGGCCATGGCCGGTCTGACATGCTGGATAGGGGCCTGACTCTCTGGGTGGCTGAAACTAGGTCGGTGCTCAGGCTCTGTCAGACACAGCACTAGTGGCCAGTGAACCTATAAATCGGGGTTCCCTCGAGGGCTGAGCAAAAGATCCTCATGTAGGATTTCCTGGCAGCCTCTCAGGCACTTCTTCTTTCTATGGGGAAGGCAGAATGCTACGTTTTGGCTCCAGAATTCCCTATCAATAGGGCGTGATGAAGAGTAGGGTGAGAAAGGAGTTGTAAACCGAAGACACGGTTAAATTCAGTGCCAGGCCGAAGAGAGTTCTAATGTGCTGCATCTTATTTGAGATATCCAGCACGTGAGAAAGGGTGGATGTCACATGTTTGGTCACACTGGAGTTTGTCTCTATGATGAGCAACAAATGGAAAGGTGGCGTAAAGACGCCCTGGAGGATTTCCCATGCTGAGGTTTTGAGATGCTCCAAACAGCAAGGTTTCCCTCTACTGGACAGGTGGAGTCTGATTTGATTGCTCCAGGGTCCCCCATGTGGAAACTTTGGGTAACAGAGCTCTCCCGCATGGATGCCTGAAAAGCACACCTCCATGGACCATGCAGCTGAGGAGCATGGCAGGCTCGTTCTGGTGGCTTTGTGACGAAGTACCAAGGCCTTAAGTTGACATGGAATCTCTAACAAAGGGGTCACCATACTGGTTTGTTACAAGGGAGATCATAGAATGTGTTGGTGGCTAAGATGCCATGCATGATTCTCCTATCTTGAGGGTTTGACACAGGTCCAAAAGCACGGTTTCCTTCTAGGGGCAAGAGTTATTCTGTTGTGCCTCAGGGACCACATGTGGTATTATAAGTTCTTATACCAGAACAGGCCTCTGAGGACAGATGCCTGAAAACCTAATTGGAGTTCCAATGCGGTACTAGGGGCGTGTCAGGTTCAATCTTCCGACTCGGAAACATTGACTTGGATGTCTGTCTGGATATATGGAAACAGGGTGTTTCAGACTGCGCCTTCGCGTCCAGAGTAGCATCCAATATTGAGGTGGGCTCAGGGGCTTTGCAGGCTTCTCCTAATCTGGAGGGTTTGGGCAACTGTGACGGCCAAAGTTTTCTTGGTGATGGAGACACAGTCCTGTGGTGTGGCTCCAGAGACCAGATGCTGGAGGGCATGTGATCCATGGTTTTGAGAGAGAAGTCTGCTAACACAAACTTGGGTTAGGGTTATGGACGATGTGATCGCAAGCCCAGTGCATAGGTCTAGACCACAGATTGTCAGGAATTGTAATTAGGTGACTCTAGGTGGTAGCACAGGCTTTTATATCTGGATTGTGTGTCCACAATGGCCTCAGAATGCAGGTGTTGTCTCATGAATCCATGAGATATTTTTCCTCTCAAAGGATCCTGGCAGTTCCCAATAGTTTGTTGGATTTTTCGGGGAAGGGAAGAGTGCTGATTTCCATCTTAGGGGTGTCCCAAAACAGGGATTTCAGAGACAGGCTCTGTGTCTGGGAGCCTGGATAATCCAACCAAGGGTTAGGATTGGGGCCTAGGGGAGTCGCAGGCCTGCAATGCGGTATCCTGGTGGTGTAACTGAAAGGGCTTGTTTGAAGGCATGCTCAGGTTTAGGGTCACAATGCCGGTTTGTGTCCAGGGCGGCTCTCAGGAGTGGGCGTGGTCTCATTGGCCATGCAGCTGGATCGCACTTTGAGGGTTGGACACCCATACCAACAGCCAGGTTTCCTGCCATGGGGAAGCAGGAGTTCTCCATTGCGCTTCAGATTCCCCCATTGGCAGGGATACCAGCAAAGGTCTGGGGACATATGCCTGAATACCACGGATGTGTAGAGATGATGGTCTTACATGCTGGATTCGGGCACCACTCTCTGGAAGGCTGACATGAGGTCGGGGCTCAGGCTCTGTCAGACACAGCACTAGTGGCCAGGGCAGTCTATAAATCAGGGTTCCCTCAAGGAAGGAGTACATTGATCCTCATGTTGGTTTCCTGGGCAGACTCACAAGGCACTTCTTCTTTTTATGGGGAAGGCAGAGTGCTGTGATATGGCTCCAGAATTCCCTATCAAGTGGGCTTGGGGACCAGTAGGGTAAGGATGGAATTGTAAACACCAGCTAAGGTTGAATTCATCAGGCGGAAGGCAGTTCCAGTGGGTTGCTTCTTATGCGAGATATCCATCATGTGAGTAAGGGTGGATGTCAGATGTTTGCTCACACTGGAATTTGTGTCTATGATGACCGACTAGTGGAGGGTTGGCATCCAGAGGCCATGGAGAATATCCCACGCTGAGGCTTGTGAGATGCTCTAAACAGCAAGGTTTCTTTCTACTGGACAGCTGGAGTTTGGCGTGTTAGCTCCAGGGTCCCCCATATGGAAATTTTGGGTAACAGAGCTCTCCCACATGGATGCCCGGAAAGCATATCTCAATGGACCATGCAGCTGAGGAACATGGAAGTTTCATTCTGGTGGATCTGAGGTGAAGTTCCAAGGCCTTGAGTTGACATGGAATGTCTTGCACAGGGGTTACAACGCTGGTTTGTTACCAGGAAGATCTTAGACTGTGCTGGTGGCTAAAATGCCATTCAGGAGTCTCCTACCTTGAGGGTTTGACACAGGTCCAAGAGCACATTTTCCTTCTGGGGACAGGAGTTTTTCTGTTGTGTAGCTTAGGGACCACATGTTGTATCATAGTTGGTATTCCAGAACAGGCTTCTGAGGACAGATGCATGAAAACCTAATTGGGGTCTCAATGAGGTCCTAAGGCCATGTGTGTTTCAATCTTCTGACTCCAGACCAATGACTTGATTGTCTGCCTAGATGTAGGGACTAAGGGTGTTTCAGATTGTGCATTTGCGTCTAGAGCAGCCTCCAATATTGGGGTGGGCTCTGGGGCCTTGCAGGTTTTTCCAATATGGAGGATTTGGACAAAAGGCTTGGGCAATGTTTCCTTGGGTATGGCAGGCAAAGTCTTGTGGTGTGGCTCCATAGACACCATCCTGGAGGGAATGTGATCCATTGTTTGAAAGAGAAGTCTGCAAACACAAAGTAGGGTTAGGGTTAGTGGCCAAGTGTGTAGACCTGGAAGTCAGTTCATCAAAAACTGTAATTAGGGTGATGTAAGGCAGTAGCACAAGCTTTTATTTGTGGACTCTTGTCCCTGATGGCCTCATAATGCAGATGTTGTTTCATGGGTACATGGGGAATTTTTCCTCTCTTAGAATCCTAGCAGCTCCCAATAGTTTGGTGACTTTTCTGGGGAAGCGAAGAGTGCTGTTTTCTATCTTAGGGGTGACCCAAAACAGGGATTCAATGAACAGGCTCTGGGTCTGGGCCCCTGGAATATCCCAACAAGGGTTAGTATTTGCGACTAGGGGCATACCAGGCCTTCAATGTGGGATCCTGTGGTGCAACTGAGAGGGCCTGTTTGAAAGCATGATCAGGCTGAGGGTCACAATGCCTCTTTGTGCCCAGGGCGGCTCCCAGAGTGACTGTGGCCTCATGGGCCACACAGCTGGTTCCTACTCTGAGGGTTGAATACCGATCCCAACAGCCATGTTTCCTGCCATCAGGAAGGAGGAGTACTCCTGGGCTTCAGTTTCCCCCATAGGCAGGGATTTGAGCTATGGTCTGGGAGAGATGCCTGAATATACAGGTTGAGTAGATGTGACGGCTTCAGGCCGTCAGGCTTTGGGCCAACAGGTCTCACCTGCAGAATATGGGGCCCACTGTATGCATGGATGAATGGAGGTCGTGGCTCAGGCTGTGTCAGACAGAGTCTGAGTGCCCACGGCGGCCTATGATATTATGGTTCTGTCAAGGGTCATGCAGGTGGATCCTTATTTGGGTTTTCTTGGCAGATTCTCCAGGCACTTATTTCTGTGGGACAGGCAGAATGCTGCATCATGGCTCCAGAATTCCCTGTCAAGATGTCTTGGGGTCCAGGAGGGTGAGGATGGAATGGTAAACACAAACAATGGTTCAATCCAGTGACAATCAGAAGGCTGTTTTGAGCTATCCAGCACCTGAATAATGGTGGATGTCAGATGTTTGCTCACACTGTAGTTTGTGTCTATGATGACTGACAAATGGAGGGGTGGCACAAGAGGCCATGAAGGATTTCCCATGCTGTGATTTGTGAGATGCTCCAGACAGCAAGGTTTCCTTTTACTGGAGAGGGGGATTTTGGTTAGTTTGCTCCAGGGTCCCCCATATGGAAAGTTTGGGTATCAGAGCTCTCCTGTGTCGATGCGTAGAAAGCACAATTCCATGGTCCATTGCAGCTGAGGAAATGGCAGGTTCGATCTGGTGGCTTTGGGACTAAGTTCCAAACAGCCTGAGTTTACATAGAATTTCATGCTGTTGGATCACAATGCTGGTTGGGATCCATGGAGAAGTTAGAATGTTGGTGTGGTTAGAGGGCCATGCAGGATTCTCCTACACTGTGACTTGGACACAGCTACCAAAAGCAAGGTATACTTCTCGGGTCAGGAGGGGTTCTGTAGTGTGGCTCAGGGACCATAAGTTGGAATATAAGTTGGTATTGGGTAAAAGGCCCCTGGGGATAGGCACCTGAAAATCTAATCTCTGGTATCGATGAATGTAAGAGGCATGTCAGGTTCAATCTGCTGTCTCAGGGCCTTTGACTTGGATGTCTGCCAGAAGGCAGGGTCTCATTGTGTGTCACAATGCACATTTGGGTCCAGAGCGTTCTTCAAAATGGAGGTGTGCTAAGGGGCTTTGTACTTTGCTCCTAATCTTCAGGGTTTTGGCAACAGTGGGGATAGAGTTTCCTTTGGGAGGGTAGGCACAGTCGTCCAGTGTGGCTCCAGAGGCCCAGTCCTGAGGGCATGTGGGCCAGGGCATTGGAGACAGAAATCTGGAAATGCGAACTAGGGTTAGGGTGAGGGCCGAGGTGATCACAGGCCCGTTCTGCAGGCCCTGAGTGCAGCTCATATTGTACTGAAATTAAGGTGTCATAGAGGCAGTAGCGCAGACTTTTCTATCTGGATTGTGTGTCCAGGTCGGTCGCAAAATGTAGGAGTGTTTCATGGTGCCATGGGATATTCCTCCTCTCTGGGGATTCTGCCCAACTCCCAAGAGTTTGGTGTCTCTGGAGGAAGGGAAGATTGCTGTTTTCCATCTCAGGGGACACCCACAAGAGGGATTGCAGAGAGAGATCCTTGTTCTGGACACCTGGAAAACACGAATGAAGGTGAGGATTTTTACCTAGGAACCTCTCAGTCCCACTCTGCGGACTCCTGGTCCAGCTACCGAGGGAGTTTGTTTGAATGTAGGCTTATGCTGAGAATCACAATGCCTTTTTGTGCCCAAGGTGGCTCCCATGAGTGGCTGTGGTCTCATGGGCCATGTACCTGGTTCCCACTCTGAGGATTGGACACCCATCTCAAAAGCCAGGTTTCCTGCCATCGGGAATGAGGAGTACTCTTGTGCTTAAGGTTCCCCTATAGGCAGGGATTTGAGCTATGGTCTGGGAGTGATGCCTGAATTCCCAGGTTGAGTAGAGATGACAGCTTCAGGCAATGGCATTTCTCACCTGCAGAATACGGGGACCACTGTCTGCATGGCTGTCTGGAGGTTATGGCTCAGCATGTGTCACACAGAGCCTGAGTGCCCATTGCTGCCTATGATATTAGTGTGACGTCGAGGGCCATGCAGGTGGATTCTCATATGGGGTTTCTGGGCAGAATCACCAGGCAGGACTTCTTTCTGTGTGGTAGGCAGAATGCTGTGTTGTGGCTCCAGAATTCCCTATCAAGTGGGTTTGTGGACCAGGAGGTTCAGCATGGAATTGTAAACACAAGTTATGGTTCAATTCAGTGCCAAGCGGTAGGCAGTTCCATTGTGCAGTGGCTGATTTGTGATATCCAGGACATGACTAAGTGCGGATATCAGATGCTTGCTCACACTGAGTTTTCTGTCTATGATGACCGACAAATGGCAGGGTGGTGTCCCGAGGCCATGGAGGATTTCCCACGCTGGGGCACATGAGATGCTCCAAACAGCAAGGTTTCCATCTACTGGAGAGGGGGAGTCTGGTTTCTTTGCTCCAGGGTCCCTCATATGGAAAGTTTGGGTAGCAGAGCATTCTTGCATGGGTGCAAGGAAAGCAAAACTCCACTGACCTTTGCAGCTGAGAAACATGGCAGGTTCGATCTGGTGCCTCTGGATCGAAGTTACAAGAGGCCTGAGTTGACATGGAATTTCATGCTGTGATCCCACGTCTCCAGGGAGACGTTAGAATGTTGGGGTGGTCAGGGTCCCATGCAGGATTCTCCTACACTGAGTCTTGGACACAGCTACCAAAAGCAATGTATCCTTCTGGGGACAGGAGAGGTTCTATTGTGTGGCTCAGGGACCACATGTTGGAATAGAAGTTGGTATTGGAGAACTGGTCTCTGGCGACAGGAACCTGAAAACTTAAGCTTGGGTATAGATGAAGTCCCAGAGGCATGTCAGGTTCAATCTTCTGACTCAGGGCCTTTGACTTGGATGTCTACCTGGAGGCAGGTCCTCATTGTGTGTCAGAATGTGCATTTGTGTCCAGAGTTTTCCTTTGAATTGAGGTGGGCTCAGGGGCTTTGTACTTTGCTCCTAATCTTAAGGGTTTTGGCAACAGTGAAGGGCAGAGTTTCCTTCGGGAATGTATGCATACTTGTCCGTGGCTCCAGATACCCCATCCTAGAGGGCATGTGAGCCTGGGCTTTGGGGACAGAAATCTGCAAACGCGAACTAGGGTTAGTGTGAGGGCCGAGGTGATCATAGGCCCGATCTGCAAGCCCTGAGGGAAGCTCATTTTAGGGGTGCCCCAAAACAGGGATTCCAAAGACTCGCTCTGGCTCTGAGCCACTAGAAAATCCCACCAGGTGTTAGGATTTGGGCCTATGGGCATACCAGGCCGGCAATGCCGGATTATGGTGTTGCCACTGAGAGTGCTTGTTTGAAAGCATGCTCAGGCTGATGGTCACAATGCCTGTTTATGCCCAGGGCAGCCCTCAGGAGTGGCTGTGGCTTCATTGGCCATGCTTCTGGCTTCCACTTTGAGGGTCGGACACACATCCCAACAGCCATATTTTCTGCCATTGGAAAGGGGGGAGTTCTCTATTCTGCTTCAGGTTCCCCCATTGGCAGGGATTCCCACAAAGTTCTGGTGACAGGTGCCTGAATAACAAAGATGGGTGAGATGACAGACTTGGGCCATGGCCCGTATCACATGCTGTATATGGGGTCTGCTCTCTGGGTGGCTGACACTAGTTTGGGGCTCAGTCTCTGTCAGACACAGCAATAGTGGCCATGGCAGACTATGAATCAGTATTCCTTCGAGGATCTAGCAGATAGATCCCCATGCGGGGATTCTGGGCAGACTCAATAGGCACTTCTTTCTAAGGGGAAGGAGTGGGTGTGGTCTCATTGGCCCTGCAGCTGGCTCCCACTCTGAGGCCACTCATATTGTACTGAAATTAAGGTGACATGGAGGCAGTAGCGCAGGCTTTTCTATCCTTAAAGAGGAAAAATCTCTCATGGACCCATGAGAGCACACCTGCATTCCGATGCCATCTGGGAGACAAAATCCAGCTTCCACCTTTGAGTCACCCTAATTACAGTTCCTGAAGAGCTGCCCTCCAGGTCTACGCATTGGGCCTGTGATCACTTCGCCAGTAACCCTAACCCACGTTTCTGTTTGCAGACTTCTCTCTCAAAACCATGGCTCCCATGCCCTCCAAAATGGGGTCTCTGGAGCCGCACCACAGGACTGGTCCTGTCATCCCCCAAAAAACTGTGCCCATCACAGTGGCCCAAACCGTCCAGATTAGGAGAAACCTGCAAAACCCCTGAGACCACCCCACATTTGCATATTTCAGATGCAAATGTGCAATCTGAAATACCCTGACCACCTACATCCAGGCAGACACCCAAGTCAATGGTCGTGAGTCAGAAGATTGAACCTGACATGCCCCTAGGACCTCATTTGAACCCTAGATTAGGTTTTCAGACATCTGTCCTCAGAGGCCTGTTTCTGAATACCAAGGCAGGATAAAACATGTGGTCTCTGAGCCACACAACAGAACTTCTCCTGTCCTCAGAAGGAAACTGTGCTGTTGGACATGTGTTAAACCCTCAGGGTAAGAGAACCCTGCAAAGCACCTTAGCCACCAGCACATTCTAAGATCTCCCTAGTAACAAATCAGAGCTGTGACCCATGTGCAAGAGATTCCAAGTCAACTCAAGGCCTTGGTACTACGCCCCAAAGCCACCAATACTAACTTGCCTTGTTCTTCAGCTACAATGATCAAAGTAGGTGTGCTTTCATTGCTTCCATGCGGGAGAGCTCTGTTACACGAACTTTCCACATGGGAAACCCCCGAGCAAACAAACCACACACCACCTGTTCAGTAGAAGGAAACCTTGCTATTTGGAGCATCTCACAAGACTTGGGGTGGGAAATCCTCCATGGCCCCTTGACGCCACCTCTGCATTTGATGGTCATTATAGACACAAACTCCAGTGTGAGCAAACGTCTGACATCCACCCTTACTCAGGTGCTGGATGTCTGAAATTAGTCGCTGCACATTGGAACTGCCTTCTGCTTGGCACTGAATTTAATGGTAGCTTGCGTTTATAATTACATCCTCAACCAACTGGTCCCCAAGCCCACTTGATAGGGAATTCTGGAATCACAATGAAGCTTTCTGCCTGCCCACCAGAAAGAAGAAATGCCCTATGGGTCTGTGCAGAAACCCCACATGAGGATCCACCTGCACGGTCCTCACCATCACCCCTATATCATAGGCCACCCTGTGACCTAATGCTATGTCTGACACAGCCCGAGCACAGACCTCCTGTCAGCCACCCAGAGAGTGGGACCCATATCCTGCAGTTGGGACTTGCTTTGTCCTGAGGTCGTCATCTTGAACCAACTTCTGTATTAAGGTACCTGTCCCAGAACATAGCTCAAATTCCTGCCCATGGGGGATGCTGAAACACAAGAGTACTCCTCCTTTCCCAGGGAAAACTGAATGTTGAGATGGATGTCTAACCCTCAGAGTAGGAGCCAGGTGAATGGCCCATGAGACCACGCCTACTCAGGATAGGCAGCAGGGCACCAACAATCATTGTGACCCTCAGCCTGAGATCCCTTTCCAACAAAACCCTCAGGAGCTTGACCAGGAGCCCACAGAGCTTGTCTGTCATGACCCTAGGCCCAAAACCTAAGCCTTGGTGGGGTTATTTAGGCACAGGACCCAGAACCCACTTCTGGAATCCTTGTTTTGACGGGTACCCTGACATGGAAAACTGCGTTCTCTCCTTCCCCCAGTAAGACAACAAAATTTTGGGTGAGGGCAGAATCCCCGGAGAGGAAGAATCTCCCCTGGACCCATGAGGCCACCCCTCTATTCCGAGGCCATACTAGACACACAATCCAGACGGAAAGACTGTGCTCCTGCCTCCCAGACACCCGAATTTAAAATCCCGAGGATCTGCTCTCAGGGTCTGCAGATTGGGAATGCCATTGCCTTTCCCTAATTCTTACCCAAGTTTATTTTCGAAGACTTTGGTCCTAAAGCCCTGACCCACATGCCCTCCAGGATGGGACCTCCAGAAACACACCACATCATTGGGCCTTTTCTCCCGAGGAAAATCTGCCCGTCTCAGTAGCCCAAACCATCCACAATAGGAGAAATCTGAAAGGCCCCTGAGTCCAACCCAATTACATAGGCCGCTCTGGAAAAAAATACACAGTGTGACACAGCCTTAGCAACTACCTCCAGGAAGACACACAGGTCAATGGCCCTGAGTCTGAAGATTGAACCTGATATGCCCCTAGGACCTAATCAGAACCCTAGCTTAGGATTTCAGGAACTGTCACCAGAGGACTGGCCTGGAAAATCAACATATGGTCCAACCTGTGGTCCGTGAGCCATAGAGGAGAGCTTCTGTGCTGAGAAGGAAACCTGGCTCCTGGGTACTGGGTCTAACCCTCAGATAGGACAAACCCGCATGGCCTGAGAGCAACCGCCACATTCTAAGGTCTCCCTGGACCCCAAGCAGCATTCTGACCCGTTAGACTGAGAACTTCCATCAACACAGATCTCTTGGAACTTCAAAACGGAGCCAGTGGATCAATCCTGTCCTGTTCCTCCCCTACAATGGTAACACAAGGTGGGCTTCCCAGGCCTCCATTCAGAGAGGTGTGCTATCAAATCTTTCCATATGGGGGAACCTGGAGCCCTCGAAGCGGACTTCCCCTGTCCCGCAAGGAAACGTTGCTGTTTTGTGCAGCTCACAAGCTCCATCATGGGAAAACCTCCAAGGCTTCTTGAGGGCACCACACAATTCATTGGCCATAATGGATACAAACTGTAGTGTGAGCAGACATCTGACCCTCGCACATACACAGGTGCTGGAGATCATGAAACAACCACTGGACGTTGGAACAGCCATGTGCTCGGCACTGAACTTAACCTTTGCTTATGTTTTCAGTCTTCCTTCCTCACACTCTTCACCAGGAAGCCCTCTATATTGGAAATTTGGGAGCCACAATGCAAGCTTTTGCCTGTGCATCAGAAAGAAGAAGTGCCCTATGAGTCTGTGCAGAAACCCCACATGAGGATCAACCTGCACTGCCTTCAAAGCCACCCCAATATCATAGGCCGCACAGTGCACTAATGCTCTGCCTGACACAGCCCAAGCCCCTCCCTCCTGTCATCCACCCAGATAGCGGGCCCCATATCCTGAAGATGTGAACTGCCTTGACCTAACTCCTTCATCTCGAACCAACCTGGGTATTCAGGTACCTGTCCAGAACTTAGCTCAAATTCCTGCCCATGGGGGACCCTGAAGCACCAAAGAGTACTCCTCCTTCCCCATGGCAGGAAAACTGAAAGTTGATATGGTTGTCCAACAATCAGAGTGGTAACCATGTGATTGGCCCATGAGAGGACGACCACTCAAGATGGGCATCTGGGCACAAAGGGGCATTTTGACCCTCAGCATGAGACCCCTTCTCAGCAAGCCAACTCGGAAGCTGGACCAGGGACACACAGACCAGTTCTGTCATGCCCCTAGGCCTAAATCCTAAGCTTTGGTGAGGTTATCCAGGCATCAGGACCCAGAATCCATCTCTGGAATCCCTGTTTGGATGGGAGTACACATTGATCCTCATGTAAGGATTCTGGGCAGGCCCATGCTGCACTTCTACTTTCTGGTAGGCAGGCAGAAGTCTGCATCATGGATCCAGATTCACAATCTGGAGTGCTTGTTGGCCAGGAGTGTGAGCCCACAAGGCCCAAAATACGAGCTAGGGTATAATTCAGTGCCAAGCTCTTGGCAGTCCCAATGTGCAGTGGCTGATCTGAGATCTCCAGGGCCTGAGTAAGGGTGAGGGTCCGATGTTCGCACATGCTGGGGTTTGTGTTCATGATGGCCGAAGAATGCAGCTGTGGCCTCATGAGGCCTTGGAAGTTTAACCACTCTCAGACTCGTGAGCTACTCTGAACAGGAAGGTGTCCTTCTAGGGACAATGGCGACTCTGTTTAGATGGCTCCAGGATACCCCACATGGAAAGATTGGCTAGCAGAGGTCTCCAAATGGATGCCTGGAAAGCCCGCCTTGGCTTACCATTGCAGCTGAGAAACATGGCAATTTCTATCTGCTGGCTTTGGGGAAAAGTGCCAAGGGGGCCCAGTTGACAGTTTGTCTCAAGCTGTTGGGACACTTTGGCAGTCTTTGTCAATGGAGACCTTCCAATGTGGTGGTGGTTCAGTAGCCATGCAGGATTCCTCTACCCTGAGGTTTGACATAGGTCCCAAGAGAAACGGTCCTACTCAGGAAAAAATGGTTCTCTTGTGTGCCTCAGGGACCACATATTGGACCCTATGTGGGTATTCCAGAACAGGTCTCTGGAGACCGATGCCTGACAACCAGATCTAGGGTTCTCTTGAGATCCTAAGCGCATGTGTGGTTCAATCATCTGCCTCGGGCCACTGACCTGGGTGTCTACTGAAGGTAGGTGACCAGGGTTACTCAGACTGTGCATTTTTCTGCAGTGTGGCCTACAAAATTGGGATGGGCTCAGGATCCTTGTATGTTTCTCCAAACATGTACATTTTGGGCCGCTGTTTAGCACTGAGTTTTCCTCGGGAGGACAGGTCCCAGTCCTGCAGTGTGGCTCTGGAGGCCCTATACTGGAGGGCGTGTGGGCCAGGGCGTTGGAGAGAGAAGTCTGCCAACAAAAGCTCGGATTAGCGTTAGGGGTGAGGTGTTGGCAGGTGTGATCTGCAGACGCTGAGGGCAGCGCCTCTGGATTTGAAATTAGGGTGGCACGGAGTCAGTAGTGCAAGCTTTTCTGTCTATATTGTGTGTCTAGGAAGGCCACAGAATGAAGGGGGGGTGCTCATGGGGCCATGGGATATTCTTCCTTACAGGAGGTCCTGTACAGCTCTCAAGAATTTGGTGTCCTTCTGAGGGAAGGGAAGAGTGCTGTTCAGGTTTCCTGGATCCCACCATAACAGGGATTGCTTACACAGTTTCTGAGTCCGGGCGCCTGGATAACCCCATCGAGGGTTATGATTGGGAATTAGGGTCACAGCAAGCCTGGTTTCCATGAGCATGATCCAGCTGCTTAGGGGAGTGTTTGAAAGTGGGTTCAGGCTGAGGGTCACAATGCTTGCTTGTGCCCAGGATGGCCCTCATGGGTGGGCGTGATCTCATGGGCCATGCAACTGACTCCCACTCTGCGGGTTAGACAACCATCACCACAGCAAACTTTCTGGCCTTATAATTGAAGGAGTATACTTTTGTGCTTCAGGTTCACCCATAGGCAGGGATTTGAGCTATGGTCTGTGGATAGATGCCTAAATACACAGGTTGGATAGAAATGACAGCCTCGGGCCATGGCAGATCCCACCTGCAGTGAATGGGGCCTGCTCTCTTGGTGGCTGACAAGAGGCCGGGGCTCTGGCTGTGTCAAACAGATCATTACAACACAGGACTGACTATGATATTGGATTGCCGTCGATTGCCGTGCAAGTTGATCCTCATGCGAGGATTCTGGGCAGGCCAATGTTGCACTTCTACTTTCTGATGCATAGGCAGAATTCTGGATCGTGACTCCAGATTCGGAATCTGGAGTGCTTGCGGGCCTGGAATGACAGCCTGCAAGCCCGGTAACTCGAACTACAGTTCAGTTCAGCTGAGCGCTTGGCAGTTCCAATGTGCAGTGACTGATTCGAGATCTCCAGGGCTTGAGTAGTGGCGAGGTTCCAATGTTTGCACACGCAGGAGTTAGTGTTCACGATGGCCAAAGAATGCAGGGGGAGCCTCATGAGGCCATGGAGGTTTATCCACTCTCAGGTTGTGAGCTGCTCCAAACAGCAAAGTGCCTTTTGGAGGATAATGGTGAATCCGTTTAGATGGCTCCAGGATCCCCCTATGGAAAGATTGGCTAGCAGAGCTCTCTGAATGGATGCCTGCAAAGCTCGCCTCAGCTTACCATTGCAGCTGAGGATCACGGCAAGTTCGATCTGCTGGCTCTGGGGAAAAGTGCCAAGGGGGCCCATTTGACAGCGTGTCTCATGCTGTTGGGTCACAATGCCAGTCTGTATCCAGGGAGACCTTCCAATGTGGTAGTGGTTCAGGAGCCATGCAGGATTTGACTTTCCTGAGGGTTTGACACAGCTCCCAGGAGCAACGGTTCCTTCTGGGGACAGGATAGGTTCTGCTGTGTGGCCCAGGAACCACATGTTGGATCCTGTGTGGGTATTCCAGAACAGGCCCCTAGGGACTGATGCCTTACAACCTAAACCAGGTTTCTCATGAGGTCCTAGGCACATGTGCAATTCAATATTCTGCCTCTGGGCCTGTGACCTGGGTGTCTACCTGGAGGTAAGTGTCTAGGTTGAGTCAGATGGTGCACTTTTCAGCAGTGCGGCCTATGAAATTGGGGTGGCTTCAGGGGCCTTGACAGTTTCTCCAACCCTGGAGGTTTTGGGCAGCTGCTTAGGGTGGAATTTTCCTAGGAAGTTTAGGCCCTGTCCTGCAGTGTGGCTCTGGAGGCCCCAAACCGGAGGGCACGTGGGCCAGTGGTTGTGAGATGGAAGTCGGCCAGAGCGGGGTTCTAATGATGGATGCCTAGGCAGCCCAACT
Source organism: Neogale vison (assembly GCF_020171115.1). NCBI lineage: Eukaryota > Metazoa > Chordata > Mammalia > Carnivora > Mustelidae > Neogale > Neogale vison. The sequence continues at coordinate 97,794,551 of NC_058094.1, forward strand.
TGCAATCCAATTGTTTCCCAGTGACAAGGCCTGTTCAATCTGTGGGCTCTGGAGGAACAACCAAGTGGGTTTAGCTGAAATGCACTCTCCTGTGGGTGGGTCATAATGTGGGTTTGTGTCCATGGAGACATTGGAATGGGGCAGCGGCTCCGGCGACCTGAAGTTTTCTCCTAACTGGAGGTTTTGACACAGCTGCATAGAGCAAGATTCCAATGTGAAGACGAGATTTGTTCTGATTGATCCCTACAGAAAACCCCCATATGCTGGTATTGGAATCCAGGCCTCTGAGGATGAGATGGCTGGAAATAAAAGCAATGGATCTGATTAGGTCCTGGGTGCCTGTCCAGTTCAATTTTCTTCTCTGGGCATATCTGTCTACGAGTCTGAGTGGAGGTAGTTGCGCAGCTTGTGACAGATCACCCTTGTTTGTCCTGGGTGGCAAACACTATTGGGATGGCCTCGGGGACTTTGGAAATTTCTCCTAATCTGTCAGGTTGTGTCAAAGAGAAAGAGTAGAATTCCCTTGGAGAAGGCAGGCGCAGTCCTGAGGTGTGGCTCCAGGGGTCCCAGCCTGGAGGGTGTGTGTGCCAGGACTATGGGGACAGAAGTATGAAAACACACACTCAGCTTAGGTTTTGGGACTAGGTATGGCAGGACTGATCTACACACCTTAAGGAGAATTTTTCAGGCTATGATCAACAGGTGAGTGTGAGGCCTTCTTTCAGGCTTTTGTCTCTGGATTTTGCATCACTGGTAACTGTGGAAAGTCAGGCTGGCCTCATCGGCCATGGACGAGTTTTTCTCTCTGTGGATTTGGCCTTACTCGAAGTGTTTGGGGTCATTCTTTGGACGTTAGGAGTCCTTTCTCTACTTTTTTTTTTTTTTTTTTTTTTTTTTTTTTTTTTTTTTTTTACCACCTCATGTGTCCCACCAAGGAAGGATTCTAGAGAAGAGCTCTGAGTAGGGGTGACTAGACTTCTCGAGCTCTGGTTAAGATTTGGGGACTAGGAGCATGGCAAACTCCATATGTGAGATATTGGTCCAGTCACTGAGAGGCTTTATGTGAGGACCGGGCTCACGCTGGAGGTTCCAATGTTTGTTTATGCCCATGGCGGCCCTCAAGCATGTCCGGGCCTCATTTGCCACACTGGTTTTTCCTATTCTGAACATGCTGTGTCTGACACAGACTGAGCCCCGACCTAGTGTCAGCCACCCAGAGAGCGGGCCCCATATCCAGCATGTGAGACAGGCAATGGCCCAAGTCCGTCATCTCTACACATCCTTGGTATTCAGGCACCTGTCCATAGACTTTTGCTGCAATCCCTGCCAATGGGGGAAACAGAAGCATAATAGAGAACTCCTACTTACCAATGGCAGGAAACCTGGCTGTTGGGATGTGTGTCCAACCTTCAAAGTCAGACCTAGCTGCATGTCCATTGTGACCATGCCAATGGCTGAGGACCCGCCCTGGGCACAAACAAGCATTGTGTCTCTCAGCCTGAGCATGCTTTCCAACATCCCCTCTCAGTTACACCACCAGGATCCAGCATTGAAAGCCCATTATACCCCTATGCCCAATTTCTAACACTTGGTATTATTTCTGAGACACCCAGATCCAGAGCCCATCTCTGGAACCCCTATTTTGGGGCACCCCTTCGATGGAGTACAGCACTCTTCCCTTCCCCCTAAAAAGCCACCAAACTTTGGGAAGACACCAGGATGCTTAGAGAGGAAAAATCTCCCATGGCCCCAGGAGACCACAGCTGCATTCCGAGGCCATCCTGGACAAACAATCCAGATAGAAAAGTTGTATCACCGCCTTCCAGTCACCCTAATTACAGTTCCAGACGAGCTGCCCTCCAGTTTTAGGCATTTGGCCTGCGGTCACCTAGCCACTAACGCTAACCCGAACCTGTGCTTGCAGACTTCTCTAACAATAACATGGCTCACATGTCCTCCAGGATGGGGTCTCTGGAGCCACACCACAGGACTGTGCCTGCCATCCCCTAGGATTCTTTGCCCATCACAGTTGCCCAAACCTTCCAGATTAGGAGAAACCTGAGGACCCTGAGACCACCCCAATATTGGTGACTGTTCTGTATGCAAATGTGCAGTCTGAAACAACCTGATCACCTACATCCAGGCAGACAACCAAGTCAATGGTTCTGAGGCAGAAGACTGAACCATACATGCCCCTAGGACCACATTTGAAACCTAGATTAGGTTTTCAGGCATCTGTCCTCAGAGGCCTGTTCTGGAATACCAACTTATGATACAACATGTGGTCCCTGAGCCACACTACAAAACAAATCCTGTGTCTGTTGGCCATCTGGATGTCTTCTTTGCAGAAACGTCTGTTCATGTCCTCTGCCCATTTCTTGATTGGGTTATTTGATCTTTGGGTGTTGAGTTTGCTAGGTTCTTTATAGATTTTGGACACTAATCCTTTATCTGATATGTCATTTGCAAATATCTTCTCCCATTCTGTCAGTTGTCTTTTGATTTTGTTAACTGTTTCTTTTGCTGTGCAAAAGCTTTTGATCTTGATGAAATCCCAATAGTTCATTTTTGCCCTTGCTTCCCTTGCCTTTGGCGATGTTCCTAGGAAGGTGTTGCTGTGGTTGAGGTCGAAGAGGTTGCTGCCTGTGTTCTTCTCAAGGATTTTGATGGATTCCTTTCTCACATTGAGGCCCTTAATCCATTTTGAGTCTATTTTTGTGTGTGGTGTAAGGAAATGGTCCAATTTCATTTTTCTGCATGTGGCTGTCCAATTTTCCCAACACCATCTATTGAAGAGGCTGTCTTTTTTCCATTGGACATTCTTTCCTGCTTTGTCAAAGATTAGTTGACCAGAGTTAAGGATCTATTTCTGGGCTCTCTATTCTGTTAAATTGATCTATGTGTCTGTTTTTGTGCCAATACCATGCTGTCTTGATGTCTGGAAACAGGAGATGTTTTCTTGTGTGGCTCAGGAACCACATGTTGTATTACAAGTTGGTATTCCAGAAGAGGCCTTTGAGGACAGATGCCTGAAAACCTAAGCTAGGGTGCTAACGTGGTCCTAGGGGCATGTATGGTTCAATCTTCTGACTTCGAACCATTGACTTGGCTGTCTGTCTGGATGTAGGTGATCAGGTTGTTTCAGACTGGGTATTTGCATCCAGAGTAGCCGCCAATATTGGGGTGGTCTCAGGGACTTCAGATTTCTCCTAATTTGGAATGTTTGGGAAACTGTGATGACACTGTTTCCTTGGGGATGGCCGGCACAGTCCTGTTGTGTGGAGACCCCGTCTTGGAGGGCATGTGAGCCATGGTATTGTTAGAGAAGTCTGCAAACACAAGTTCGGGTTAGTGTTAGTGGCTAAGTGATCACAGGCCCAATGCCTACACATGGAGGGCAGCTCCTCAGGAACTGAAATTAGGGTGACTCGAAGGCGGTAGTACTGGCTTTTCTACCTGGATTGTTTGTCCAGGATGGCATCAGAATGCAGGTGTGGTTGCCTGGGTCCATGGGAGATTTTTCCTCTCTAAGGATCCTGGTGGCTCCCCATAGTTTGGTGGCTTTTTCGGGAAAGGGAAGAGTGCTGTATTCCATCTAAGGGGTGCCCCAAACAAGGATTCCAGAGATGAGGGTCTAGGTCTGAGCACCTCGGAAATCACACCAAGAGATAGAATTTGGTCATAGGGGCATAGCAGGCTTTCAGTGCAGGATCCTGGTGGTGCAACTGAGAGGGGATGTTGGAAAGCATGCTCAGGCTGAGGGTCATAATGCTAGTTTGTGCCCATAGTGGGTCCTCTGTCATGGGCGTGATCTCATTGGACATGCAGCTAGCTCCGACTTTGAGGGTTGGACACCCATCCCAACATTCAGGTTTCCTGCCATGGGGAAGGAGGAGTTCTCTATTATGCTTCTGGTTCCCCCATTGGCAGGGATTGCAGCAAACGTCTATGGACAGGTGCTGAATACCAAGGATGGGTAGAGAGGACGTACTTGGGCCATTGCCTGTCTCACATGCTGGATATGGGCCCCGCACTCTGGGTGGCTGACACGAGGCCAGGGCTCAGGATCTATCATACACAGCACTAGTGGCCAGGGAAGCCTATAAATCGGGGTTTCCTCTAGGGCCGAGCAGATGGATACTCATGTGGGGTTTTTGGACAGATTCACCATGCATTTCGTTCTATGGGGAAGGCAGAATGCTGTGTTGTTCCTTATGGGGTGTCCTTGATTCAACCTATAGGTCTTGACTGTCCCGGAGAAGAAATCCTTGTGGTTTGCAGCATCACACACTCACACAGTGGGAAAACCTCCATGGCCTCGTGATGCCCCCACCTTCATGTAGGGGACATCATGGACAGAAACTCCAACCTGAGGCAATGTCTGATCCTCGCCCTGACTTCAAATGCATGAGATCTCGATTCAGCTCTACAGAGTGTGCCTGCCATGCCCTTGACCCCAAACCTAACCCTAGCTTGTGTTTTCAGACTTCCATCCTCACACCCCTGGCTAAGAAGCCCTAGAGTCTGGGAAATCTGGAGACACAATACAGCAACCTGCTTGTCCTCCAGAAGAAAAACGTTACCCTATGGGGTTACCCAGAAACCCCAAATGAGGATCAACCTGCATGCCACTCAACTATACCCCAATTATACAGTCTAGCCTGGGCAGTAATGCCCAGTCTGGCACAGACTGAGCCCGGAGATCGTGACTGACACACAGACAGCTGGCCGCACACTGAGCACATCGGACACACCATGGCTTTAGGTCGTAATCTCTTCCCAACCTCGGTTTTCAGCCTTCAGAACCTAGACCTTATCTCCACTCACTGCCAAGCGGTGCACGTGATGCAGAAATCAGAACTACTCCTTCCCCATTACCAGAAACCTTGTGGTTGGCATCTTGTCCAATGTTCAGTATAGGAAAAACCAAGGTGGCCCATGAGGCCTCGACCATGCTTGGGGGCCGCAGTGGGCACAAACACACATCGGGACACTCAGCGTGAGCCCTGTCCTCAAGTAAAGCCTCTCACGGGCTGGACCAAGAGCCCCCAAGTGGGACTTGCCATGACCTTAGACCCCAATATTAACCAGAGCTCTAGAAGTCTAGTACCCCTACTCAATTGCAGCTCTTCTCTGCAATCCCTCTTTGGTGGGACACATGAGTTTAAAAAAATAGAGAAAGGACTTTTACAATCCAGAGAATGACCCCAAACACTTAACATCCGGCCGAATCCACAGAGAGAAAAACTCGTCCATGTCTGATGAGGCCAGCCTGACATTCCACAGCCAACTTTGACATAAAATCCAAAGACAAAGCCTAAAAATGCACCTCACACTCGCCCTTTGCTCATAGGCTGAAAAATTCTCCTAAGTCTGTAGATCGGGCCTGCCATACCTAAGTCCCCATACCAAAGCCGAGTTTGTGTTTACAGATTTCTGTCTCCATTTTCCTGGCCCACACAACCTCCAGGCTGGGGCCCGTGGAGCCACACCTCAGGATTGTACCTGTGCTCTCCAAGGGAATTCCGTTCATTACTTTCTATACAATGCTACAGATTAGGAGAAACCTCCAAGGTGCCCAAGGACACCCCGACAGTGTAGGACATCCAGGACAAACAAGGGCAATCTTACATAAGCTGAGCCACTACCTCCACTCAGACCCGTAGCAGATATGTACAGAGAAGATTGAATCGGACAAGGACCTAGGCCCTAATTGGATCCATTGCTTTTGTTTCCAGGCATTTCTCCTCAGAGGCCTGGATTCCAATACCAGCATATGGGGGTTTCTGGAGGTACTACTCAGAACCAATCTCGTGTCCACATGGGAATCTTGCTCTATGGATCTGTGACAAAACCTCCACATAGGAGAAAATTTCAGGTCACTGGAGCCACCGCCCCATTCCAATGTCTCCATGGACACAATCCCACATTATGACCCACCCTCAGGAGAGTCCATTTCAACTAAACCCCCTCGGTTGCTCCCTCAGAGTCAGCAGAATGAAACGGACTTGTCGCTGGGAAACAATTGCAATGCGAGTTGGACTGCCCGGGCATCCATTGTTAGAACCCTGCTCTGGAGAAGTTCCTTATGGGATGACCTTGATCCATCCAAGAGGTCTCGACTATTCTGCAGAAGGAATCCTTGTGGTTTGCAGCATCACACACTCGCAACGTGGGGAAACCTCCTTGGCCTCGTGATGTCCCCACCTTCATGTAGGGGACATCATGGACAGAAACCCCAACCTGAGGCAATGTCTGATCCTCGCCCTGACTTCAGATGCATGAGATCTTGATTCAGCTCTGCAGAATGTGCCTGGCGTGCCCTCGCCCCGAAACCTAAGCCTAGCTTTTGTTCTCAGACTTCTGTCCTCACAATCCTGGCTCAGAAGCCCTCCAGTTTGGTAATTCTGGAGACACAATGCAGCACTCTGCCTGCTCTCCAGAAGAAAAACATTGCCCTATGGGGCTACCCAGAAACCCCAAATGAGGATCAACTTGCACGCTGCTCGACTGTACCCCAATTATACAGTCTAGCCTGGGCAGTAATGCCCAGTATGACACAGAGTGAGCCCGGACGTCGTGACTGACACCCAGACAGCTGTCCACACACTGATCACATCAAACACGACATAACCTTATGTCATCATCTCTTTCCAACCTCGGTTTTCAGTCTTCAGAACCTAGTCCTTATCTCCACTCACTGCCAAGCAGTGTACGCAATGCAGAAACCAGAACTCCTCCTTCCCCATGACCAGAAACCTTGTGGTTGTCATGTTGTCCAACGTTCAGTGTAGGAGAAACCAACGTGGCCCATGAGGCCCCGGCCATGCTTGAGGGCCACGATGGGCATAAACACACATTGGGACCCTCAGCCTGAGCCCTGTCCTTAAGTAAAGCCTCTCGGGGGCTGGACCAAGTGCCTGCATATAGGGCTTGCCATGCCCCTAGTTCCTCAATCTTAACCAGAGCTGTAGAAGTCTAGTCACCCCTACTCAGAGCTCTTCTCTGGAATCCCTCTTTGGTAGGACACATGAGGTTAAAAAAAATAGAGAAAGGACTCCTACCATCCAAAGAATGACCCCAAACACTTGGAATCCAGCCAAATCCACATAGAGAAAAACTCGTTCATGGCCAAAGAGGCCAGCCCGCTATTCCACGGCCACTATAGACACAAAATCTGGAGAAAAAAGCCTGAAAATGTGCCTCATATTCGCCCTTTGTTCATAGTTCGAAAAATTCTGCTCACAGTCTGTAGATCGGGCCTGCCATACCTAAGTCCCGATACCAAAGTCGAGTTTGTGTTTTCAGACTTCTGTCTCCATTTTCCTGGCCCACACACCCTCCAGGCTGGGGCCCCTGGAGGCACACCTCAGGACTGTGCCTGTGCTCTGCAAGGGAATTCTGCTCATTACTTTCTATACAATGCTACAGATTAGGAGAAACCTCCAAGGTGCCCAAGGCCATCCCGACAGTGTAGGACATCCAGGACAAACAAGGGCAATCTTACATGAGCTGAGCCACTACCTCCACTCAGACCCATAGACAGATATGCCCAGAGAAGACTGAATTGGACAAGCACCTAGGCCCTAATTGGATCCATTGCTTTTGTTTCCAGGCATTTCTCCTCAAAGGCCTGGATTCCAATACCAGCATATGGGGGTTTCCGGAGGTACCAATCAGAACAAATCTAGTTTAGGAGCTGTGTCAAAACCTCCTGTTAAAAGAAACCTTCAGGTCCCCAGTGCAACTGCCCCATTCCAAGGTCTCCATGGACACAAACCCACATTATGACTCATCCTCAGAAGAGTCCATTTCAACACAGCCTCCTCGGTTGCTCCCCCAGAGCCAGCAGATAGAATCTGCCTTGTTGCAAGGAGACAATAGGAATGCGAGGTGGGATCCCCAAGCATCCATCCTTAAAACCCTGCTCTAGCATCGTTCCGTATTGGACGTACTGGAGCCATCTGACAGGTCTCAACTGTTCCACAGAAGGAACACTTGCTGATTGGAGCATCTCACAACTCACATCATGGGAAAACCTCCATGGCCCCATGATGCCCGCCAACTTCATGAAGGGGCCATCCTGAACTGAAACTTTACCCTGAGCCAAAGCCTGATCCTCGTCCTGACTTCGGATGCACAAGATCTCGATTTAGCTCTGCAGGGTGTGCCTGCCGTGCTCTCTCCCAGAAACCTAAGCCTAGCTTGTGTTCTCAGAATTCCTTCCTCACACTTCTGCCCCACAAGGCCTCTAGTTTGGGAATTCTGGAGCCACAATGCAGCACTATGCCTGCCCTTCAGAAGAGAAACGTTGCCTTATGGGGCTACCCAGAAACGCCAAATGAGGATCAACCTGCACACTACTCAACTGTACTCCAATTATACAGTCTACCCTGGGCACTAATGCCCTGTCTGACACAGCCTGAGCCCGGACCTCACGACCGACAGCCAGACAGCTGGGGCCACAGCTCAGGACTGTGCCTGCCCTCTCCAAGGGAATTCTTCTCATTTCATTTGCCACAACTCTACAGATTAGGATAAACCTCCAAAGTCCCCAAGACCACCCAAATAGTGTTGGCCTCCTTGGACAAACAGGGGCAATATGACACAAGCTGAGCAATGACCTCCACTCTGAACCAAAGACAGATGTTCTCAGAGGAGAATATTGAAGCGGAAAGGTCCCTACGCCCTAATTGGATCCATTGCTTTGGATTCCAGGCATCTCTCCTCAGATGCCTGGTTTCCAATACCAGTTTATGCGGGTTCCTGCAGCACCAATCAGAACAAATCTCATCTCCACATGGGAAACTTGCTCATTGGAGTTGTCTCAAAACCTCAAGTTAGGAGAATATTTCACGGCACTGGATCCACTGCCCCATTCCAAGGTCTCCATGGACACAAACCCACATTATGACTGATCCTCAGGAGAGTCCTTTTCAATTCAGCCCCCTCAGTTGTTCCCCCAGTGCCAGCAGATCGAACTTGCCTTGTCGCTCAGAGACAATTGGAATCTGAGTTGGGCTGCCCAGGCATCCATCGTTAGAACCCTGCTCCTGAGAAGTTCCTTATGGGACGTCCTGAATCCATCCAACAGGTCTCGACTGTCCCAAGAAGGAAACCTTGCAGTTTGGAGCATCAGACAATCCCACCGTGGGAAAACCTGCATGGGCTCGTGTGCCCCCCCCCCACTTCATGTAGGGGACATCCTGGACAGAAACTCCAACCTAAGCCAATGTCTGATCCTCACCCTGACTTCAGATAGATGAGATCTCGATTCAGGTATGCAGAGTGAGCCTGCCATGCCCTCGCTCCAAAACCTAAGCCTAACTTGAGTTCTCAGAATTCCGTCCTCAAACTCCTGACACAGAAGCCCTCAAGTTGGGAATTCTGGAGCCAAAATGCAGCACTCTGCCTGCCCTAAAGAAGAAAAACATTGCCCTATGGGTCTATGCAGAAACGCCAAATGAGAATCAACCTGCACGCCACTCGACTGTACCCCAATTATACAGTCTAGCCTGGGTACTAATGCTCGGTCTGATACAGCCTGAGCCCGGACCTCCCGACCAACACCCAGACAGCTGGCCGCACACTGAACACATCGGACACGCCATGGCCTTAGGTCATCATCTCTTCCCAACCTCAGGTTTCAGGCTTCAGAAACTAGATCTTATCTCCTCTGACTGCCCAGGGGTGAATGTGATGCAGAAATCAGAACTTTTTCTTCCCCATGGCCAGAAATTTTGCAGTTGGCATGTTGTCAAACGTTCACTGTAGGAGAAACAGTGTGGGTCTCAGCGTGACCCATGAGGCCTCGGTCATGCTTGATTATCGCGATAGTCTCAAACACACATTGTGACTCTCAGCGTGAGCCATATCCTCAAGTAAAGTCTCTCAGTGACTGGACCAAGAGCTCGTATATGGGGTTTGCCAAGCCTCTAGACCCCCAATCGTAACCAGAGGTTGAGATGTCTAGTCACCCCTACTCAGGGACTGCTCTGGAATCCCTCTTTGGTGGAACAACTGAGGTAAAAAAAAATACAGAAAGACTCCTCCCATATACAGAATGTTCCAAACACTTGGGATCAGGACAAATCTACAGACAAAAATACTTGTACATGGCCCATGAGGCCGCCTCAACTTTCCACAGCCACCGCTGATACAAAATCCAGAGACAAAAGACTGAGCAAGCGCCTCACACTCGCCCTTTGTACATAGCCCGAAAAATTCTCATTGACTGCAGAAGGGGTCTGGCATACATATGTCCCCACCTAAGCTGAGTTTGTCTTTTCAGACTTCTGTCCCCAAAGTCCTGGCCCACACACCCTCCAGTTTGGGGCCCCTGAACGACACCTCAGGATGGTGCCTGCCCTCTCCAGGGGAATTCTGCCCATTCCATTGGCCATAACCCTACAGATTAGGAGAAACCTAAAAAGTCCCTGAGGCCATCCCAATAGTGTAGGCCGCCCAGGACAAACAGGGGAGATCTGTCACAAGCTGAGCAACGACCTCCACTCAGACCTGTAGACAGATATCCCCAGAGAAGAAGATTGAACCAGACAGGAACCTAGGCCCTAAGCGGATCCATTGCTTTGGTTTCCAGGCATATCTCCTCAGAGGCCTGGTTTTGAATAGCAGCATATGGGGGTTTCTGGAGGTACCAATCAGAACAAAACTTGTCTCCACATGGGAAAATTGCTCTTTGGAGCTGTTGCAAAACCTCTAGTTAGGAGAAACCTTCAGGTCCCTGGAGCCACTGGCCCATCCCAAGATCTCCATGGAAACAAAACCACATTATGACCCATCCTTTGGAGAGTCCATTTCAACTCAGCTCCCTCGGTTGCTCCCCAGAGAGATCATATCTAACTGGCCTTGTCGATAAGAGACAATTGGAATGCGATTTGGGCTGCCCGGGAATCCATCATTAGAACCCTGCTCTGGAGAAGTTCCTTATGGGGTGTGCCTGCCGTGCCCTTGCCCCAAACCTAAGGCTAGCTTGTGTTTTCCGACTTCTGTCCTAACACTTCTGGCTCACAATCCCTCCAGTTTGGGAATTCAGGAGACACGATGCAGCACTCTGCCTGCCCTCCAGAAGAAAACTTTGCCCTATGGGGCTATCCAGAAACCCCAAATGAGGATCAACCTGCATGCCACTTGACTGTACCCCAATTATACAGACTAGCCTGGGCAGTAATGCCCAGTCTGACACAGACTGGTCCCTGACCTCTGTACCAAAACCCAGACAGCTGGTCGCACACTAAGCTCATTGGATATGACATGGCCTTAGGTCGTAATCTCTTCCCAACTTCGGTTTTCAGGCTTCAGAACCTAGACCTTATCTTCACCCACTGCATGCGATGTACGTGATACAGAAATCAGAACTCCTCCTTCCCCATGACCAGAATCCTTTGGTTGGCATGTTGTCCAATGTTCAGTGTAGTAGAAACCAGTGTGGCCCATGAGGTATGTGGCCATGCTTGAGGGCCGTGATGGACACAAACACACATTAGGACACTCAGCGTGAGTCCTGTCCTCAAGTAAAGCCTCTCAGGGGCTGGACCAAGAGCCTGCATATGGGGCTTTCCATGTCCCTAGTCCCCCAATCTTAACCAGAGCTTGAGAAGTCTGGTCACCCCTACTCAGAGCTCCTCTGCAATCCCTCTCTGGTGGGACACATGAGGTTAAAAAAAATAGAGAAAGGACTCCTACCATCCAAAGAATGACCCCAAACACTTGGAATTGGGCCAAATCCCCAGAGAGTAATACTCGTCCATGGCCGACGAGGCGAGCCCATATTCCATGGCCACCGTTGACTCAAAATCTGTAGACAAATGCCTGATAAAACGCCTCACAATCGCTCGTTGATCATAGCCTGAAAAATTCTCTTCACCGTCTGTAGATCGAGCCTTCCATACCTACGTCCTCAAACCTAAGCTGAGTTTGTGTTTTCAGACTTCTGTCCCCACAGTCCTGGCCCACACATCCTCTATGGTGGGTCCCCTGTAGCCACACATCAGGACTCTGCCTGTCCTCTCAAAGGGAATTCTACTCATTCCTTTGGACACAACACCACAGATTAGGAGAAAACTCCCAACGTCCCTGAGGCCATCCCAATAATGTCAGCCACCCACGACAAACAGGGGTGATCTCTCAAAAGCTGTGCAACTACCCCCACTCAGACGCATAGACTGATACCCCAGAGAAGAAGATTGAACCAGACAGGCACTTAGGCCCTAATTGGACCCATTGCTTTTGATTCCAGGCAGCTCTCCTCATAGGCCTGGTTTCCAATACCAGCATATGTGGGTTCCTGGAGGAATCAATCAGTACAAATCATCTCTCCACATGGGAAACTTGCTTTTTGGAGCTGTGTCAAAACCTCCGGTTAGGAGAAACCTTCAGGTACACGGAGCCACTGCACCATTCCAAGGTCTCTATGGACACAAAACCACATTATGACCCATTGTCAAGAGAGCACATTTCATTGGAACTCATTGAGAGCATTGTGGACCTCCTCCCTGGTAGCTTTAAGCTCCGCCCTAACATTGTGAACATCCTGTCTGGTCGCTTTCAGTTCGGCCTTAATCAATTCTGTTTGGTCATCCATGGCTTTCTCCAACCTAGCTATTGCCTGGATAATTGTTAGCCTGAATTCTCTTTCCGACATATTGTCTATGTTGATAGCCGTTAGCTCTGTTGCAGAAGGTCCATCCTCTGTATTTTTCTTCTGTTGGGCATTCCTCCTCCTAGTCATTTTGGTGGGAGAAGACTGAACAGATGTAGCTGGATGTATCAACTCTGGTGCAGTCAGGGTGCACCCTGGAACACTTCCTGATCTCCGTCTCAGAGAGAAGCCTCAGTCTGGGTGCAGAAGCTGAATAAATTCCCCCTTGGCCGCTGGCAGAGCAGGTTCCAAGTTCCAGACCCTGGGGGCGCAGGGTCTTTTGCTTGTCCCCAATGCCAAGGCAGTGGCGGCTGTCTGGGAGCTCCTGACCGCCAGAGAGGTTCCAAGCAGCGTTCGCACATTGAGATTTTGCCGCCGGCCCGGGCTGGGAGTGCACGGCGTGCGCGCACCTCTAGCCCAATGTTTATAGCAGCAATGGCCACAGTCGCCAAACTATGGAAAGAACCAAGATGCCCTTCAACGGATGAATGGATAAGGAAGATGTGGTCCATATACACTATGGAGTATTATGCCTCCATCAGAAAGGATGAATACCCAACTTTTGTAGCAACATGGACGGGACTGGAAGAGATTATGCTGAGTGAAATAAGTCAAGCAGAGAGAGTCAATTATCATATGCTTTCACTTATTTGTAGAGCATAACAAATAGCATGGAGGACAAGGGGTGTTAGAGAGGAGTAGGGAATTTGGGTAAATTGGAAGGGGAGGTGAACCATGAGAGACTATGGACTCTGAAAAACAGTCTGAGGGGTTTGAAGTGGCGGGGGAGTGGGAGGTTGGGGTACCAGGTGGTGGGTATTATAGAGGGCACGGCTTGCATGGAGCACTGGGTGTGGTGAAAAAATAATGAATACTGTTTTTCTGAAAATAAATAAATTGGAAAAAAATAAAAATTAAAAAAAAAAAAAAAGAGAGAGAGCACATTTCAACTCAGGTCCCTTGGTTGCTCTCCCAGAGCCAGCATTCGAACCTGCATTATCACAAGTAGATAGTTGGAATGCGAGGAGGGCTGCTTAGGATTCCATTCTTAGAACCCTGCTCTGGCGTTGTTCCATAATGGACATCATGGAGCCATCCAACAGGTCTTGACTGTCCGGCAGAAGAAATCCTTGGGGATTGGAGCATCTCACTACTCCCATCTTGGGAAAATCACCATGGCCTCATGATGCACCCTCCCCTTCGTGAAGGGGGGAAATGGACAGAAACTCCAACCTCAGCTAAAGTCTGATCCTTGCCCTGACTTCATATCCACGAGATCTCGACTCACCACAACAGAGTGTGCCTGTTGTGCCCTCGCTCTGTAACCTATGCCAAGCTTGTGTTCTCAGACTTCCTTACTCACACTCCTGGGCCACAAGCCCTCCAGTCTGGGAATTCTGGAGCCACAATGCAGCAATCTGCCTGAACTCCAGAAGAAAAACTTTGCCCTATGGGACTACCTAGAAGCCCCAAATGAGTATCAACCTGCACCCCACTCGACTGTACCCCAATTGTACAGTGTACCCTGCACACTCATGCGCTGTCTGACAGAGCCTGATCCCACACCTCCCGACCGACACCCAGACAGCTGAGGCCACACCTCAGGACTGTGCATGTCCTCTCCAAGGGAATTCTGCCCATTCCATTGGCCACAACCCTACAGATTACAGGAAACCTCCAAAGACCCCGAGACCATCCCAATAGTGTAGGCCTCTTGGGAGAAAGCGTGGAGATTAGACACAAGCTGAGAAACGACCTCCACTCAGAACCATAGTCAGATGTTCCTAGAGAAGAAGATTGAAGTGGACAGGCCCTAATCGAATTCATTGCTTTGGTATCCAGGCATCTCTCCTCAGAGGCCCAGTTTCCAATACCAGCTTATGGGGTTTCGTGAGGCAACAATCAGAACAAATCTCATCTCCACATGAGAAACTTGCTTTTTGGATCTAATCTCCGGTTAGGAGAATCCTTCAGGGCACCGGCACCACTGCCCCATTCCAAGGTCTCCATGGACACAAACCCACATTATGACCCATCTTGGGAGAGTCCATTTCAACTCACCCCCCTACGTTGCTCTCCCACAGCCAGCAGAGCGGACCTGCGTTGTCGCTAAGAGAAGATTAGAATACGAGATGGGTTGCCCAGGCATCCATCGTTAGAACCCTGCTCTGGAGAAATTTTTTATGAGAAGTCCTGGATCCATCCAACAGGTCTTGACTGTCCTGCAGAAGGAATCATTGTAGTTTTCAGCATCACACAATCCCACCGTGAAAATAACTCCATGGCCTCGTGATGTCCCCACCTTCATTTAGCGATCATCATGGACAGAAACTCCAACCTGAGGCAATGTCTAATCCTTGCCTGAGTTCAGAAGCATGAGATCTCGATTCAGCTCTGCAGAGTGTGCCTGCCGTGTCCTTACCTCAAAACCTAAGCCTAGCTTGTGTTCTCAGACTTCCGTCCTCACATTCCTGGCTCACAAGCCCTCCAGTTTGGGAATTCTGGAGACACAATTCAGCACTCTGCCTGCCTTACAGAAGAAAAACATTGCCCTATGGGGCTACCCAGAAACCCCAAATGAGGATCAACCTGCACGTCACTCTACAGTACCCCAATTATATAGTCCAGCATGAGCAGTAATGCCCTGTCTGACTCAGCCTGAGCCCAGACCTCGTGACCGACACCCAGACAGCTGGCCACACACAGAGCACTTTGGACACGCCATGGCCTTAGGTCATCATCTCTTCCCAACTTCGGTCTTCAGGGTTCAGAACCTAGACCTTAACTCCACTCACTGCCAAGTGGTGTACGTCATGCAGAAATCAGAACTTCTCCTTCCCCATGGCAAGAAACCTTGTGGTTGGCATGTTGTCCAACGTTCAGTGTAGGAGAAAACAGTGTGGCCCATGAGGCCCTGGCCATGCTTAAGGGCCGTGATGGGCACAAACACACATTGGGACCCTCAGCGTGAGCCCTGTCCTCAAGTAAAGCATCTCAGGGGCTGGACCAAGAGCCCGCATATGGGGCTTGCCATGCACCTAGTCCCCCAATCTTAATGAGAACTCGAGATGTCTAGTCACGCCTACTCAGGTCACTGCTCTGTTATCCCTCTTTGGTGGGACACCTGAGGTAAAACAAAACAAAAGAAAACAAACAAACTAACTAACTAACTAACTAACTAAAAAAGGCAGAAAGGACTTTTCAGAATCCACAGAATGACTCCAAACACTTGGGATCTGTCCAAATCCCCAGAAAGAAAGTCTCGTCCATGGCACATGAGGCCACCCTGACATTCCATGGCCACCATTGACACAAAATCTAGAGACAACAGCCGAGCAAGTGCCTCACACTCGCCATTTGTTCATAGCCTGAAAAATTCTCAAAACAGTCTGTAGATCGGGCCTGCCATACCTATATCTTCAAACCTAAGCCAAGTTTGCGTTTTCAGACTTCTGTCCCAATAGCTTGGGTGACACACCCTCCAGGATGGGTCCCCTGGAGCCAAAACTCAGGACTGTGCCTGCCCTCTCCAAAGGAATTTTGCCCATTTCATTGGCGACTACCATACAGATTAGGTGAAACATCCAAAGTCCCTGAGGCCAACCCAATAGTGTAGGTCGTCCAGGACAAACAGGGGCGATCTGTCACAAGCTGAGCAAAGACCTCCACTCAGACCATAGACAGATAGCACCAGAGAAGACGATAGAACCATACAAGCATGTACACCTTAATTGGATCTATTGTTTTTGGTTACAGGCATCTCTCCTCAGAGGCCTGGTTTCCAATACCATCATATGGGAGGTTTCTGAGGTACCAATCAGAACAAATCTCGTGTCCACATGGGCAACTTTTCTTTGGAGATGTGTCAAAACCTCTAGTTGGGAGAAACCTTCAGGTCTCTGGAGATACTGCCCCATTCCAAGGTCTCCATGGACACAGACCCACAGTATGACCCATCCTCAGGAGAGTCCATTTCAACACAGCCCCTTCGGTTGATCACCCAGAACCAGCACATCAAAACTGTCTTGTCGCTAAGAGATAATTAGAATGCATGGCGGGCTCTCCAGGCCTCCACCCTTAGAACCTTGCTCAGGCGTCCTTCTTTATGGTACGTCCTAGAGCCATCCAACAGGTTTCGAATGTCCTGGAGAATGAATCCTTGCGGATTGGAGCATCTCACAACTCCCATGGTGGGAAACCCCCCATGGCCTTATGATTCCTGCCCACCTTCATGAAGGGGGATCATGGACAGAAACGCCAACCTGAGCCAATGTCTGACACTTGCCCTGACTTCAGATGCATGAGATCTCGATTTAGCTCTGCAGAGTGTGCCTGCCATGCCCTTGACCTGAAACCTAAGCTTAGCTTGTGTTCTCACTCTCCTGGGCCACAAGCCCTCCAGTTCGGGTATTCTGGAGCCACTGTGCAGCACTATGCCTGCCATCAAAAAAAAAAAAAAAAAAGCTGCCCCTGGGCCTACAAAGAAACGCCAAATGAGGTCAACCAACATGCCACTCGACTGTACCCCAATTATACATTCTACCCTGCACGCTAATGCCCTGACTGGCACAGCCTGAGAAGGGATCTCTTGACTGACAGTCAGCTAGGGCCACACCAAAGGACTGTCCTGCCCTCTGCAAGGGAATTCTGCCCATTCCATTGGCCACAACCCTACAGATTAGGAGAAACCTCCAAGGTCCCCGAGACAATGCCAATAGTGTAACCATCCTGGGACAAACAGGGGCGATCTGACACATGCTGAGCAACGACTACCACACAAAACCGTAGACTGATGTTCTCAGAGAAAAAGATTAAAGTGGACAGGCCCTTAGGCCCTAATCGGATACATTGTTTTGGATTCCAGGCATCTCTCCTCAGATGTCTGGTTTCCAATACCAGCTTATGGGGTTTCCTGAGGCAACAATCAGAACAGATCTCGTGTCCACATGGGAAACTTGCTCTTTGGAACTGTCTCAAAACCTCCAGTTAGATGAATCCTTCAGGGTGCTGGAGCCACTGCCCCATTCCAAGGTCTCCATGGACACAAAGCCACATTATGACCCATTCTCAGGAGAGTCCATTTCAACTCCGCCCACTCAGTTCCTCCCCCAGATCCCCCAGATGGTACCTGTTTTGTCGCTAAGACACAATTGGAATGTGAATTGGGCTGCCCAGGCACCCATCATTAGAACTCTGCTCTGGAGAAGTTCCTCATGGGAACACCTTGATACTTCCAACAGTTCTTGACTGTCCCGCAGAAGAAGTCCTTGTGGTTTGCAGCATCACACACTCGAACCATGGGAAAATCTCCATGGCCTCGTGATGCCCCCACCTTCATGTAGGGGACATCAGGACAGAAACTCCAACCTGAGGCAATGTCTGATCCTCGCCCTCACTTCAGATGCATGAGATCTCGATGCAGCTCTGCAGAGTGTGCCTGCTGTGCCCTCGCCCCAAAACCTAAGCCTAGCTTGTGTTCTCAGACTTCCGTCCTCACACTCCTGGCTCACAAGCCCTCCAGTTCGGGAATTCTGGATACACAATGCAGCAATCTGCCTGCCCTCCAGAAGAAAAACGTTGCCCTATGGGGGTATGCAGAAACCCCAAATGAGGATCAACCTGAACACCACTCGACTGTACTCCAGTTATACAGTCCAGCCTGAGCAGTAATGCACTTTTTGATGCAGCCTGAGCCTGGACATCGTGACTGACTCCCAGACAGTTGTCCGCACATTGAGCACATCGGACACGCCATAGCCTTAGGTCGTCATCTCTTCCCAACCTCGGTCTTCAGGATTCAGAACCTAGACCTTATCTCCACTCACTGCCAAGCAGTGTACGTCATGCAGAAATCAGAACTTCTCCTTCACCATGGCAAGAATCCCTGGGATTGACATGTTGTCCAACGTTCAGTGAGGAGAAACCAGAATGGCCCATGAGGTCCCAGACATGCTTGAGGGCCGCAATGGATACAAACACATATTGGGACCCTCAACGTGAGCCCTGTCCTCATGTAAAGCCTCTCAGGGGCTAGACAAAAAGCCCACATATGGGGTTTGTCATTCCTCTAGTCTCCCAATCTTAACCAGAGCTCAAGAATTCTAGTCACCCCTATTCAGAACTCTTCTCTGGAATGCCTCTATGGTTCAAAACATGAGGCAGAGAGAGAGAGAGAGAGAGAGAGAGAGAGAGAGAAAGGACTCCTACCATCCAAAGAATGACCCCAAACACTTAGAATCCGGCCAAATCCCCAGAGAGTAATACTCGTCCACGGCCGATGAGGCCAGCCCGACATTCCATGGCCAACGTTGACACAAAATCCGGAGACAAAAGCCTGAGCAAGCGCCTCACACTCGTCCTTCGTTCATAGCGCGAAAAATTCTCCTCACGGTCTGTAGATCGGTTCTGTCATACATACGTCCCCAAACCTAGGCCGAGTTTGTGCTTTCAGGCTTCAGTACCCACAGTCCTGGCTCAAACACCCATCAGGCTGAGGTCCCTGGATCCAAACTTCAGGATTTTGCCTACCCTTTCCAAGGGAATTCTGCCCATTTCATTGGCTAAAACTCTATAGAAGGAGAAACCTCTGAAGTCCCCATGGCCATCCCAATAGTGTAGTCCACCCAGAACAAACAGGGGCGATCTGTCACAAGCTGAGCAATGACCTCCACTCAGACCCGTAGACAGATGTCCCCAGAGAAAAAGATTGACCTGGACAGGCACTTAGGCCCTAATTGGATCCATTGCTTTTGTTTCCAGGCATCTCTCCTCAAAGGTCTGGTTTCCAATACCAGCATATAGGTTTTTCAGGAGGTACCAATCAGAACAATTCTCGTTTCCACGTGGGAAACTTGCTCTTTGCAGCTGTGTCAAAACTTCCAGTTAGGAGAAACCTTCAGGTCCCTGAAGCCACTGTCCACTTCCAAGGTATCCATGGTCACAAAACCACATTAACCCATTCTCAGGAGAGTCCATTTCAACTCACCCCCTCTGTTGCTAGCCCAGAGCCAGCAGATAAAACCTGCATTATTGCAGGGAGAAAATTGGAATAAAAGTTGGGCTGCCCAGGCATCCATCGTTAGAACCCTGCCCTGGAGAAATTTTTTGAGACCTCCTGGATCCATCCAACAGGTCTGGACTGTCCTGCAGAAGGAATCCTTGTGGTTTGTAGCATCACAGACTTGCACCTTGGGAAAACCTCCATGGACTCGTGATGCCCCCACCTTCATGTAGGGGACATCATAGACAGAAACTCCAACCTGAGGCAATGTCTGATCCTCGCCCTCACTTCAGATGCATGAGATCTCGATGCAGCTCTGCAGAGTGTGCCTGCTGTGCCCTCGCCCCAAAACCTAAGCCTAGCTTGTGTTCTCAGACTTCCGTCCTCACACTCCTGGCTCACAAGCCCTCCAGTTCGGGAATTCTGGATACACAATGCAGCAATCTGCCTGCCCTCCAGAAGAAAAACGTTGCCCTATGGGGGTATGCAGAAACCCCAAATGAGGATCAACCTGAACACCACTCGACTGTACTCCAGTTATACAGTCCAGCCTGAGCAGTAATGCACTTTTTGATGCAGCCTGAGCCTGGACATCGTGACTGACTCCCAGACAGTTGTCCGCACATTGAGCACATCGGACACGCCATAGCCTTAGGTCGTCATCTCTTCCCAACCTCGGTCTTCAGGATTCAGAACCTAGACCTTATCTCCACTCACTGCCAAGCAGTGTACGTCATGCAGAAATCAGAACTTCTCCTTCACCATGGCAAGAATCCCTGGGATTGACATGTTGTCCAACGTTCAGTGAGGAGAAACCAGAATGGCCCATGAGGTCCCAGACATGCTTGAGGGCCGCAATGGATACAAACACATATTGGGACCCTCAACGTGAGCCCTGTCCTCATGTAAAGCCTCTCAGGGGCTAGACAAAAAGCCCACATATGGGGTTTGTCATTCCTCTAGTCTCCCAATCTTAACCAGAGCTCAAGAATTCTAGTCACCCCTATTCAGAACTCTTCTCTGGAATGCCTCTATGGTTCAAAACATGAGGCAGAGAGAGAGAGAGAGAGAGAGAGAGAGAGAAAGGACTCCTACCATCCAAAGAATGACCCCAAACACTTAGAATCCGGCCAAATCCCCAGAGAGTAATACTCGTCCACGGCCGATGAGGCCAGCCCGACATTCCATGGCCAACGTTGACACAAAATCCGGAGACAAAAGCCTGAGCAAGCGCCTCACACTCGTCCTTCGTTCATAGCGCGAAAAATTCTCCTCACGGTCTGTAGATCGGTTCTGTCATACATACGTCCCCAAACCTAGGCCGAGTTTGTGCTTTCAGGCTTCAGTACCCACAGTCCTGGCTCAAACACCCATCAGGCTGAGGTCCCTGGATCCAAACTTCAGGATTTTGCCTACCCTTTCCAAGGGAATTCTGCCCATTTCATTGGCTAAAACTCTATAGAAGGAGAAACCTCTGAAGTCCCCATGGCCATCCCAATAGTGTAGTCCACCCAGAACAAACAGGGGCGATCTGTCACAAGCTGAGCAATGACCTCCACTCAGACCCGTAGACAGATGTCCCCAGAGAAAAAGATTGACCTGGACAGGCACTTAGGCCCTAATTGGATCCATTGCTTTTGTTTCCAGGCATCTCTCCTCAAAGGTCTGGTTTCCAATACCAGCATATAGGTTTTTCAGGAGGTACCAATCAGAACAATTCTCGTTTCCACGTGGGAAACTTGCTCTTTGCAGCTGTGTCAAAACTTCCAGTTAGGAGAAACCTTCAGGTCCCTGAAGCCACTGTCCACTTCCAAGGTATCCATGGTCACAAAACCACATTAACCCATTCTCAGGAGAGTCCATTTCAACTCACCCCCTCTGTTGCTAGCCCAGAGCCAGCAGATAAAACCTGCATTATTGCAGGGAGAAAATTGGAATAAAAGTTGGGCTGCCCAGGCATCCATCGTTAGAACCCTGCCCTGGAGAAATTTTTTGAGACCTCCTGGATCCATCCAACAGGTCTGGACTGTCCTGCAGAAGGAATCCTTGTGGTTTGTAGCATCACAGACTTGCACCTTGGGAAAACCTCCATGGACTCGTGATGCCCCCACCTTCATGTAGGGGACATCATAGACAGAAACTCCAACCTGAGGCAATGTCTGATCCTCGCCCTCACTTCAGATGCATGAGATCTCGATGCAGCTCTGCAGAGTGTGCCTGCTGTGCCCTCGCCCCAAAACCTAAGCCTAGCTTGTGTTCTCAGACTTCCGTCCTCACACTCCTGGCTCACAAGCCCTCCAGTTCGGGAATTCTGGATACACAATGCAGCAATCTGCCTGCCCTCCAGAAGAAAAACGTTGCCCTATGGGGGTATGCAGAAACCCCAAATGAGGATCAACCTGAACACCACTCGACTGTACTCCAGTTATACAGTCCAGCCTGAGCAGTAATGCACTTTTTGATGCAGCCTGAGCCTGGACATCGTGACTGACTCCCAGACAGTTGTCCGCACATTGAGCACATCGGACACGCCATAGCCTTAGGTCGTCATCTCTTCCCAACCTCGGTCTTCAGGATTCAGAACCTAGACCTTATCTCCACTCACTGCCAAGCAGTGTACGTCATGCAGAAATCAGAACTTCTCCTTCACCATGGCAAGAATCCCTGGGATTGACATGTTGTCCAACGTTCAGTGAGGAGAAACCAGAATGGCCCATGAGGTCCCAGACATGCTTGAGGGCCGCAATGGATACAAACACATATTGGGACCCTCAACGTGAGCCCTGTCCTCATGTAAAGCCTCTCAGGGGCTAGACAAAAAGCCCACATATGGGGTTTGTCATTCCTCTAGTCTCCCAATCTTAACCAGAGCTCAAGAATTCTAGTCACCCCTATTCAGAACTCTTCTCTGGAATGCCTCTATGGTTCAAAACATGAGGCAGAGAGAGAGAGAGAGAGAGAGAGAGAGAGAAAGGACTCCTACCATCCAAAGAATGACCCCAAACACTTAGAATCCGGCCAAATCCCCAGAGAGTAATACTCGTCCACGGCCGATGAGGCCAGCCCGACATTCCATGGCCAACGTTGACACAAAATCCGGAGACAAAAGCCTGAGCAAGCGCCTCACACTCGTCCTTCGTTCATAGCGCGAAAAATTCTCCTCACGGTCTGTAGATCGGTTCTGTCATACATACGTCCCCAAACCTAGGCCGAGTTTGTGCTTTCAGGCTTCAGTACCCACAGTCCTGGCTCAAACACCCATCAGGCTGAGGTCCCTGGATCCAAACTTCAGGATTTTGCCTACCCTTTCCAAGGGAATTCTGCCCATTTCATTGGCTAAAACTCTATAGAAGGAGAAACCTCTGAAGTCCCCATGGCCATCCCAATAGTGTAGTCCACCCAGAACAAACAGGGGCGATCTGTCACAAGCTGAGCAATGACCTCCACTCAGACCCGTAGACAGATGTCCCCAGAGAAAAAGATTGACCTGGACAGGCACTTAGGCCCTAATTGGATCCATTGCTTTTGTTTCCAGGCATCTCTCCTCAAAGGTCTGGTTTCCAATACCAGCATATAGGTTTTTCAGGAGGTACCAATCAGAACAATTCTCGTTTCCACGTGGGAAACTTGCTCTTTGCAGCTGTGTCAAAACTTCCAGTTAGGAGAAACCTTCAGGTCCCTGAAGCCACTGTCCACTTCCAAGGTATCCATGGTCACAAAACCACATTAACCCATTCTCAGGAGAGTCCATTTCAACTCACCCCCTCTGTTGCTAGCCCAGAGCCAGCAGATAAAACCTGCATTATTGCAGGGAGAAAATTGGAATAAAAGTTGGGCTGCCCAGGCATCCATCGTTAGAACCCTGCCCTGGAGAAATTTTTTGAGACCTCCTGGATCCATCCAACAGGTCTGGACTGTCCTGCAGAAGGAATCCTTGTGGTTTGTAGCATCACAGACTTGCACCTTGGGAAAACCTCCATGGACTCGTGATGCCCCCACCTTCATGTAGGGGACATCATAGACAGAAACTCCAACCTGAGGCAATGTCTGATCCTTGACCGGACTTCAGATGCATGAGATCTCGATGCAGCTCTGCAGAGTGTGCCTGCTGTTCCCTCGCCCCAAAACCTAAGCCTAGCTTGTGTTCTCAGACTTCCATCCTCACACTCCTGGCTCACTAGTTCTCCAGTTCGGGAATTCTGGAGACGCAATGCAGCAATCTGCCTGCCCTCCAGAAGAAAACCGTTGCCCTATGGGGCTACCCAGAAACCCAAATGAGGATCAACCTGCACGCCTCTAGATTGTACCCCAATTAAACAGTCCAGCCTGGGCAGTAATGCCCAGTCTGACACAGCCTGAACCCAGACCTCGTGACCGACAACCAGACAGCTGGCCGCACACTGAGCAATGGATTCAAACACACACTAGGAAACTCAGCGAGAGCCCTGTCCCAAGTAAAGCCTCTCAGAGGCTGGACCAAAAGCCTGCATATGGTGCTTGCCATGCCCCTAGTCCCCCAATCTTAGCCAGAGATCAAGAAGTATAATCAACCCTATTCAAAGGTCTTTTCTGGAATCCCTCTTTGGTGGGACACATGAGGTAAACAAAAAAAAAAAAAAAATAGAGAAAGGACTCCTACCATCCAAAGAATGACCCCAAACACTTGGAATCAGGCCAAATCCACAGACAGAAAAACTTGTCCATGTCCAATGAGGCCAGCCGGACATTCCACGGCCACTGTTGACATAAAATCTGGAGATTAAAGACTGAAAAAGCACCTCACACTTGTCCTTTGTTCATAGCCCAAAAATTCTCCTCATAGTCTATAGATCGGGCCTGTCATACCTATGTACCCAAACCTAAGCCGAGTTTGTGTTTTCAGACTTCTGTCTCCATTGTCCTGGCCCATACACCCTCAAGGCTGGGGCCCCTGGAGCCACACTTCAGGACTGTGCCTGCCTTCTCCAAGGGAATTCTGCTCATTCCTTTGTACACAACCCTACAGATTAGGAGAAACCTCCAATGTTCCCGAGGATATCCCAATAGTGTAGGATGTCCAGGACAAACAAGGGTGATATGACAAGCCTAGCAACTACCTCCACTCAAACCCTTAGACAGATATGCCCAGAGAAGAAGATTGAACCGGACAAGCACCTAGGTCTCAATAGGATCCATTGCTTTTGTTTCCGGGCATCTCTCCTGAGAGGCCTGGATTCCAATACCAGCATGTGGGGTTTTCTGGAGGTATCAATCAGAACAAATCTCGTCTCCACATGGGAATCTTGCTCTATGGAGCTGTGTCAAAATCTTCAGTTAGGAGGTTTTGGTCACCAGAGGTGACTTCAGTTCACTGGAGCCACCACTCCATTCCAATGTCTCCATAGGCATAATCCCACATTTTGACCCATTTTTAGGAGAGTCCATTTCAACTAAACCCCCTCAGTTGCTTCCCCAGAGCCAGCAGATCAAATTGGCCTTGTCGATAAAAGACAATTGAAATGCGAAGTGGGCTCTTCAGGCATCCATCCTTATTTTTTTTCCAATTTATTTATTTTCAGAAAAACAGTATTCATTATTTTTTCACCACACCCAGTGCTCCATGCAAGCCGTGCCCTCTATAATACCCACCACCTGGTACCCCAACCTCCCACCCCCCCGCCACTTCAAACCCCTCAGACTGTTTTTCAGAGTCCATAGTCTCTCATGGTTCACCTCCCCTTCCAATTTACCCAAACTCCCTACTCCTCTCTAATGCCCCTTGTCCTCCATGCTATTTGTTATGCTCCACAAATAAGTGAAACCATATGATAATTGACTCTCTCTGCTTGACTTATTTCACTCAGCATAATCTCTTCCAGTCCCTTCCATGTTGCTACAAAAGCTGGATATTCATCCTTTCTGATAGAGGCATAATACTCCATAGTGTATATGGACCACATCTTCTTAGCCATTCATCCATTGAAGGGCATCTTGGTTCTTTCCATAGTTTGGTGACTGTGGCCATTGCTGCTATAAACATTGGGGTACAGATGGCCCTTCTTTTCACGACATCTGTATCTTTGGGATAAATACCCAGGAGTGCAATTGCAGGGTCATAGGGAAGCTCTATTTTTAATTTCTTGAGGAATCTCCACACTGTTCTCCAAAGAGGCTGCACCAACTTGCATTCCCACCAACAGTGTAAGAGGGTTCCCCTTTCTCCACGTCCTCTCCAACACATTTTGTTTCCTGTTTTGTTAATTTTGGCTATTCTAACTGGTGTAAGGTGGTATCTCAATGTGGTTTTAATTTGAATCTCCCTGAGGGATAATGATGATGAGCATTTTTTCATGTGTCTGATAGCCATTTGTATTTCTTGATTGGAGAAGTGTCTGTTCATATCTTCTGCCCATTTTTTTGATGTGTTTGTCTGTTTCGTGTGGGTTGAGTTTGAGGAGTTCATTATAGATCCTGGATATCAACCTTTTGTCTGTACTGTCATTTGCAAATATCTTCTCCCATTCCGTGGGTTGCCTCTTTGTTTTTTTGACTGTTTCCTTTGCTGTGCAGAAGCTTTTGATTTTGATGAAGTCCCAGAAGTTTATTTTCGCTTTTGTTTCCTTTGCCTTTGGAGACGTATCTTGAAAGAAGTTGCTGTGGCTGATATCAAAGAGATTACTGCCTATGTTCTCCTCTAAGATTCTGATGGATTCCTGTCTCACGTGGAGGTCTTTTATCCATTTTGAGTTGATCTTTGTGTACGGTGTAAGAGAATGGTCGAGTTTCATTCTTCTACATATAGCTGTCCAGTTTTCCCAGCACCATTTATTGAAGAGACTGTCTTTTTTCCACTGTATATTTTTTCCTGTTTTGTCAAAGATTAATTGACCATAGAGTTGGGGGTCCATATCAGGGCTCTCTACTCTGTTCCACTGGTCTATGTGTCTGTTTTTATGCCAGTACCATGCTGTCTTGGTGATCACAGCTTTGTAATGAAGCTTGAAATCAGGTAAGGTGATGCCGCCAGCTTTATTTTTGTTTTTCAACATTTCCTTAGCGATTCGGGGTCTCTTCTGATTCCATACAAATTTTAGGATTATTTGCTCCAGCTCTTTGAAGAATGCCGGTGGAATTTTGATCGGAATGGCATTAAAAGTATAGATTGCTCTAGGCAGTATAGACATTTTAACAATGTTTATTCTTCCGATCCAAGAGCATGGAATGGTCTTCTATCTTTTTGTGTCTTCTTCAATTTCTTTCATGAGTGTTCTATAGTACCTCAAGTACAGATCCTTTACCTCTTTAGTTAGGTTTATTCCAAGGTATCTTATGGTTCTTGGTGCTATAGTAAATGGAATCGATTCTCTAATTTCCCTTTCTGTATTTTCATTGTTAGAGTATAAGAAAGCCACTGATTTCTGCACATTGACTTTGTATCCTGCCACGTTGCTGAATTGCTGTATGAGTTCTAGTAGTTTGGGGGTGGAGTCTTTTGGGTTTTCCATATAAAGAATCATGTCATCTGCGAAGAGAGAGAGTTTGACTTCTTCATTACCAATTTGGATACCTTTTATTTCTCTCTGTTGTCTGATTGCTGTTGCTAGGACTTCTAATACTATGTTGAACAAGAGTGGTGAAAGTGGGCATCCTTGTCTTGTTCCTGATCTCAATGGGAAGGCTGCAAGCTTTTTCCTATTGAGGATGATATTTGCTGTGGGTCTTTCATAGATAGATTTGATAAGGTTCAGGAATGTTCCCTCTATCCCTATACTTTGAAGCGTTTTAATCAGGAACGGATGTTGGATTTTGTCAAATGCTTTTTCTGCATCAATTGAGAGGAGGATGTGGTTCCTCTCTTCTCATATTAATTTGTTGTATCACATTGATTGATTTGCGAATGTTGAACCATCCTTGTAGCCCAGGGATGAATCCCACCTGATCATGGTGGATAATCTTTTTAATGTGCTGTTGGATCCTGTTGGCTAGGATCTTGTTGAGAATCTTAGCATCCATATTCATCAGTGGTATTGGTCTGAAATCCTCCTTTTTGGTAGGGTCCTTGCCTGGATTGGGGATCAGGGTAATGCTGGCTTCATAGAAAGAGTCTGAAAGTTTTCCTTCTGCTTCAATTTTTTGAAACAGATTCAGGAGAATAGGTGTTATTTCTTCTTTGAAGGTTTGGTAGAATTCCCCAGGGAATCCGTCAGGTGCTGGGCTCTTGTTTTTTGGGAGGTTTTTGATCACTGATTCAATCTCATTATTAGATATCGGTCTATTCAGGTTGTCGATTTCTTCCTGGTTCAATTTTGGTAGTTTATATTTTTCCAGGAATGCATCCATTTCATCTAGGTTGCTAAGCTTATTGGCATATAACTGTTCGTAATAACTTTTGATGACTGTTTCTACTTCCTTGGCATTAGTTGTGATCTCTCCCTTTTCATTCCTACTGTTATGAATTTGGGATTTCTCTCTTTTCTTTCGGATTAGTGTATCCAGTGGCTTATCGATCTTATTGATTCTTTCAAAAAAACAGCTTCTAGTTTCATTGATACGTTCTACTGTATCTCTGGTTTCTCCCTCATTGATCTCAGCTCTAATCTTGATGATTTCCCTTCTTATGTGTGGAGTTGGTTTGATTTGTTGTTGATCCTCCAGTTCTTTAAGGTGTAGAGACGCTGGTGTGTTCTGGATTTTTCAATTTTTTTTTGAGCAAGGCTTGGATGGCTATATATTTTCCCCTTAGGACCGCCTTTGCTGTATCCCATAGGATTTTGACCGAAGTGTCTTCATTCTCATTGGTTTCCATGAATTGTTTCAGTTCTTCTTTGATCTCCTGGTTGATCCAAGCATTTTTAAGCAAGGTGGTCTTTAGCTTCCAGGTGTTTGAGTTCCTTCGGAACTTTTCCTTGTGATTGAGCTCCAGTTTCAAAGCATTGTGATCTGAGAATATGCAGGGAATAATCTCAGTCTTTTGGTATCGGTTGAACACTGATCTGTGACCCAGTAGTGGTCTATTCTGGGGAAGGTTCCGTGTGCACTTGAGAAGAATGAGTATTCTGCTGTTTTAGGGTGGAATGTTCTGTATATATCTATGAGGTCCATCTGGTCCAATGTATCATTCAATGCTCTTGTTTCTTTATTGATTTTCTGCTTCGATGATCTGTCTAATTCTGAAAGAGGCGTGTTAAGATCTCCTACGATTAGTGTATTCATATCAATATGACTCTTTATCTTGATTAACAGTTTTCTTAATTAATTGGCTGCTCCCATATTTGGAGCATAGATATTTACAATTGTTAGATCATCTTGGTGGATAATCCCTTTAAGGATTATGTAGTGTCCTTCTGTATCTCTGACTACAATCTTTAGTTTGAAGTCTAATTTATCTGATATGAGAATCGCTACCCCAGCCTTCTTTTGAGTCCCATTGGCATGAAAGATGCTTCTCCACCCCTTCACTTTCAGTCTGCGTGTATATTTAGGTTCTAAATGGGTCTCTTGTAGATAGCATATGGATGGGTCCTGTCGTTTTATCCAATCTGCAACCCTGTGCCTTTTTATGGGTACATTTAGGCCATTCACATTGAGAGTGATTATTGATAGATACGTTTTTATTGACATCGAGTTACCTTTGAAGTCTTTCTTTCTGTAGACAGTCTCTATATTTCTGTTCAATGCTATTCTTGGGATTTTTCCTCTTTTATAGAACCCCCCTTAATATTTCCTGCAGTATCGGCTTGGTGGTTGCATAGTCTTTTAAGCCTTGACTGTCTTGGAAACTCTTTATCTCTCCATCCATTTTGAATGTCAGTCTTGCTGGATAAAGTATTCTTGGCTGCATGTTTTTCTCATTTAGTGCCCTGAATATATCTTGCCAGCCTCTTCTGGCTTGCCAGGTCTCTGTGGACAGGTCTGACGTTATTCTGATGGGCTTCCCTCTGTAAGTAAGGAGCCTCTTTGCCCTGGCGGCTTTCAAGAGATTATACCTACAATTATAATTTCTCAATTTGACTATCAGGTGTCGTGATGTTTTTTGGACTGTATAATCTTGGGTGGAGACCGTTCAGCCTCTAGTACATGAACGCTGGTTTCATTCGCGAGATTCGGAAAATTTTTATGAAGGACTTGTTCCACGATACCTTCTAGATTTCTTTCTTTCTCCTCCCCTTAAGTAATTCCAATAGTTCTGACGTTGGAACGCTTCATGGCATCATTTATTTCCCTGTTTCTGCTTTCGTGGGATCTAAGCTGTTTGTTCCAGGCTTCCACCTGATCCTTTCTCTCTATCTGTTTGTCTTCCAGATCACTAATTCTATCTTCTGTCTCAGTTACCCTAACTTTGAGAGAGTTGATTAGATTGGAACTCATTGAGAGCATTGTGGACCTCCTCCCTGGTAGCTTTAAGCTTCGCCCTAACATTGTGAACATCCTGTCTGGTCGCTTTCAGTTCGGCCCTAATCAATTCTGTTTGGTCATCCATGGCTTTCTCCAACCTAGCTATTGCCTGGATAATTGTTAGCCTGAATTCTCTTTCCGACATATTGTCTATGATGATAGCCGTTAGCTCTGTTGCAGAAGGTCCTTCCTCTGCATTTTTCTTCTGTTGGGCATTCCTCCTTCTAGTCATTTTGGTGGGAGAAGACTGAACAGATGTAGCTGGATGTATCAACTCTGGTGCAGTCAAGGTGCACCCTGGAACACTTCCTGATCTCCGTCTCAGAGAGAAGCCTCAGTCTGGGTGCAGAAGCTGAATAAATTCCCCCTTGGACGCTGGCAGTGCAGGTTCCAAGTTCCAGACCCTGGGGGCGCAGGATCTTTTGCTCGTCCCCAAAGCCAAGGCAGTGGCGGCTGTCTGGGATCTCCTGACCGCCAGAGAGGTTCCACGCAGCGATTGCACACTGAGATTTTGCCGCCGGCCCGGGCTGGAAGTGCTCGGCTTGCGCGGACCTCTTTTCAGAGGCGGCTGTGGGTCGGACACGCGTCTGGGGCACGGAGAACGGGGTGCTGGTCTGTAAGCCGCAGGCTGGGCTTTTGCGCTCCTCTGTCCAGGGAAGAGTCTTGCGCGCATGCGGCTTAGACTTTGAAACAATGACGCAGGTCAAGAAGCGCCCCCGGGCCTTAGTAACCCAGGAGAGCTCGATGGACGTGTGCGCGCATCTCAAGCTTTGTGGTAGGGCTAGCGCGCGTTCTGCAGACCGGAGCAGCTCCCATCCCCTCACAGGAGCCGGAACCCACGCGCTCTGGGGCGCGCTGGCGGCTTAGGGACCAGGAGCTGGTTTCTCCGCCGCACTCTCTCTGCCTACGCGCCGGGGAGGCCGTCTGTTACCAGGGACTTAAGCCCCAGTCCCTAGCCGCCCCGATTCCCACAATTTCCCCCCGCAATCCTTTGCTCTTTTGGAGTGCTTTCAACCAGTCTCCAAGTTAATGCTGGTCCCCAGATGCAGGGCACTCTCGCTCGCTCGTATTGGAGTATTACTTTCCCACCGGTTGCCTCTGGTGGTTCCCTCCCCCTTTTGTTTATCTTCTGATATCAGTCCGCCATTCCCATTCCACTTTATCTGCTCACTGGTGTCTTCTGCCCCTGTAGAGATCCAGACGTGTATAATTCTGATCTCAGGCTGATTTCATGGGTGATCGGAGTTCTTTGGTAGGTAATCAGCTCACTTTGGGGTACCAGCTGAAAAGACGCCTCTTCCTAGTACCCCGCCATCTTGTCCCAGTTGCCAAAAGAATTACCTCTTACTACACCAGGAGTAAATGCCTTCTACTTGCCTGAAGACCTGTGTGGCTCAGTCGGTTAAGCGTCTGTCTTCAGCTCAGTTCATGATCCCAGGATCCTGGGATTGCATCTCACATCAGGCTCCTTGATCCTGGGGGCTCTTGCTTCTCCCTCTGCTTCTGTCTCTCTCTCTGAAGTTGGTGGTATATTTTCTTGAGTCCATTTGCTTCTTCTTCTGTATTGGGAGTAAGTCTAATCACCTTATCACGCCCAACGAGGCCACTCCCCCGACGAGGCCGCTCAACAGACTGCCACGAGATTCCCAACGACCACCCCAAGGATGACTACCGGCATCCATCCTTAGAACCCTGCTCTGGTGTCGTTCCATATGGGACGTCCTGGAGCCTTCCAACAGCTCTCGACTGTCCTGCAGATGGAGTCCTTGCACATAGGCCATCTCACAACTCCCATCATGTGAAAACTTCTAAGGCCACATGATGCCCCCAATCTTCATGAAGGTGGATCATGGACCGAATCTCCAACCTGAGCTAACGGCTGATCCTCGCCTTGACTTAGGATGCACAAGATATCAATTCAGCTCTTCAGAGTGTGCCTGCCATGCCCTCGCCCCGAAACCTAAGCATAGCTTGTGTTCTCAGACTTCCATCCTCACTCTCCTGGAACACACACCCTCCAGTTTGGGAATTCTGGAGACACAGTGCAGCACTCTACCTGCCCTCCAGAAGAAAAACGTTGCCCTAATGGGGCTACCCAGAAATGCCAAATGAGGATCAACCTGCACGCCACTCGACTGTACCAATCTACCCTGGGCACTAATGCCCTGTCTGACACAGCCTGAGCCTGGACCTCCCGAACATCACCCGGACAGCTGGGGCCACATCTCAGGACTGTGCCTGCACTCTCTAAGGGAATTCTGCCTATTCCACTGGCCACAACCCAACATATTAGAAGAAATCTCCAAAGTCCCTGAGACCATCCCAGTAGTGTAGGCCGTCAGGGAAAAACAGGGTCTGTCTGTCACAAGCTGAGCAACGACCTCCACTCAGAACTATAGACAGAAATTCCCAGAGTAGATTGAAGCAGACAGGCCCCTAGGCAAGAATCAGATCAATGCTTTGGATTCCAGGCATCTCTCTTCAGATGCCTGGCTGCTAGTACCAGTGTATGGGGGTTCCTGAGACACCTATCAGAACAAATCTCGTCTCCACATGGGAATATAGCACTTTGGGGCTGTGTCAAAACCTCTGGTTAGGAGAATCCTTCAGTTCCCCGGAGCCAACGCCCTATTCCAAGGTCTCCATGGACACAAACCCAATTATGACCCATCCTCAGGAGAGTCCATTTCAACTCAGGCCCCTCAGT
The DNA here is from genome assembly GCF_020171115.1 of Neogale vison. NCBI lineage: Eukaryota > Metazoa > Chordata > Mammalia > Carnivora > Mustelidae > Neogale > Neogale vison. The sequence goes on from NC_058094.1 coordinate 97,827,293, forward strand.
TGCTCACCCAGTGCCATCAGAACGAAACTGCCTTGTCGCTAGGAGACAATTGGAATGCGAATTCCCCGCTCATGCATCCATCGTTAAAACCCTGCTCTGGAAAAGTTCCTTATGGGGTGTCCTTGATCCAGTCAACAGGTCTCGAATCTCCCGCAGAAGGAATCCTTGTGGTTTGCAGCATCACACACTCACACTTTGGACAAACCTCCATGGCCTAGTGAGCCCCTACCTTATGTAGGAGACATTGTGGACAGAAACTCCAACCTGAACCAACATCTGTTCCTTGCCCTGACTTCAGATGCATAAGATCTCTATTCAGCTCTGCAGACTGTGCCTTCCGTGCCTTCACCCCAAAACCTAACCCTAGCTTGTATTCTCAGACTTCCGTCCTCACACTCTTGAGCCACAAGCCCTCAAGTTTGGGCATTCTGGAGATACAATGCAGCACTGTTACTGCCCTCCAGAAGAGAAACATTGCCCTATGGGGCGACCAAGAAACCCCAAAAGAGGATCAACCTGCCCTATGGGGTGACCCAGAAACCCCAAAAGAGGATCAACCTGCAACTTGACTGTACCCCAATTATACAGTCTAGTCTGGGCACTAATGCCCTGTCTGACACAGCCTGAGGCCTGATTTCCCGATCGACACCCAGACAGCTGGCCGTACACTGAGAACATCTGAACCGCCATGACCTTAGGTTGTCATCTCTTCCCAACCTCGGTTTTCAGGCTTCAGAAACCTAGACTTTATCTCCAGTCACTTCCCACGGGTGAACGTGATGCAGAAATCAGAACTCCTCCTTCCTCCTCGCCAGAACCTTGTGGTTGGAATGTTGTCCAGCGTTCAGTGTAGGAGAAACCAACTGGCCCATGAGGCCCCGCCCATGCTTGATGGCCACGATGGGCACAAACACACATTGGGACCCTCTGCGTGAACCCTGTCCCCAAGTAAAGCCTCTCAGGGGCTGGACCAAGAGCCTGCATATAGGGCCTGCCATGCCCCAAGTCTCCCAATCTTAACCAGAAGTCGAGATATCTAGTCACCCCTACTCAGGGCTCTGCTCAGAATTCCCTCTTTGGTGGGACACCTGAAGTAAATACAGAAAGGACTCCTCCCATCCACAGAATGACCTCAGCCACTTGGGATCGGGCCAAATCCCCAGAAAGAAAGACTCGTCCATGGCCCATGAGGCCACCCCGATATTCCATGGCCAATGTTGACACAAAATCCAGATACATAAGCCTGAGCAAGCGCCTCACACTGGCCCTTTGTTCATAGCCCAAATAATTCTCCTCATGGTCCATAGATTGGGTCTGCCATACCTATGTCCACAAAGTTAAGGCAAGTCTTTTTTTTTCAGACTTCTATACCCACAGTCCTGGCCCACACACCCTCCAGGCTGGGGCCCCTGGAGTCACACCTCAGGACTGTGCCTGTCCTCTCAAAGGGAATTCTGCTCATTCCTTTGGACACAACCCAACAGATTAGAAGAAACCTCCGATGTCTCCGAGCCTATCCCAATACTTTAGGACGTCCAGGACAAACAGGGGCGATTTGACAAAAGCTGAGCTACTACCTCCACTTAGACCTGTAGACAGGTATCAATAGAAAAGAAGATTGAATGAGACAAGCACCTAGGCCCTAATCGGATCCATTGCTTTTGTTTCCAGGCATCTCTCTTCAGAGGCCTGGATTTCAATACCTGCATATGGGGGTTTCCGGAGGTAACAATCAGAACAATCTCATCTCCACATGGGAAACTTGTGCTATGGACCTGTGTCAAAACCTCCACTTAGGAGAAAACTTCAGGTCACCGGAGCCACCATCCCATTCCAATGTCTCCATGGACACAATTCCACATTATGACCCATCCTCAGGAGAGTCCATTTCAACTCAACCCCCTCGGTTTCTCCCCCAGAGCCAGCAGATCGAACCTGCCTTGTCACTAAGAGACAATTGAAATGAGAGGCAGGCACTTCAGGAATCCATCTTTAGAACACTGCTCTGGCATCGTTCCTTATGGGACATCCTGGAGCCATCCAACAGCTCTCGACTGTCTTGCAGAAGGAGTCTTTGTGGATTGGAGCATCTCACAACTCACAACATGGGAAAACTTCTATAGGCACTTGATGCCCCCAATCTTCATGAAGGTGAATCATGGACAGAAATTCCGACCTGAGCCAATGACTGATTCTCGCCTTGACTTCAAATGCACGAGATCTTGATTCAGCTCTTCAAAGTGTGCCTGCCCTGCCCTTGCCCCAAAACCTAAGTGTAGCTTGTGTTCTCAGACTTCTGTCCTCACTCTCCTGGACCACACGCCCTCCAGTTTGGGAATTCCGGAGCCACAATGCAGCAATCTGCCTGTCCTTCAGAAGAAAAACGTTGCCCAATGAGTCTACCCAGAAATGCCAAATGAGGATCAACCTGCACGCCACTCGACTGTACCCCAATTATACAGTCTACCCTGGACTCTAATGCCCTGTCTGATATAGCCTGAGCCCGGACCTCCCGAACGTCACCCGGGCAGCCTGGGCCACATCTCAGGACTGTGCCTGTGCTCTCTAAGGGAATTCTGCCCATTCCATTGGCCACGACCCTACAGATTAGGAGAAACCTCTGAAATCCCCGAGATCATCCCACTAGTGTAGGCCACCTTGGACAAACAGAGTCAATCAGACACAAGCTAAGCAACGACCTCCATTCAGAAGCAAAGACATGTGTGCCCATAGAAGATTGAAGCGGACAGGCCCCTGGCACGAATCGGATCAATTGCTTTAGATTCCAGGCATCTCTCCTCAGATGCCTGTTTTCCAATACCAGGTTATGGGGGTTCCTGAGGGACCAATCAGAACAAATCTTGTCTCCCATGGGAATCTTGCTCTTTGGAGCTGTGTAAAAACCTCCGGTTAAGAGAATGCTTCAGGGCCCTGGAGTAACCGCCCTATTCCAAGGTCTCCATGGACACAGTCCCACATTATGGCCGATCCTCAGGAGAGTCCATTTCAACTCAGCACCCTCGGTTGCTACCCAGAGCCAGCAGATCGAACCTGCCTTGTCGCTAGGAGACAATTGGAATGCAAGGTAGGCCGCCCAGGAATCCATCGATAGAACCATGCTCTGGAGAACTTCTGGGGATGTCTTGGATCCATCCAACAGGTCTCGACTGTCCCGAAGAACGATTCCTTGTGGTTTGGAGTATCACATACTCCCACCATGGGAAAACCTCCATGGCCTCGTGATGATCCCCTCACCTTCATGATGGGGTCATCACAGACAAATAACTACAAACTGAGCCAATGTGTGATCCTACATACCTAAATCTAAGCCGAGATTGTGTTTTCAGATTTCAGTCCCAACAGCCCTGGCCCACACACCCTCCAGACTGGGTCCCCTGGAGCCACAACTCAGGACAGTGCCTGCCCTCTCCAAGGGAATTCTGCCCATTCCATGGGCCACTACTGTACAGATTAGGAGAAACCTCCAAAGTCCCCAAGGACATCCCAATAGTGTAGATCACCGAGGAAAAAACAGGGGAGATCTGTCACAAGCTGATCAACTACCTCCCCTCAGACCCATAGACAGATATGCCCAGAGAAGAAGATTGAACCAGACAGGCACCTAGGCCCTAATTGGATCCATTGCTTTTGTTTCCAGGCATCTCTCCATAGAGGCCTGGTTTCTAATACCAGCATAAGGGGGTTTCCTGAGGTACCAATCAGAGGAAATCTCTTCTCCATATGGGAAACGTGTCCTTTGGAGCTGTGTCAAAACCTCCAGCTCGAACAAATATATAGGTCGCCGGAGCAACCGCCCCATTCCAAGGTCTCCATGGATGCGAACCCACATTATGACCCATCCGCACGAGAGTGCATTTCAAATCAGCCCCCTCAGTTGCCTTCCCAGAGCCAGCAGATGGAACCTGCCTTGTTGCTAGGATACAATTGGAATGTGAGGCGGGCTCTCCTGGGATGCTTCCTTAGAACCCTGCTCTGGTGTCATTCCGTATGGGACATCCTAGAGCCATCCAATTGGTCTTGGCTGTCCAGCAGAAGAATCCTTGTGGATTGGAGCATCTCACAACACCCATCGTGGTAAAACCTCCATGGCCTAGTGATGCCCCCTTCCCTTCATGAAAGGGCCATCCTGGACAGAAACTCGAACCTGAGCCGTCGTCTGATCCACGTCCTGACTTCTGATGCACAAGATCTCGTTTCAACTCTGCAGAGTGTGCCTGCCGTGCCCTCGCCCAGAAGCCTAAGCCTATTTGTGTTCTCAGACTTCCATCCACACACTCCTTGTCCACAAACCCTCCAGTTTGGGAATTCTGGAGCCACAATGTAGCACTCTGCCTCCTCTCCAGAAGAAAAACATTGCCCTATGGGGCTAACCAGAAATGTCAAATGAAGAACAACTTGCAAGCCACTCAACTGTACCCCAATTATGCATTCTAGCCTGAGCCCTAAAGCCCTGTCTGACACAGCCTGAGCCCAGCCCTCCTGACGAACACGCAGACAACTAGTCGTATACTGAGCACATCGGACCTTCCATGGCCTTAGGTCTTCATCTCTTCCTAACCTCGGTCTTCAGGCTTCACAAACCTAGACTGTATCTGCACTCACTTCCCAGGGTTGAACATGATGCAGAAATCAGAACTCCTCCTTCCCCCTCGCCAGGACACTGTGGTTGGCATGCTGTCCAACATTCATTGTAGGAGAAGCCAGTGTGGCCCATGAGGCCTTGCCCAAGCTTGAGGGCCGCAATAGGCACAAACACACATTGTGACCCTCAGCGTGACCCCTGTCCTCAAGTAAATCCTCTCAGTGGCTGGACCAGGAGCCACATCTGGGGCTTGCCATGCCCCAAGTCTCCCAATCTTGACCAGAGGTCGAGATGTCTAGTCACCCTTACTCAGGGCTCTGCTCTGGAATCCCTCTTTGGTGGGACACCTGAGGTAAATAAATACAAAAAGACTCCTCCCATCCACAGAATGACCCCAACCACTTGGGATCGAGCCAAATCCCCAGAGAGAAAGACTCGTCCATGTCCCATGAGGTCACTCCGACATTCCATGGCCACCGTTGACACAAAATCCAGAGTCATAAGCCTGAGCAAGCGCCTCACATTTGCCCTTTGTTCATAGCCTGAATAATTCTCCACATGGTCTGTAGATCGGAACTGCCATATCTACATAAAGCAAGTTTGTGTTTCAGAGTTCTGTACGACAGTCATGGCCCACACACCCTCCAGGCTGGGGCCCCTGGAGCCACATATCAGGACTGTGACTGCTTCTCCAAGGGAATCCCCCATTTCATTGGACACAACCCTAGATATTAGGAGAATACTCCAAAGTACCCAACGCCGTCCCAATAGTATAGGCCTCCCAGGACAAACAGGGGTGATCTGTCCCAAGCTGAGCAACTACCTCAACTCAGACCCGTATACAGACATCCCCAGAGAAGAAGTTTGAAACGCACAGGCACCTAGACCCTAAATGGATCCATTGCATTTGTTTCCTCAGAGGCCTGGTTTCCAATACTAGCATATGGGGGTTTTCCGAGGTAACAATCAGAACAAATCTCGTCTCCACATGGGCAACTTGCTCTTTGGGGCTTTGTGAAAAGCTCCAGTTAGGAGAAACCTTCAGGTCCCCGGAGCCACCACCCCATTCCAATGTCTCAATGGACATAAACCCACATTATGACCCATCCTTAGGTGAGTCCATTTCAACTCAACCCCCTCCGTTGCTCCCCAGAGCCAGCAGATCGAACCTACCTTGTGGCTATGAGACATTTGGAATGATAGGTGGGCTGCCCAGGCATCCATCCTTAGAACCCTGCTCTGGAGAACTTCCTTATGGGACATCCTGGATCCATCCAACAGGACTCAATTCTCCCACAGAACGAATCCTTGCAGTTTGGCGTATCACACACTCCCATCATGGGAAAACCTCCATGGCCTCGTGATGCCCCCCTCCACATTCATGAATGGGCCATCATGGACAGAAACTCCAGCCTGGGCCAACGTCTTATCCTCGCCCTGGGTTCAGATACACCAGATATTGTCTCTGCTTTGCAGAGTGTGCCTACCATGTCCTCGCCCTGAAACCTAAGCCTAGCTTTTGTTCTCAGACTTCCTTCCTCATAATCCTGACCACAAGCCCTCCAGTTTGGCAATTCTGGAGACACAGTGCAGTACTGTGCCTGCCCTCCAGAAGGAAAACGTTGCCCTATAGGGCTAACCAGAAACACCAAATGAAGAGCAACCTGCATGCCACTCGACTGTACCCCAATTATACAGTCTAGCCTGTGCACTAAAGCCGTACCTGACACAGCCTGAGACTAGACCTCCCGTCCGACATGCAGACAGCTGGCCGTACTCTGAGCCCATCGCACTCACAATGGCTTTACGTCATCATCTCTAAACAACATAGGTTTTCAGGCTTCAGAACCTAGATGCTATCTCCACTGACTGCCCAGGAGTGAATGTGATGCAGAAATCAGAACTCCTCCTTTCCCATGGCCAGAAACCTTGTGGTTGGCATGTTGTCCAACGTATATTGTAGGAGAAAGCAGCATGGCCCATGAGGTGCCGCCTATCCGTTAGGGCCACAATGTGTACAAACACACATTGTGACCCTCAGAGTGAGCCCGATCCTCAAGTAAAGCCTCTCAGTGACTGGAACAAGAGCCCGCATATGGGGCTTGCCAAGCCCCTGCTCCCCCAATCTCAACCAGATTTTGAGATGTCTAGTCACCCCTACTCAGGGCTCTTCTCTGGAATCCCTCTTTGGTGGGACACCTGAGGTTAAAAAAAAAATACAGAACGGACTCCTTCCATCTACAGAATGACCCGAACCACGTGGGATCAGGACAAATCCCCAGAGAGAAAGACTTGTCCATGGCCATTGAGGCCACCCCGACATTCCATGGCCAACCTTGACACAAAATCCAGAGACAAAATCCTGAGCAAGCACCTCACACTTGCCCTTTTTTCATAGCCCAAAAAGTGCTAACGGTCTGTAGATCGGGCTTTTCATACATACGTCCCCAAACCTAAGCTGAGTATGCGTTTTCAGACTTCTGTCCCCACAGTCCTGGCCCACACAACCTCCAAGCTTGGGGCCCTGGAGTCACACCTCAGGACTGTTCCTGCCCTCTCCAGGGTAATTCTGCCCATTCCATTGGCCACAACCCTAGAGATTAGGAGAAAACTCCAAAGTTCCCAAGGCCATTCCAATAGTGTTGGCCGCCCAGGACAAACAGGGTTGATCTGTCACTAGCTAAGCAACTACCTCCACTCAGACCCAGGGAGAGATATCCCCATAAAAGAAGATTGAACCGGACAGGCACCTAGGCCCTAATCTGATCCATTGCTTTTATTTCAAGGCATCTGTCCTCAGAGGCCTGGTTTTAAATACCAGCATATGGAGGATTATAGAGGCACTCATCAGAAAAATCTCGTCTCCACATAGGAAACATACTCTTTGGAGCTCTGTCAAAACCTCTGATTAGGAGAATATTTAGGAGACTTGGATCAAGTGCATCATTCCAAGATCTCCTTGAACACAAACTCACAATATGATCCATCCTCAGGAGAGTCCATTTCAACTCAACCTCCTTGGTTTCTCCCCCATAGCCAGCAGATTGAACATGCCTTGTTGCTAGGAGACACCTGGAATTAGAGGCAGGCTGCCCAGGCATACATCCTTAAAGCCCTGCTCTGTAGTTGTTCCATATGGGACTTCATGGAGCCATCCAACAGGTCTCAAGTGTCCCACAGAAGGAAACTTTGTGGTTTGGAGCATCTCACAACTCCCATCGTGAGAAAACGTCCATGGCCTCATGAGATGCTCCACTTTATAAAGGGGCCATCATGGACAGAAAATCCAACCTGAGCAAATGTCTGATATTCGCCCTGGCTTCAGGTACATGAGATCTTGATTCAGCTCCGCAGAGTGTGACAGTCATGCCCTCACCCCGAAACCTAAGCCTAGCTTGTGTTCTCAGACTTCCATCCTCACACTCCTGGCCCACAAGCCCTCCAGTTTGGGAATTCTGGAGACACAATACCACACTCTCCCTGCCCTCCAAAAGAAAAACATTGCCTTATGGAGCCAACCAGAAACCCCAAATGAGGATCAACCTGAACGCCACTTGACTGCACCCCAATTATACAGTCTAAACTGTCTAATGCCCTGTCTGACACAGCCGGAGCCCGCAACTCCGGACCTACACTCAACAGCTGGCCGCACACTGATCTCATTGGACACACCAGTTCCATTGGTCTTCTTCTCTTCCCAACCTCAGATTTCAGGCTTCAGAACCTACACCTAAACTCCAATCACTGTCCAGGTGTCAATGTGATACAGAAATCAGAACTCCTCCTTCCCAATGGCCTGAAACCTTGTGGTTGGCATGTTCTCCAACGTTCAGTGTAGGAGAAACCAGCGTGGCCCATGAGGCCCCACCCATGCTTGATGGTCTTGTTGGGCACAAATAGGCATTGTGACCCTCAGCGTGAACCCTGTCCTCAAGAAAGGCCTCTCAGTGTCTGGACCAAGAGCCCGCATATGGGATTTGCCATACCCTTAGGCCTCCAAACTTAAGCAGATGTGGGGTTGTCCAGTTGCCTTTCCCAAGGACTGTGCTCTGGAATTCCTCCTTTGATGGGACACAGGAGATGAAAAAAAAAAAAAAAAACAGAAAGGACTCCTCCCATCCCACAGAATGTACCCAAACTCTTAGGATCGGGCCAAATCATCAGAGAAGGAAAAATGTCCATGGCCCATGATGCGACACCAACATTCCACCCACATTGTTGACACAAATCAAGAGACAAAACGTGAGCAAGCACCTCAAACTCACCGTTTTTCATATCCCAAAGAGTTCTCCTCATGGTCTGCGTGCCTTACCTACATCCCAAATCCTAAGCGGAGTTTGTGTTTTCAGACTTCTGTTCCCACAGGACTGGCCACACACCCTCCAGGCTGGGGACCCTAGAGCCACACCTCAGGACTGTGCCTGCCCTCACCAGAGGAATTCTGCCCATTCCAGGGTCACAACCATAGAGATTAGGAGAAAATTCCAAAGCTCCGCGGCCATCCCAATATTTTAGGCCGCCCAGGACAAACAGGGGAGATCTGACACAAGCTGAGCAACAACCTCCCCTCAGACCCGTAGACAGATATCCTCAGAGAATAAGATTGAACCGGACAGGCACCAAGGCCCTATTCAGATCCATTGCTTTTGTTTCCAGGCATCTCTTCTCAGAGGCCTGGTTTCCAATACCAGCATAAGGGAGATTCCATAGGCACTCATCAAAACAATTCTCATCTCCACATATGAAAAGTCCTCCTTGGAGCCCCATCAAAACCTCCAGTTATGAACATCCTTCAGAGCCCTGGATCTACCACCCCATTCCAAGGTCTCCATGGACACAAACGCACATTATGACCCATCCTCAGGAAAGTGCATAACAACTAACCCTCCTCGGTGGCTCCCCCAGAGTCAGCAGATCGAACCTGCCTTATCACTAAGAGACAACTGGAATGGGAGGCGGGCTTCCCAGGCATCCATCCTTCAAACCCTGCTCTGGAGAACTTCCTTATGGGATGTCCTGGAGCCATCTAACAGGTCTTGCCTGTCCCACAGAAAGAATCATTGCAGTTTGAAACATCTCACAACTCCCATCGTGGGAAAACCTTCATCGCCTCATGAGACCCTCTCCTTCATGAAGGGGCCGTCATCGACAGGAACTCCAACCTGAGCCAATGTCTGATCCTAGCTCTGTCTTCAGGTGCTGAGATCGCGAATCATCTCTGCAGAGGGTGCCTGCCGTGACCTCGCCCTGAAAACCAAGTCTTGCTTGTGTTCTCAGAATTTCGTCCTCACACTCCTGGCCCACAAGCCTTCTAGTTTGGGAATTATGGAACCACAATATGGCATTGTACCTGCCCTCCAGAAGAAAAACGTTGCCCTCTGGGGCTACCTGGTAACCACAAATGAGTATCAACCTCCACCAAACTCGACTTCATCCTAATAATACAGTCTAGCCTGGGCACTAATCCCCTGTCTGCCACAGCCTGAGCCTGCAACGCCCACCCACACTCAACAGCTGGCTGAACACTGAGCACATCAGACACGCCATGGCTTTGGCTCTTCATCTCTTCCGAACCTCAGTTTTTAGGCTTCAGAACCTGGACCTTAACTCCAATCACTGTCCAGGGGTGAATGTGTTGCAGAAATCAGAACTCCTCTTTCCCCACTGCCAGAAACCTTGTGGTTGGCATGCTGTGCAACGTTCAGTGTAGGAGAAACCAGTATGGTACATTAGACCCCGCCCAGGCTTGAGGGACTCGTTGGGCACAAATAGGCATTGTGAACCTCAGCGTGAGCCATATCCTCAAGGATGGTCTCTCAGTGTCTGGAACAAGAGCCTGCATATGGGGCTTGCCATGCCCCTTGGTCCCCAATGTTAACCAGAAGTCGGGTTGTCTAGTCGACACTCCCCAGAACTCTGCTCTGGAATCCCTCATTTGGTGGTATACCTGAGGTAAAAAACAGAAAAGGCCTCCTCGCTTCCCACAGAATGACCCAAAACTCTTGGGATTATGCCAAATCCCCAAAGAGGGATAATCTTCCATGGCCCATGAGGCCACCCCGACATTCCACAGCCATCAGTGACACCAAATCCAGAGACAAAAGCCTGAGCAAGTGCCTCACACTCGTCCTTTGTTCATATCCCAAAGAGTTCTCATCATGGTCTATAGATCGGGCCGGCATACCTACATCCCCAAACCTAAGCGAGTTCGTGTTTTCAGACTTCTGTCCCGAAGGCCCTGGCACACACACCCTCCATGCTTGGGTCCCTAGAACCAAACCTCAGGATTGTGCCTTACCTCTCCAAGGGAATTCTTCCCATTTCATTGGCCACAACCTTGAAAATTAGGAGAAACCTCCAAGGTCACCAAGGCCATCCCAATAGTGAAGACCCCCAGGACAAACAAGGGTGATAAGACACCAGCTGTGCAGCTACCTCCACTCAAAATCATCAGCAGATGTCCCCAGAGAAGAAGATTGAACCAGACAGGACCCTAGGCCCTAATCCGATCCATTGCTTTTGTTTCCAGGCATCACTCCTCAGAGGCTTGGTTTCCAATATCAGCATAGGGTATTTCCTGAGGCACCAATAAGTTCAGTGTAGGAGAAACTTGGTTTCTCCTACAAATCTCGTCACCCCATGGAAAACTTGCTCATTCGAGCTGTGTAAAAACCTCTGGTTAGGAGAATCCTTCAAGGCCCTGGTGCCACTGCCCCATTCCAAGGTCTCCATGGACTCAAACTCACATTATGACCCATCCTCAGGAGACCCCATTTCAATTCACCCCCCTTGGTTGCTACCCGAGAGCCAGCAGATCAACGTGTCTTCTCGTTAGGAGACAATTGGAATGTGAGGCCGGCTGCCCAGGCATCCATCCTTAGAACGCTGCTCTGGACAACTTCCTTATGGGACGTCCTGTAGCCATCCAACAGGTCTTAATTGTCCCTCAGAAGGAATCCTTGCAATTGGGAGCAACTCACAAACTCAGCGTGGGTAAACCTCATTAGCCTCATGAGGACCCCGCCTCATGAAGGGACCATCATGGACACAAACTCCAGCCTCAGCCAACGTTTGGTCCTAACCCTGACTTCAGATGCAGATCTCAATTCATCCTCTGCAGAGTGCACATGCCGTGCCCTTGGCCCCAAACCTCACCCTAGCTTGTGTTTTCAGACCTCCGTCCTCACACTCCTGGCCCACAAGCCCTCCTGATTGGGAATACTGGGGCCAAAACGAAGCACTCTCATGCCCCCTGGAAGAAATACATTGTCTATAGCGTTGCCCAGAAACCCAAAAGGAGGATCACCCTGCTCGGCCCTTGGCAACACCCCAATTGCATAGGCTGCCCTAAGCAGTAATGCTCTGTCTTACATAGCCTGAGCCCAGACCTTCCGACAGACACTGAGAAAGCTGGCCGCACACCAGCACCTGGGACCCACCATGGTCTTAGGTTATTCATCCCTTCCCACTGACATGCATGTCTTCCTGGAAGTATGTTCTGAGGCTCTGTCATACTGTGCATTTTTCCAGAGAGGCCTGTGGAATTGGGGTGGGCTTAGGGGCCTTGCAGTTTTCTGCTTATCTGGAGGACTTGGGAAACTGAGACAGGCAGAGTTTCCTCAGAAAAGCAGGCCCAGTGATGTAATGTAGTTCTAGAGGCCCCATCCTGGAGTGCATGTGGGTCAAGATTTTGGGACCAAAGTATTCAGACACAAACTGGGGTTAAGAGTTAGGGAGGAGGTGATGTCAGGCCCGATCTGCAGAACCTGAGGGCAGCTTCTCAGATTTGAAATTCGGGCAGCTGGGAGGCAGGAGCACAGGCTTTTCTGTCTGGATTGTGTCTAGGATGGCCAAGGAATGGAGGGGTGTCCTCATGTGCCCATGGGAGTTTCTTCCTATCTGGGGTTTCTGCCTGGCACCCAAGAGTTTGGTGTCTTACTGGGGAAGGGGAGAACACGTTTTACCGTGTCAGGGTTCCTGTAAAAACATGAATTCCAGAGATGGGTTCTGAGTCCTGGTGCTTGTGTAACCCCACCGAGGCTTAGGATTTAGGCCTAGGGGACAGACAGGCCTGCTCTGTGGGGTCCTGGTCGAGCTCCCGCGGGGTCTTGTTGGAAATGGTTCTCAGGGTGAGGGTCACAGTGCCTATTTGTGCCCAGCTCCCCATCCTGAGTGGGCACTGTTTCTTGTTCCATGAAGCTGGATCCAAATCTGAGGGTTGGACAACCATCTCAACATTTAGTTTTCCTGCCATGGGGAAGGAGTAGTACTCTTTTGTGCTTCAGCGTCCCCCATGGCAGGAAATTGAGCTATGTTCTGGAACAGGTACCATGTTGGTTAGAGATGAAAGATTGAGGTCAAGGCAACTCACACCTGTAGGATATGGGTCCCACTATAGTTGTGGCTGCCAGGTGCTCAGGCTCGAGCTGTATAAGACAGAGCATTAGTGCACAGGGTGGCCTATTATATTGGGGTGTCATAGAGGGCTGTGCAGGTGGATCCTCATGTGGATTTTCTGCACAGACCCATAGGGCACTTTTTTCTTGTGGGCAGGCAGAAGGCTGCATTGTGGCTCCCAAATTCCCAGTATGGAGGGCTTACAGGCGAGGAGTGTGAGGACATAAGTCTGAATAGACAAGCTACATTTTAGCTCAGTGCCGAGCACATTGCCATTCCAATGTGCAGCGGTTTTTTTGAGATCTCAGCTCCTGAGTATGGGCAAGGTCAGATGTCTGCTCACACTGGAGTTTGTATCTCTGATGGCCAACGAATGAGATATCCGGCACCTAAATAAGGGTGGATGAATGATGTTTGCTTACACTGGAGGTTGTGTCTATGATGACTGACAAATGGAGAGGCGGCATCATGAGGCTATGGAGGATTCCCCACGCTGATGCTTGTGAGATGCTCCAAACAGCAAGGTGTTTTTTTCTACTGACCAGTGGAGTCTGATTTGTTTGCTCCAGAGTCCCCCACGTGGAAAGTATGGATAGCAGAGCTCTTCTGCATGGATGCCTGGAAAGCACAGCCTGAATGAACATTGCAGCTGAGGAACATGGCAGGTTTCTTCTCGTGGCTCTGGGCGAAGTACCAAGGCCTTGAGTTGACATTGAATCTCTTGCAGATGGATCACAATGCTGGTTTGTTACCAGGGAGATCTTAGAATGTGCTGGTAGCTAAAGTGTCATGCAGGATTTTCCTATCCTGAGGGTTTAACACAGGTCGAAGAACTGTGTCCTCTTCTGGTGACAGGAGATGTAGTGTTGCGTGGCTCAGGGACCACATGTTGTAACACAAGTTCATATTCCAAAACAGGCCTCTGAGAACAGATGCCTGAAAACCTAATCTAGTGTTCCAATGAAGTCTTAGGGGCATGTCAGGTTCAATCTTCAGACTCAGGACAGTTGACTTGGGTGTCTGTCTCGATGGAGGTGATCAGAATGTTTCAGACTGTGCATTTGCATCCTGAGCGGCCTCCAATATTGCGGTGTGCTCAGGGGATTTGCAGGTTTTTCCTAATCTGGAGGTTTGGGAGACTGTGATATGTACAGTTTCCTAGGGGATGGCACGCACGGTGCTGTGGTGTGATTCCACTATCCCACCCTGGAGTGCATATGAGCCATGGTTATGGAGAGAATTCTGCAAACACAAACTCGGGTTAGGGATAATGGCGAGGTGATCACAGTCCCAATGCATAGACATGGAGGGCAGCTCATCAAGAACTGTAATTAGGGTGACACGAAGGTGGTAGCACAGGATTTTATATCTGGATTCTGTATCCAGGATGGCTTCTGAATGCAGGTGTGGTCCCATGAGTCCATGGAAGATTTTATTCTCTAAGGATCCTGGCGTCTCGCAATAGTTTGGTGGGTTTTTCGGGGAAGGGAAGAGTGTTGTTTTCCATCTTAGGCATGCCCCAAATCAGGGACTCCAGAGACGGGCTCTAGGTCTGAATTCTGGGAATATCCCACCAAGGGTTAGGATATGGGCCTAGGGGCATCCCTGGCCTACAAAGCGGGATCCTGGTGGTGCAACTGAGCGGACTTGTTTGAAAGCATGCTCAGGCTGAGGGTCACAATGCCTGTTTGGGTCCTAGGCAGCCCTCATGTGTGGTTGTGGTCTCACTGGCCATGCAGCTGGCTCCAACTCTGAGAGTTGGACACCCATCCCAACAGTTAGGATTCCTGCCATGGAAAAGGTGGAGTTCTCTGTTGTTCTTCAGGTTCCTCCACTGGCAGGGATTCCAGATAAAGTCTGAGGACAGATGCTTGAATACCAAGGATGAGTAGAGATGATGGAGTAAGGCCATGTTCAGTTCCACATGCTAGATATAGGTCCCGTTTTCTGGGTCACTGACACTAGGTCAGGGCTCATGCTCTGATATACACCATACGAGAGGCCAGGGCAGCCTATAAATCGGGGTTCCCTCGAGGGCCTCACAGATTGATCCCCATGTGGGTTTTCTGGTCAGAATCACCAGGCACTTCTTCTTTCTATGGGGAAGACAGAATACCATGTTGTGTCTCTGGAATTCCATATCCAGAGGGCTTGGGGACCAGTAGGGTGAAAATGGAATTGTAAACACAAGCTACAATTAATTTCAGTGCCAAGTGGAAGGCTGTCCCCATCTGCAGCGGATTCTGTGAGATATACGACACCTGAATAAAGGTGGCTGTCATATGTTTGCTCACACTGGAGTCTGTGTCTAAGATAACTGCCAATTGGAGGGGGGGCGTCATGAGGACATGGAGGATTTCCCACACTGGGGCTTGTGAGATGCTCTAAACAGCAAGATTTCCTTCTATTGGACAGGGGGAGTCTGGTTTTTTTGCTCCAGGGTCCCCCATATGGAAACTTTGGGTAGCAGAGCTCTCCCTCATGGATGCCTGGAAAGCACACCTCCATTGACCATTGTAGCTGAGGAACATGACAGGGTCCATCTGGTGCCTCTGGGGCGAAGTTCCAAGCAGCCTGAGTTGACATGGAGTTTCATACTGTTGGATCACAATGCTGGTTGTTATCCAGGGAGACATTAGAGTGCTGGGGTGTTCAGGGGGACGTGCAGGTTTCTCCTATACTGAGTCCTGGACACAGCTACCAAGAGCAAGGAAAGCTTCTAGGGAAAGGAGGGGTTTTGTAGTGTGGCACAGGAACTTATATGTTGGAATATAAGTTGGTTTTGGAGAAAAGGCCTCTGGGGACAGGCGCCTGAAAATCTCAACTAGGGTATTGATGAAGTCCTAGAGGCATTTCAGTTTCAATCTTCTGACTCAGGGCCTTTGACTTGGATATCTGGCTGGAGGCAGGTGCTCACTGTGTGTCAGAATGTGCATTAGGGCCAGGGAATTCTTCAAAATTGAGCTGGGCTCAGGGGCTTTGTACTTTGTTCCTAATCTTCAGGGTTTGGGAAACCGTGAAGGACAGAATTTCCTTTGGGAACATAGGGACAGTCGTCCGGTGTGGAACCAAAGGCTGCATCCTGGAGGGCATGTGGGCCAGCGCTTTGGGTACTGAAATCTGCAAAAGCAAACTAGGGTTAAAGTAAGGGCCATGGTGATTACAGGCCCGATCTGCAGGCCCTGTGGGAAGCTCATAGAGTACTGAAATTAAGGTGTCATGCAGGCGGTATGGCAGGCTTTTCTGTCTAGATTGTGTTTCTAGAACGGTCTCAAAATGTAGGGTAGGCTTCATGGTGCCATGGGAGATTCTTCATCTCTGGGGATTTTGCCCAGATCCCAAGAATTTGTGTCTCTGGGGGAAGGGAAGACTTTTATTTTCCGTCTCAGGAGACCCCCAAAAGTGGGATTCCAGAGACAGGTTCTGAGTGTGGACAACTGGAAAACATGAATGCAGGTGAGGATATGGCCCTAGAGACATGGCAGTCCCGTTCTGCGGGCTCCTGGCCCAGCTACCAAGGGGGTTTGTTTGAAAGCAGCCTCACGCTGAGGGTCGCAATGTCTGTTTGTTCCCAGGGATGCTTGATGAGTGACCGTATTTTTATGGGCCATGCATCTGTTTCCCACTCTGAGGGTTGGACACCCATCTCAACAGCCAGGTTTCCTGCAATCGGGATGGAGGAATACTCCTGTGCTTCAGGTTTCCTCATAGGCAGGGATTTGAGCTACGGTCTGGGGAGAGATGCCTGAATATCCAGGTTGAGTAGATGTGACGGCTTTGGGCCATGGCAGGTCCCACCTGCTGGATATGGGGCCCACTGTCTGCATGGCTGACTGGAAGTCGTGGCTCAAGCTGTGTCAGATAGAGCCTGAGTGCCCTTGGCGGCCTATGATATTAGGGTGCCGTTGAGGGCCATGCTGGTAGATCCTCATGTAGGGTATATGAGCAGACTCACCAGGCACTTCTTCTTTCTGTTGGACAGGCAAATTCTGCGTCCTGGCTCCAGAAATCCATATCAAGAGGGTTTGGTGAACAGGAGGGTGAGGATGGAATTGCAAACACAAGCTACGGTTATTCAGTGCCAAGCAGAAGGCAGTTCCGGGGTACAGTGGCTTATTGGAGATATCCTGTAGCTGAGTAAGAGCAGGTGTCAGATGTTTGCTCACACTGGAGTTTGTGTCTCTGATGACCGCCAAATGGAGGGGTGGCGTCATGAGGCCATAGATGATTTCCCACACTGGAGCTTTTGAGATGCTCCAATCTGCAAGGTTTCCTTCTACTGGACAGGGGGATTCTGGTTTGTTTGCCCAGGGTCCCCCATATGGAAAGTTAGAGTAGCAGAGCTCTTCCGTATCGTTGCCTGGAAAGCACAACTCTATTGATCATTGTAGCTGAGGAACATGGCAGGTTCAATATGGAGGTTTGGAGCGAAGTTCCCAGCAGCCTGAATTGACATGGAGTTTCATGCTGTTGGATCACAATGCTGGTTGATATCCATGGAGACGTTAGAATGTTGGTGTAGTCAGGGATCCATGCAAGGTTCTCCTACACTGTGTCTTGGACACAGCTACCAAGAGCAAGGTATCCTTCTGGAGACAGGTTTGGTTCTATTGTGTGGCTCCGAGACCACATGTTGGAATATGAGTTGGTATTGGAGAATAGACCTCTGGGGACAGGTACCTGAAAACCTAAACTAGAATATCGATGATGTCCTAGATGCATGTCAGATCCAATCTTCTGAATCAGGGCCTTTGACTTAGATGTCTAACTGGACGCAGGTGCTCATTGTGTGTCAGAGAACGCATTTGGGTCTAGAGCGTTCTTTGAAATTGAGGTCGGCTCAAGGGCTTTGTACTTTGCTCCTTATCTTCACGGCTTGGTCAACAGTGAAGGGCATAGTATCCTTCAGGAGGGTGGGTTCACTTGTCATTGTGGCACCAGAGGCTCCATCCTGGAGGGCATTTGGGCCAGGGATTTGGGGACAGAAATCTACAAACGACAACCTGGGTAAGGTTGAGTGCTGAGGTGATCACACGCCTGATCTGCAGGCCGTGATTGCAGCTCATAGTGTACTGAAATTAAGATGTCATGGAGGCGGTAGCACAGGCTTTTTTTTTTTTTTTTTTTTTTTTTTTTTTCTGAATGTGTGTCCAGGACGGCCACAAAACATAGGGGCATCTTCATGGGTCCATGGGAGATTCTTCTTCTCTGTGGATACTGCCCAGCTCCTAAGAGTTTGGTGTCTCTGGAGGAAGGGAAGACTGCTTTTTTTCTGTCTCAGGGGACCCCCAAAAGAGGGAACCCAAAGACAGGTTCTTGGTCTTGGCGCCAGGAAATCACAAACAAGTGTGAGAATTTGGCCCTTGGGACATGGCATTCCTACTCGGCGGGCTCCTGGTCCAGCTACTGAGGTTTTTTTTTTTTTTTTTTTTTTTTTTTTTTTTTTTTTTTTTTTTAACGCAGGCTCACGCTGAGGGTCACAATGCTTGTTTCGGCCCAGGACGGCTCCCATGAGTGGCCGTGGTCTAATGGGCAATGCAACTTGTTCCTACTCTGAGGTTTGGACACCCATCTCAACAGCCAGGTTTCCTGCTTTCAGGAAGGAGGAGTACTCTTATGCTTCAGGTCCCCCCTTAGGCAGGGATTTGATCTTCGGTCTGGTAACAGATGCCTGAATACCCATGTTGAGTAGAGCTGACGGCTTCAGGCCATGGTAGGTCCCACCTGCAGGATGTGGGGCCCACTGTGTGCCTGGCTGTCTGGAGGTCATGGTCAGGCTGTGTCAGACAGAGCCTGAGTGCCCATGGCGGCCTATGATATTAAGGTGCCATCCAGGGCCATGCAGGTGGATCCTCATGTGGGGTTTCTGGGCAGACTTACCAGGCACGTCTTCTGTCTTTGGGGTAGGCAGAATGCTTTGTTTTGGGTCCAGAATTCCCTGTCAAGAGTACTTGGTGACCAGGAGGGTAAGGATGGAATTGTAATCACAAGCTATGGTTAAATTCAGTGCCATGCGGAAGGCAGCCAGTGTGCACAGTCTGAATCGAGATACCAGCACCTGAGTGAGGGCAGATGTCAGGTGCTTGCTCACAATGGACTTTGTGTCTATGATGACCACCAAATGGAGGGGTGGCGTCTTGAAGCCATGGAGGATGTGCGCCACTGGGGCTTGAGAGATGTTCCAAACAGCTAGGTTTCCTTGTACTGGACAGGGTGATTCTGATTTGTTGGCTCCAGGGTCCCTATATGGAAAGTTTGGGTAGCAGAGCTCTCCCTATGGAGGGCTTGTTTAAAAACCTGCTCAGACTGAGGGTCACATTGCCTCTTTGTGCTCAGGGAGTCCCTCAAGTGTGGGCATGGTCTCATTGGCCATGCAGCTGTCTCCCACTTTGAGGGTTGGACACCCATCTGAATACCCAGGTTTCATGCCATCGGGTAGGAGGAGTTCTCTATGTGCTTCAAGTTCCCCCATTGGCAGGGATTCCACCAAAAGTCTGGGGAAAGGTACCCGAATACCTAGGATGGGTAGAGAAGACGGACTTGTCCCAGGCCCGTCTCATATCATGGATATGGGGCCCACTCTCTGGTGACTGACACTAGGTCAGGATTCACACTCTGTCAGACACAAGACTAGTGGCCAGGGCAGCCTATAAATTGGGGTTCCCTTGAGCGCCGAGCAGATTGATCCTCATGTGGGGTTTCTGGGCAGACACACCAGGGACTTCAATTTTCTATGTGTAAGGCAGAATGCTGCCTTGTGGCTCCAGAATTCTTCATCAAGAGGAATTGGGGACTACGAGGATGAGGTTGGAATTGTCAACACAAGCTACGGTTCAATTCAGTGCCAAGCTGAAATCAGTTCCAATGTGTAGTGGCTGATTAGAGATATCTATCACTTGAGTAAGGACGGATGTCAGATGTTTGATCATGCTGGATTTAGTGTCTATGATGACCTACAAATGGGGAGGTGTCATCAAGAGGCCATGGAGGATTTCCCATGCTAAGGCTTGTGAGATGCTCCGAATAGCAAGGATTTTTCTAATGGGCAGGTGGAGCCTGGATTTTTTGCTCCAGTCTTCCCCATGTGGAAAGTTTGTGGAGCAGAGCTCTCCTGCACGGATACCTGGAAAGCACACGTCCATTGACTATTGCAGTTGAGGAGCATGGCAGGTTCGTTGGGGTGGCTCTGGGGCGAAGTACCAAGTGCCTTGAGTTGACATGGTGTCTCAGGAAAATGGGTCACAATGCTGGATTGTAACTAGCAAGATCTTAGAATGTAATGGTGGCTTAGGTGCCATGCAAGAGTCTCCTACACTGATGGTTTGGCACAGGTCAAAGAGAACGGTTTCCTTCTGAGGACAGGAGATGTTCTCTTGTGTGGCTCAGGGACCACATGTTGTATCATAAGTTGGTATTCCAGAACAGGTCCCTCAGGACAGACACATGAAATCCTAATCTAGTGTTCCAATGAGGTCCTAGGGGCATGTCAGGTTCAATCTTCTGACTCAGGACCATTAACTTGGCTGTGTGCCTGATGTAGGTGATCAGGGTGTTTCAGACTGCGAATTTGTGTCTGGAGCAGACAACAATCTTAGGGTGGGCTCTGGGACCTTGTACATTTATCCTCATCTGGAAGGTTTAAGCAACTGTAATGGGTACAGTTTCCTTGGGGATGGCAGGCACAGTCCTGTGGTGTTGCTCCAGAGACCCCATCCTGGAGGGCATGTGAGCCATGGTTTTGGGAGAGAAGTAACAAATTCAGTTAGGGTTAGTGGCGAGTTGATTGGAGGCCCAATGCGGAGACCGGGAGGGCAGCTCGTCAGGAACTGTGATTAGGGTGACTAATGTGACTAATGTGAAGGCGGTTTCCCAGGCTTTTCTATCTGGATTGTTTGCTCAGGATGGCCTTGGAATGCAGTTGTGATCTCATGGGTCCATGGGTAATTTTTCCTCTCTAAGGATACAGTTGGCTCCCCATAATTTGGTGGCCTTTTCAGGGAAGGGAAGAGTGTTGTTTTGCATCTTAGCGGTGCCCAAAAATGGATTCCTGAGATGGGCTCTCTGTCTCTTGGCCTGGAAAATCCCACCAAGTATTAGGATTTGGACTTAGGTGCGTACCAGGTCTGCAGTGTGGGATCCTGGAGGTGCCACTGAGAGGGCTTGGTTAAAAGCACACTCAGGCTGAGGGTCACAATGCCCAGGCTGGCCGTCAGCAGTGGGCTTGTTCTCATTGCCTATGCAGCTGTCTCCCACTTTCAGGTTTGGACACCCATCCCAAAACCCAGGTTTCTTGCCATGGAGAAGGAGGAGATCTCTATGTGCTTCAGGTTCCCCCATTGGCAGGGATTCCATCAAAAGCCTGGGGGAAAGGAGCCTGATACCAAGGATGGGTAGAGATGACGGACTTGTCCCATGGCAGGTCTCACATGATGGAATGGGGCCCACTCTCTGGGTTGGTGACACTAGATCGGGACTCAGTCTCTGTCAGACACAGTACTAGTGGCCAGGGAAGCCTATAAATCGGCGTTCCCTCGTGGGCAGAGCAGATTGATTCTCATGTGGTGTTTCTGGGCAGACTCACCGGGCACTTGTTCTTTCTATGGGGAAGGCAGAGTGTGGCGTTGTGGCTCCAGAATTCCCTATCAAGGGGGCTTCAGGACCAGTAGGGTTAGGATGGAATTTTAAACACAAGCTACGGTTCAATTCAGTACCAAGTGGAATGCAGTTCCCATGTGCAGCAGCTTATTCGAGATATCTAGCACCTGAGTAAAGGGCGGATGTCAGATATTTGCTCACACTGGAGTTTGTGACTTTGATGACCGACAAATGGATGGGTGGCGTCAAGAGACCTTAGAGGATTTCCCATGCTGAGCCTTGTGTGATGCTCCAATCTGCATGGTTTCTTTCTACTGGACAGGTGGAGCCTGGTTTGTTTGCTGCAGGGTCCCCCATGTGGAAAGTTTGGGTAGCAGAGCACTCCCGCATGGATGCCTGGAAAGGACACCTCCATTGAGCATTGCAGCTGAGGAACATGACAGGTACGTTCTGCTTGCTCTGGGGCGAAGTACCAAGGAGGTGAGTTGACATGGAATCTCTTGCAGATGGGTCACAATGCTGGTTTGTTACTAGGGAGATCTTAGAATGTGCTGGTGGTTAAGGTGCCATGCAGGATTCTCCTATCCTTTGGGTTTGGCAAAGGTCGACGAGCACGGTTTACTTCTGGGGACAGGAGATCTTCTGTTGAGTGGCTGAGGGACCACGTGTTTTATCCTAAGTTGGTATTCCAGAACACACCTCTGAGGACAGATGCATGAAATTCTAATCGAGGGTTCCAATGATTTCCGAGGGCATGTCAAGTTCAATCTTCTGATCAGGACCGTTGATGTGGCTGTCTGCCTGGATGTAGCTGAACAGGGTGCATCAGACTGCACATTTGAGTCCAGAGTGGACTCCAATATCGTGGTGGGCTCAGGGCCCTTGCACGGTTCTCCTAATCTGGAAGGTTTGGAAAACTGTGATGGGCACAGTTTCCTTGGGGATGGCAGGCACAGTCCTGTGGTATGGATCCAGAGACCCTACCCTGGAGGGCATGTGAGCCATTGTTTTGTGAAAGAATTCTGTAAACACCAATTTGGATTAGGGTTAGTGGGATGGTAATCGCAGGCCCAATGCGTAGACCTGGAGGGCAGCTCATCAGGAACTGTAATTAGAATGACTGGAAGGCCGTAGCACAGGCTTTTCTATCTGGATTATGTGCCCAGGATGGCTTCAGAATGCAGGTGTGGTCTCTTGGGTCCATGGGAGACATTTCCCTTCTAAGGATCCTGGTGACTCTCCATAGATTGGTGACTTTTTCAGGGGAGGGAAAAGTGCTTTTTGCCATCTTATGGGTGCCCCAATACAGGGATGCCAGAGAAAGGCTCTGGGTCTGGGTGGCTGGAAAATCCCAAAAAGGGTTAGGATTTGGGCCTAGGGGCGTACCAGGCCTGTAATGGAGGATCCTACTGGGGCAACTGAGATGGCTTGTTTGAAAGAAAACTCAAGGTGTGGGTCACAATGCCTCCTTGTTCAAGGGCGGCCCTCAGGAGTGGACGTGGTCTCCTTGGCCATGCAGCTGGCTTCTTCTTTGAGGATTGGACACCCATTCGAATAGCCAGGTTTTCCTCCATTGGGGAAGGAGGAGTTCTCCATTGGGCTTCAGGTTCCCCCATTGGCAGGGATTCCAGCAAAGGTCTGGTGACAAGTGCCTGAATACCAAGCATGGGTAGAGATGATGGAGTAAGTCCATGGCCGGTCCCACATGCTAGAAATGGAGCCCGCTCAATGGGTGGCTGACACTGGGTTGGGGCTCAGGCTCTGTCAGATGCAGCACTAGTGTCCAGGGCAGCATATAAATTGGGTTTCCCTTGAGGGCCGAGCAGATTGATCCTCATATGCGGTTTCTGGGTAGACTCACCAGGCACATCTTCTTTCTATAGGGAAGGCAGAATGTGGCGTTTTGGCTCTAGAATTCCCTATCAAGAGGCCTTGGGGACCAGTAGGATGAGGATGGAATTGTAAACACAGGCTATGGTCCAATTCAGTGTGAGACAGAAGGCAGTTCCAATGTGCAGAGACTTATTCGAGATAGACAGCACCAGAGTAAAGGCAGATGTCAGATATTGGCTCACACTGGAGTTTGTGTTTTGATGACCAACAAATGGAGTGATGCTGTCGCGAGGCCATGGAGGATTTCCCATGCTGAGGCTTGTGAGTAGCTCCAAACAGCAAGGTTTCCTTCTACTGGACAGGTGGAGTTTGGTTCATTTGTTCCATTTTCCCCTATGTGGAAAGTCTGGGTAGCAGAGCTCTCCTGCAAGGATCTCTGGAAAGCACACCTCCAATGACCATCGCATCTGAGGAAAATGGCAGGTTCGTTCTGGTGGCTCTGGCGCGAAGGACCGTGCCTCGAGTTGACATGGAATCTCTTGCATATTGGCCACAATGATGGTTTGGTACCAGAGAGATCTTTAAATGTGCTGGTAGCTAAGGTTCCATGCAAGGATCTTCTAACCTGATGGTTTGGCACAGGTCAAAGAGCACGGTTTTCTTCTGGGGACAGGAGATGTTCTGTTGTATGTCTCAGGGACCACCTGTAGTATCATAAATTGGTATTACAGAACGGGCTTCTGAGGACATATGCCTGAAAACTTAATCCCGGGTTCCAATGAGGTCATAGAGACATGTCAGGTTCAATCATCTGACTCAGGATCATTGACTTGGCTCTCTGACTGGATGTAGGTGATCAGGGTGTTTCAGACTGTGTATTTGTGTTGAGAGTGGCCGACAGTATTGGGGTGGGCTCAAGGGCCTTGCAGGTTTCTCCTAATCTGGAAGTTTTGGGCAAATGTGATGGGTACAGTTTCCTCGGGGATGGCCGACACAGTCCTGTGGTGGGATCCAGAGACCCATATCCTGGAGGGTATGTGAACCATGGTTTTTGGAAAGAAATAAGAAAGCACAAATTCGGGATAGGGTTAGTGGCGTGGAGGTCACAGGCCCAATGCATAGACCTGGAGGGCAGCTCGTCAGGAACTGTAATTAGCGTGATGGGAAGGTGGTAGCAGAGGCCTTTCTATCTGGATTGTGTGTCCAGGATGGCTTTGGTATGCAAGTGTGGACTCATGGGTTCATGGGAGACATTTCTCTCTAAGGATCCTCAGCGTGCGAAATCCTCCAAGTCCTCTTGATTCCACCCCTCCATTTGTCAGTCATCATAGACACAAACTCCAGTGTGAGCATATATCTGACATCCGCCCTTACTCAGTTGCTGGATATCTCAAATAAGTCGCTGCATATAGGAACTGCCTTCTGCTTGGCACTAAGTTGAATGTAGCTTGTGTTTACAATTCCATCCTCACTCTACTGGTCTGCAAGGCCCCTTGATAGATAATTCTAGAGCCACAACGCAGCATTCTGCCTTCTCTATAGAAAGAAGTAGTGCCTGGTGAGTCTGCCCAGAAACCCCACATGAGGATCAATCTGCTTGGCCCTCAAGGGAACCCTGATTTATAGGCTGCCATAGCCACTAGTGCTGTGTCTGTCAGAGAATGAGCCCTGACCTAGTGTAAGCCACCTAAAGAGCTAGAACCATATCTAGTATGTGGGATGGACCATGGCCCTACTTCCTCATCTCTACCCATCCTTGCTTTTCAGGATCTTTCCCCAGAACATTGCTGGAATCCCTGCCAATGGGGGAACCTGAAGCCCAATAGAGAATGCCTCCTTCTCCATGGCATGATACCGGGCTATTGGGATGAGTGTCCAACCCTCAAAGTGGAAGCCAGCTGCATTGGCCAATAAGACCATGCCCACTCCTGAGGACCTCCCTGGGCACAAGCAAGCATGGTGACCCTCAGCCTGAGCATGCTCAAACAATCAATCTAGTTGCACCACCACTATCCCGCATTGCAGTACTGGTATGACCCTATGCCCAAGTCCTAACATATTGTGGGATTTTCCAAGGGCCCAGACCCAGATCCCATCTCTGGAACCCCTGTTTTGGGGCACCGCTAAGATTCAAAACAGTATTCTTCCCTTCCCCCCAAAAGCCACAAAACTATGGGGAGCCACCAGGACCTTAGAGAGGAAAATTGCCCCATGGACAAATGAGACCACACCTGCATGCTAAGGCCATCCTGGACACACAATCCAGATAGAAAACCCTGTGCTACCTCCTTCCCATCACCCTAACTATAGTTCCTGACGATGTCCCCTCCAGGTCTATGCATGGGGCCTGCGACCTTCACGCCACTAACCTTAACCCAATTTTGTGTTTGCGGATTTCTCTCCATAAACCATGGCTCATATGCCCTCCCTGATGGGGTTTCTGGAGCCACACCATAGGACTGCTACCATCTCCAAGGACACTGTGTGTGTCACATTTGCCCAACCATTCCAGATTATGAGAAACCTGCAAGTCCCCTGAGCCCACCCCAATATTGGCGGCCGCTCTGGAAGCAAATGCACAGCCTGAAACAACCTGATCACCTACATCCAGACAGACACCCATGTCAATGATACTGAGTCAGAAGATTGAAACTTACATGCCACTAGGAACACGCTGGAACCCTAGATTAAGATTTAAGGCATCTGTCCTCAGTGGTCTTTTCTGGAATACCAACTTAGGATACAATATGTTGTCCCTGGGCCACACAACAGAACATCTCCTTTCCCCAGAAGGACACCGTGTTCTTTGATCTGTACCAAACCTTAAGGGTATGAGAATCATGCAAGTCACCTTAGCCACCACCACATTCTAATAACTCCCTGGTAACAAACCAGCATTGTTACCCATCTGTAAGAGACTCCATGTCAACTCAAGTCCTTGGTCCATTACCCCAGAGCCATCATAACATACCTGTCATGTTCCTCAGCTGCAAAGGACAATGGAGGTGTGCTTTCCAGGCATTCATATGGGAGAGCTCTCCTACCCATACTTTCTACATGGGGGACACTGGAGCAAACAAACCAGACTTCACCAATCCAGGAGATGGACCTTGTTGTTTGGAGCATCTCACAAGATTCGTCATGGGAAATCCTCCATGACCTCTTGACACCACCCCTCCATTTCTTAGTCATCGTAGACACAAACTCCAGTGTGAGCAAATATCTGACAGCCGCCCTTACTCAGGTGCTAGATATCTCGTACACCAGTTCTGCACACTGGAACTGCATTCAGCTTAGCACTGAGTTGAACTGTAGCATGTGTTTACAATTCCATCCTCACCCTACTGGTACCAAAGGCCACTTGATAGGGAATTCTAGAGCCACAACGCAGAATTCTGCCTTCCCCATGAAAGAAGAAGTGCCTGGTGAGTCTGCCCAGAAACCCCACATGAGGATCAATCTGCTCAGACCTCGAGGGAACCCCAGTTTATAGGCTTCCCTGGCCCCCAGTGCTGTGTCTGACAGAGCCTGTGCCCTGACCTAGTCTCAGTCACCCAGAAAGCAGGACCCATATCAAGCATGTGGGACCGGCCATGGCCCTACACCATCACCTCTACCCATCCTTGGTATTCATGCATCTGTCACCAGACCTTTGCTGGAATCCCTGCCAATGGGGGAAACTGAAGCACAATAGAGAACTCTTCCTTCCCCATGGCATGAATCCTAGCTGTTGGGAAGGTTTTCCAACCCTCCGATTGGAAGCCAGCTGCAAGGCCAATGAGACCACGCCCACAGAAAAGGGCCGCCCTGGGCACAAACAGGCATTGTGACCCGAAACCTGAGCATGCTTTCAAAGAAACGCTCTCTGTTGCACCTTCAGGATCCCGCATTGCAGGACTGGTACGCCCCTTGGCCCAAATCCTAAGACGTGGTGGGATTTTCCAAGGGCCCAGACCCAGAGCCCTTCCTTGATTCCCTGTTCTGGGGCACCCCTAAGTGGAAGACAGCACTATTCCCTTCCCAGAGAAAGCCACCAATCTATTGGGAGCTGCCAGGAAACATAGAGAGGAAAAATCTGCCATGGACCCAAGAGACCACACCTGCCTTCAGAGGCCATCTTGGAAACACACAATCAAGATACAAAAGCTTGTGCTACCACCTTCGACTCATCCGATTTACAGCTCCTGACGAGCTGCCTTCCATGGCTATGCAGTGGCCTGTGATCACCTCATCACTAACCCTAAACGGAATTTTTGTTTAGACTTTGCTCTCAAAACCATGGCTCACATGCCCTCCAGGATAGGGTCCCTGGAGCCAGACCACAAGACTGTGCCTGCCATCCCCAAGGAAACTGTGCCCGTCACAGTTGCCCAAACATTCCAAATTAGGAGAAACCTGCAAGGCGCCTGAGCCCTCCCCAATATTGTTGGCCGGTTTGGACATAAATGTGCAGTCTGAATCACCCTGCTTACCTACATCCAGGCAGACAACTAAATCAATGGTCCTGAGTCAGAAGATTGAAACTGACATACCCCTAGGACCTCATTGGAACCCTAGATTAGGTGTTCAGGCCTCTGTCCTCAGAGGCCAGTTCTGGAATACCAACTAATGATACAACGGGTTTTTCTCTGAGTCACACCCCAGAACATCTCCTGTCCCCAGAAGGAAACCGTGATCTTCAACCTTTGCAAACCCTCAGGGTAGGAGAATCCTGCACAGCACCTTATCCACCAGCACATTCTATGATCTCCCTGGTAACAATCCAGCATTGTGACCCATCTACAAGAGAATCCATGTCAACTCAAGGCCTTGGAACTTCGCCCAAGTGCCACCAGAATGAACCTGTCATGTTCCTCAGCTTCAAAGGTCAATGGAGGTGTGCTTTCTAGGCATCCATGTGGGAGAGCTCCATCCTCACCCTACTGGTCTCCAAGCCTTGTTGAGAGAGAATTCTGGAGCCACAACACAGCATTCTGCCTTCCCCATAGAAAGTAGAAGTGCATGGTGAGTCTTCCCAGAAACCCCACATGAGGGTCAATCTGCTCAACCCTAGAGGGGACCCCGATTTATAGGCTGCCCTGGCCACTAGTGCTGTGTGTGACAGAGCCTGATCCCCGACCTCATGTCATCCACCCAGAGGGTGGGTCCTATATCCAGCATGCAGACCGGCCATGGCTCAAGTCCATCATATCTACCCATCCTTGGTATTCTGGCATCTGTCCCCAGTCTTTTGTAAGAGTCCCTGCCAATGGGGGAACTTGAAGAACGATAGAGAACTCCTCCTTCCCCATCGCAGGAAACCTGGATATTGGGATGGGTGTCCAACCATCAGTGTGGGAGCCAGCTGCATTGCCAATGAGACCACATCCACTCCTGAGGGCCACCCTGGGATCAAAGAGGCATTGTGACCCTCAGCCTAAGCATGCTTTCAGACAAGCATTCTCAGTTTCACCACCAGGATCCTGATTTGCCAGCCTGGTATACCACTAGGCCCAAATCCTAACCCTTGGTGAGATTTTCCAGGTGCCCATACCCAGTTACCATCTCTGGAATTTCTCTTTTGGGGCACCCCTTAGATGGAAAACAGCACTCTTCTCTTTCCCAAAAAAGCCACCAAAGTATTGGGAGCTGCCAGGATCCTTAGAGAGAAAAACGTCCCATGGGCCCATGAGACCACACCTGCAATCCGAGACCATCCTGGACATGCAATGCTGATGGAAAAGCCTGTGCTACCTCTTTCAAGTCACCCCAATTACAGTTCCTGATGAACTGCCATCCAGGTATATGCATTGGGCCTGTGATCCCCTTGCCACTAACCCTAACCCGAGTTTATATTTGCAGATTTCTCTCCCAAAACCATGGTTCAAATGCCCTCCATGATGGGGTCTCTGGAGCCAAACCATAGGACTATGCCTACAATCCCCAAGGAAAATTTGCCCATCACAGTTTCCCAAACCCTCCAGATTAGGAGAAACCTGCAAGGTCCCTGAGCCCACAACAATATTGGAGGTCGCTCTGGAAGTAAATGTGTATAATGAAACACTCTGTTCACCTACATCCGGCAGACACTCAAGTCAATGGTCCTGAGTCAGAAGATTGAAACTGACATGCCCCTAGTACCTCACTGGAACCCTAGATTAGGTGTTCAGGCATTTGTCCTCAGAGGCCTGTTCTGGAATACCAACTTATGATACAACATGTGGTTCCCGAGCCATAGAACAGAACATCTCCTGTCCCCAGGAAGAAACCATGCCCTTCGACCTGTGTCAAACCCTCCGGGTGGGAGAATCCTGCATGGCCCCTTAGCCACCAGGACATTCTAAAATTTCTTTGGTAAAAAACGAGCATTGGGACCCATATATAAGAGATTCCATGTTCATTCATTGCCCTTTGTATTTCACACCAGAGCCACCAGAACAAACATTCCATATTCCTCAGTGCAATGGACAATAGAGGTGGGCTTTCAAGGGAGCCATGAGGGAGAGCTGTACTACCCAAACTGTCCACATGGAGGACACTGGAGGAACCAAAACAGACTCTCCAACTCGAGTAGAAGAAAGCCTTGCTGTTTGGAGAATCTCACAAGTGCCAGCGTGGGACATCCTCCATGGCTTTTTGACACCACCCTTCCTTTAGTAGGTCATAATAGAGACAAACTCCAGTGTGAGCAGACATCTGACATCCACCCTTAGTCAGGTGCTGGATATCTCGAATCAGCTGCTGCTCACTGGAGCTGCCTTCCACTCATCACTGAATTTAACCATACCTTGTGTTTACAATTCTATCCTCACCCTCAAGGTCTCCATGGCCTCTTAACAGGTAATTCTCGAGCCCCATCAGAGCATTCTGCCTTCCTCATAGAAGGAAGAAGTGCCAGTCAGTCTTCAAAAAAAGTCCACATGAGGATCAATCTGCTCGACCCTCGAGGGAACCCCTATTTGTAGGCTGCCCTGGCCACTAGTGCTGTGTCTGACAGAGCCTGAGCTCCGACTTCGTGTCAGCCACCAAGAGATCGGGGACCATATCCAGCATGTGAGACCAGCCATGGCTCAAGTCCGTCATCTCTACCCATCCTTGGTATTCAGGCATCTGTCCCCAGACCTTTGCTGGAATCCCGGTCAGTGGGGGAACCTGAAGCACAATAGAGAATTCCTCCTTCCCAATGGCAGGAAACCTGATGGTTGGGATGGGTGTGCACCCCTCAAACTGGGAGCCAGCAGTATCGCCAATGAGACCACGCCCACTCCTGAGGGCCGCCCTGGGATCAAACAGGCATTGTGACCTTCAGCCTGAGCATGCTTTCAGACAAGCACTCTCAGTTTCACCACCAGGATCCCGCATTGTAGGCCTGGTATGCCCCTAGGCCCAAATACTAACCCTTGGTGTGATTTTCCAGGTGCCCTGACCCAGTGCCCGTCTATGTAATTTCTGTTTTGGGCCACCCATAAGATGGAAAGCAGCACTCTTCCCTTCCCTGAAAAGGCCACTAAACTATTGGGAGCTTCCAGGATCCTTAGAGAGGTAAAGTCTCCCATGAACCCATGGGACCATACCTACATTCCGAGGCTTTCCTGGACACACAATCCAGATAGAAAACCTTTTGCTACTGTCTCCGAGTCACTCTAATTACAGTTCCTTATGAACTGCCCTCTAGGTCTATGCATTGAGCATGCAATCACCTCGCCACTAACCCTAACCTGAGTTTGTATTTGCAGAATTCTCTCCCAAAACCATGGCTCAAATGCCCTGCTGGATGGGCTCTCTAGAGCCACAAAACAGGACTGCGCCTGCCATTGCCAAGGAAAATTTGCCCATCACAGTTTCCCAAACCCTCCAGAATAGGAGAAACCTGCAAGGCCCCTGAGCCCACCCCCTTATTGGAGGCTCCTCTGGTCACAAATGCACAGTCTGTACACCTGATCACCTACATCCATGCTGACGCCCAAGTCAATGTCCCTGAGTCAGACAATTGAACCTGACATGCCCCTAGGACCTTACTGGAACCCTAGATTAGGTTTCCAGGCACCTGTCCTCAGGAATGGGTCACAATGCTGAATTGTTTCCAGGGAGATCTTAGAATGTGTTGGTGGCTAACTTGCCCAGCAGGATTCTCCTACCCTGAGTGTTTGGCACAGGACAAAGAGCACAGTTTCCCTGGAATACCAACTTATGATAGAACATGTGGTCCCTGAGCCACACGACAGTACATCTCCTGTCCGCAAAAGGAAACTGTGCCCTTGGACCTTTGTCAAACCCTCAGGGTAGGAGAATCTTGCATGGCCACTTAGCCACCAGCACATTTTAAGATCTCCATGGTAACAAACCAGCATCGTGACCCATCCGCAAGAGATTCAGTGTCAACTCAAGGGCTTGGTACTTCGCCCCAGAGCCACCAGAAGGAACCTGCCATGTTCCTGAGCTGTAATGGTCATTGAGGGTGTGCTTTCCAGGCATCCATGCAGAAGAACTCTGCTCCCAATCTTTCCACATGCAAGACCCTGGAGCTAGCATACCAGACTCCCCCTGTCCGGTAGAAGGAAACCTTCCTGTTTGGAGCATCTCACAAGCCCCAACGTAGGAAATCCTCCATGGCCTCTTGACGCCACCACTCCATTTGTTAGTCATATAGACACAAACTCCAGTGTGAGCAAACATCCGACATCTGCCCTTACTCAGGTACTGGGTATCTCGAATTAGTCTCTGCACATTGGAACTCCCTTCTGCTTGGCACTGAATTGAACCGTAACTTGTGTTGACAATTCCATCCTCAACCTACTGGTCCCCAAACCCTCTTGATGAGGAATCTGGAGCCACAACACAGCATTCTGCCTTCCCCATAGAAAGAAGAATTGCCTGAACAGTCTGCCCAGAAACACCACATGAGAATCTATCTGCTTGGCACTCGAAGGAATTCTGATTTATAGGCTGTTCTGGCCACTAGAGCTGTGTGTGACAGAGCCTATGCCACGACCGACCTAGTGTCAGCCACCCAGAGAGCGGACCCCATATCCAGCATGTGAGAATGGCCATGACCCAAGTCCGTCATCTCTATCCATCATTGGATTCAGACACCTTTCCCTATACTTTTGCTGGAATACCTGCAAATAGGGGAACATGAAGCATAATAGAGAACTCCTCCTTCCCCATGACAGGAAACCTGGCAGTTCGGATGTTTGTCGAGACCACACAGTGGGAGCCAGCTTAATGGACAAGGAGATCATGCCAACTCCTGAGGGCCGCCCTGGGCACAAACAGGCATTTTGACCCTCAGCCTGAGCATGCTTTCAAAGAAACCCTCTCAGTGGCATGGCCAGAATCCCGCACTGCAGGGCTCATATGCCCATAGGCACAAATAATAAACCTTGGTGTGATTTTCCAGGCACACAGATGGAGAGCCCGTCTCTGGAATCCCTGTTTTGGGGCAACCCAGTGACGGAAAACAGCACACTTCCTGTCCCTGAAAAAGCCACCAAACTTGGGGAGCCATCAGGATCCTAAGAGGGGAAAAATCTCACATGGACCCATGAGACCACAACTGCATTCTAAGGCCATCCTGCAAACACAATCCAGATAGAAAAGCCTGTGCTACCCCCTTCAAGTCACCCTAATTACAGTTCCTCACGAGCTACCCTCCAGTTGTACGCATTGGGCCTGCGATCACCTCACCACTAACCCTAACCCGAATTTGTGCTTGTAGACTTCTTTCCCAAAACCATGGCTCACTTACCTTTCAGGATGGTGTCTCTGGAGCCAGAGCACAGGACTGTTCCTGCCATCCCCAAGGAAACTGTGCCCGTCTCAGTTGCCCAAACATTTCAAATTTGGAGAAACCTGCAAGGCGCCAGAGCCCACCTCAATATTGACGGCCCCTCTGCACACAATGCCCAGTCTGAAACACTCTGATCACCTACATCCAGGCAGACACCCAAGTCAATGGTCCTGAGTCAGAAGTTTGAAACTGACATGCCCCTAGGACCTCATTGATACCCTAGATTAGGTTTTCAGGCATCTGTCCTCAGTGAACTTTCTGGAATACCAACTTATGGTACAACATGTGGTCCCTGAGCCCCACAACAGAAGATATCCTGTCCCCAGAAGGAAACTGTGCTCCTTGACCTCTGCCAAACCCTCAGAATAGGAGAATCCTGCAAGGCACCTTAACCAACAGCTCATTCTAAGATCTCCCTAATAAGAAACCATTGTGACCCTCTGCAAGAGATTCCATGTCAACTCAAGGCCTTGATACTTCGCCCCAGAGCCACCAGACAGACCTGCATGTTCCTCAGCTGCAATAATCAATGGAGGTGCGCTTTCCAGGCATTCATGTGGGAGAGCTCTGCTACCCAAACTTTCCACATGGGGGCCCTGGAGAAAACAAACTAGACTCCACCTGTCCAGTTGAAAGAAACCTTACTGTTTGGAGCATCTCACAAGCCTCAGGGTGGGAAATCCTTCATGTTCTCTTGACACCACCCCTCCATTTGTCGGTCATCATAGATACAAACTCCAGTGTGAGCTAACATCTGACATCCACCCTTAGGTGCTAGATATCCCGTATAAGCTGCTGCACAAAGAAAATGCCTTAAGTTTCGTACTGAATTGATCCGTAGCTTATGTTTACAGTACCATCCTCACCCTACTGGTCCCCAAGCCCTCCTGATAGGGAATTCTGGAGCTACCACGAAGCATTCTTACTTCCCCTTAGAAAGAAGAAGTGCATGGTGGGTCTGCCCAGAAACCCCACATGAGATTCAATCTGCTCGGCCTTTGAGGGAACCCCGATTTATAGGTTTCCTGGCCACTAGTGCTGTGTCTGACAGAGCCTGATCCCTTATCTAGTGTCAGCAACCCAGAGAATGGGTCCCATATCCAGCATGGAAGACTGGTCATGGACAAAGTCTGTCATCTCTACCCATCCTTGGTGTTCAGGCAACTGTCCCCAGACTTTTGCTGGAATCCCTGCCAATGGGGGAACCTGAAGCACAATAGAGAACTCCTCCTTCCCATGGCAGGAAACCTGACTGTTGTGATGGGCGTACAACCCTCAAAGTGGGAGCCAGCTGCATGATCAGTGAAACCACGCCCACTCCTGAGGTCCTCGCTGGGCACAAACAGGAATTGTGACCCTCAGCCTGAGCATGTTTTCAAACAAGCCCTCTCAGTTACACCATCAGGATCCAACATTGCAGGCCTGGTATGCCCCTTGGCCCAAATCCTAAGCCTTGCTGGGATTTTCCAAGCACCCTGACCCAGAGCCTGTCTCTTGAATCCCTGTTTTGGGGCATGCATAAGATGGAAAACAGCACTCTTCCCTTCCCTGAGAAAGCTACCAAACAATGGGAGCCGCCAGAATCTTTAGAGCAGAAAAATCTCCCATGGACCCATGAGTCCACACCTGCATTCTGAGGCCATCCTGGACACACAGTATATATACAAAAGCCTGTGCTACTGCCATTGAGTCACGTGATTTATGATTCCTGACGAGCTGCCCTCTGAGTCTGTGCACTGGGCCTGCGACCACCTCACCACTAAACCTATGCTGAGTTTGTGTTTGCAGACTTCTCTCCCAAAACCATGACTTACATGCCATCCAGGATGGGGTCTCTGTAGCTACAGCACAGGACTGTGCCTGCCATCCCCAAGAAAATTGTGTCCTCAAAGTTGCCCAAACCCACCAGATGGGAGAAATCTGCAAGGCCCCTGAGTTCACCCCAATTTTGGAGGCCGCTCTGGACTCAAATGCGCAGTCTGAAACACCCTGATCACCTACATCCAGGTAGACACAAAAGAAAATGGGCCTGAGTTAGATGTTTGAAACTGACATGCCCCTAGTACTTCATTGGAACCCTAGATTAGGTTTTCAGGCACCTGTCCTCAGAGGCCTGTCCTGGAATACCAACTTGTGATTCAACATGTGGTCCCTGAGCCACACAACAGAACATTTCCTGTCCCCAAAAGGAAACCGTGCTCTTGGACCTGTGTCAAACCGTCAGGGTAGATGAATCCTGCACGTCCCCTTAGCCACCAGCACATTCTTAGATCTCCCTGGTAACAAACCACATTGTGACCCATCTTCATGAGACTCCATGTCAACTCGAGGCCTTGGTACCTCGCCTTAGAGCCACCAGAACGACCCTTCCATGTTCCTCTGCTACAATGGTCAATGGAGGTGTGCTTTCCAGGCATCCATATGGGAGTGCTCCGCTACATAAACTTTCCTCATGGGGGACCCTGGAACAAACAAACCAGAATCGCACTATGCGGCTGAAGGAAATTTTGCTGTTTGGATCATCTCTCAATCCCCAGAGTGGGAAATCCTCCATGACCTCTTGCCGCCACCCACCATTTGTTGGTCATCATAGACACAAACTCCTGTATGAGCAAACAGCTGATATCCGCACTTAAGCAGGTGTTGGATATATCCAGTAGCTGCTGCACACTGGAACTGCCTTCCACTTGGTAATGACTTTGACAGTTTCGTGTTTTTACCATTCCATCTTCACCCTCCTGGTCCACCAGCCCACTTGATAGGGAATTCTGGAGCAACAACGCAGCATTCTGCCTGTCCCAAGAAAGAATTGCCTGGTGAGTCTGCCCAAAAGCCCCACATGAGGATCCACCTGCAGGGCCCTCGATGACACCCTAATATCTTAGGCCACCATGGTAACTAAGGCTCTCTCTGAAAGAGCCTGAGCCACGACATCCAGCCTGCCACACAGACAGTGGGCCCCATATCCTGCAGTTGGGACCTGCCGTGGCCAGAAGTCATCATCTCTTTTCAACCTGGGTATTCAGTATCTTTCCCAAACCGTAGTTCAAATCCCTGCCTATGGGGGATGCTGAAGCACAAGAGTGTGCTTATTTCCTATGGCAAGAAACCTGGTTGTTGAGATGGACACTAAGACTCTGTCTGACATAGCCTGAGCCACGACCTAGAGTCAGCCATGCAGATAGTGGGCCCCATATCCTGAAGGTTGGACTTGTCGTGGTCCAAAGCCGTCATCTCCACTCAACATGGATATTCAAGCATCTTTCCCAGATTGTAGCTCAAATCCCTGACTACGGAGGAACCTGAAGCACAAGAGTACTCCTCCTTCCCGAAGGCAAGAAGCCTGGCTGTTGAGATAGGTGTCCAACCTTCAGAGTGGGAACCAGCTGCATGGCCCATGAGACCACAGACACACATGGGAGCCATTCTGGGAACAAACTTGCATTGTTAGCCTCAGCTTGAGGCTTTCAATCAAAACCCTTCGCTAGCTGGACCAGGAGTCTGCAGAGCACGCCTACCACCCTAGGGCCAAACACTCACCCTGGTAGGTGTTTTCCAGGTGCCCACACCCAGAACCTGTCTCTGGAATACCTCTTTTGGGGGTTCCCTGAGACAGAAAAGAGCAGTGTTCCCTTCTCCCAGAGACAACAAACTCTTGGGAGCTGAGCAGAATCCCGAGAGCTGAAGTTTCTCCCATGACCCCATGAAGCCAACCCTACATTTTGCGAAAGTCTGGGACAAACAATGCAGACAGAAAAGACTGCACTACCGCCTCCATGATACCTTAACTTCAGTACACTATGAGCTTCCAACAGGGCCTGCACATCAGGCCTGTGATCACCTCAGCCCTCAACCTAAACCTAGTTCGTGTTTGCAGATTTCTTTCCCAAAGCCGTGGCCCCCATGCCCATCAGGATGGGGCCTCTGGAACCACACCAGATGACTGTGCCTACACACCCGAAGGAAACTATGCTCTTCACGGTTTCCTTGACCCTGGAGATTAGGAGCAAAATACAAAGCCCATGAGCCCACCTCAATTCTGACCAAAACTCTGGACCCAAGGACACATTATGACACACAATGAGCCCCTGCCTCCAGGCAGACATCCAAGTCAAAGGCCCTGAGCCAGAAGATTGAACCTGACATGCCTCTAGGACTTTATCAATACCCTAGCTTAGATTTTCAGGTGCCTGTCCCAGAGGCCTCTTCTTCAATACCAAGATATATTCCAACATGTGGTCCCTGAGCCACACCACAGAACAGCTCAGGTCCCTTAAGGATATCTTGCTCTTGTCGCTATGTCCAAGACTCAGTGTGAGAGAATCCTGCATGACCCCTTACTGCCCCAACATTTTAATGTCTCCCTGGATACAAACCAGCATTGTGATCCAACAGCATGAAACTCCATGTCAACACCAGCGACTTTGAATTTCGCCCCAGCATCACCAGTACGAAAGTGCCATTTCCTCATCTGCAATGGGCACTGGAGGTGGGCTTTCCAGGCATCCATGCAGGAGTGCTCTGCTCACCAAACTTTCCCCATGGGGGACCCTGGAGCATACAAACGAGACTCCACCAGTCCATTAGAAAAAACCTTGATTTTTGGAGCATCTCACAAGCCCCAGGGTGGGAAATCCTCCATGGCTTCATGACACCTCCCCTTCATTTGTCAGTCATCATAGAAACAAACTCCAGTGTGAGCAAATATCTGACATTCGCCCTTACTCAGGTGCTGGATATCTCGAATAAGCCGCTGCACATTGGAAATGACTTGCGCTTGGCACTGAATTTAACCATAGCTTGTGTTAACAATTCCATCCTAACCCTCCCGGTCCCCAAGCCCTATTGATAGGGAATTATGGAGCCACAATGCAAAATTTTGCCTGCCTCACAGAAAGAAGAAGTGCCTAGTGAGTCTGCCCAGAAACCCCACATTAGGAACCACCTGCATGGCCCTCGAAAGCACCATAATATCATAGGCCGCCATGAACACTAAGACTCTGTCTCACACAGCTGGAGCCATGACCTCCAGGCAGCCACACAGAGAGTTGGCCCCATATCCTACAGGTGGACCTGCCATGGCCCGAAGCCATCATCACTACACAAGCTGTATATTCAGGCATCTGTCCCCAGCATAGCTCAATTCCTGCCTATGGGGGAACCTGAAGCACAGGATTATTCCTCCTTTCCGATGGCAGGAAACCTGGCTGTTGAGATGGGTGTCTTACCCTCAGAGTGGGAACGAGCTGCATGGCCCTTGAGACCAGGGCCACTCATGGGAGACACCCTGTGCACAAACAGGCATTGTGACCCCAGCGTGAGCATCCTTTCAAACAAACACCCTCGGTAGCTAGACCAGGAGTCCACAGAGTGGGCCTTCCAGGTCCCTAGGGCCAAATCCTCACCCTCGTTTGTGCTTTCCAGGCACCAAGATCCAGACCTGTCTCTCGAATCCCTCTTTTGGGGGTCCCCTGAGGCGGAAAACAGCAGTCTTCCCTTCTCTGAGAGACACCAAACACTGGGAGCTGGGCAGAATCCCCAGAGACGAAGAATATCCCATGGCCTCATGACACCATCCCTACATTTTGCGACAGTCCTGGACACACAATCCAAACAGAAAAGCCTGTGCTACTGCCTCCATGACACCTTAATTTCAGTACACTATGAGCTGCCCTTAGGGCCTGCTGATCGGTCTTGTGAACACCTCGGCCCTCACCATAACGCTAGTTCGTGTTTGCAACTTCTTTTCCCAAAGTCCTGGCCCACACACCCTCCAGCATGGGGCATTTGGTCCCACACCGGACGAGTGTGTCTACACTCCTGAAGGAAACTACACTTCACTGTTGCCCAAACCCTGAATATTAGGTGCAAAGTACAAAGCCTCTGAGCCCACCTCATTTCTGAAGAACGCTCTGGACCCAGATACGCATTCTGACACAAAATGAGCCCTTGCCTCCAAGCAGATATCCAAGTCTAAGGCCCTGAGTAGGAAGTTTGAACCTGCCATGAGTATAGGACTTCATCAATAGCCTAGTTTAGATG
Organism: Neogale vison; assembly: GCF_020171115.1. Taxonomy (NCBI): domain Eukaryota; kingdom Metazoa; phylum Chordata; class Mammalia; order Carnivora; family Mustelidae; genus Neogale; species Neogale vison. Next base: position 97,866,532 of record NC_058094.1, read on the forward strand.
TTTAGGTGCCTGTCCCCAGAGGCTTGTTATTCAATTCCTACTTATATTCCAACATGTGGTCCTTGAGCCACACAAGAGAAGGATACCTTTCTCTTGGTAGCTGTGTATATGTCTCAGTGTAGGAGAATTCTGCATGGCCCCTGACCACCCCAACATTCTAACGTCTCCTTGGATACAAACCAGCATTGTGATCCAACAGCATGAAACTCCATGTCAACTCAGCCGCCTTAGAACTTCGTCCCAGAGCAACCAGATCGAACCTGCCATGTTGCTCAGCTGCAATGGTCAATGGAGGTGTGCTTTCCAGGCATCTATGCGGGAGAGCACTGCTAACCAAAATTTCCATATGGGCAACACTGGAGCAAACAAACCAAACTCTCCCTGTCCAGTAGAAGGAAACCTTGCTCGTTGGAGCATCTCACAAGCTGCAGCGTGGAAAATCCTCCATGGCCTCGAGACGCCACCCCACCATTGTCCGTCATCATAGACACAAACTCCAGTGTAAGCAAACATCTGACATCCGCCCTTATTTGGGTGCTAGATGTCTCAAATAAGCTGTTGTACACTGGAACAGCCTTCTGCTTGGCACTGAATTTAACCATACCTTGTGTTTACAATCCCATCCTCACCCTCCTGGTCCCCAAGTACTCTTGATAGGGAATCCTGGAGTCACAACACAGCATTCTGCCTGCCCCATAGAAAGAAGTTCCTGGTGAGTCTGCCCAGAACACACATATGAGGATCCACCTGCATGGTCCTCAAAGACACCCTAATATCATAGGCCTCCATGGACACTAAGGCTCTGTCTGACACAGCCTGAGCCACTACCTCCAGTCAGCCACGCAGACATTGGTCCCATATCCTACAGATGGGAACTGCCATGGTCCGAAATAAACATGTCTGCTCTAGCTGGTTATTCAGGCAACTATCTCCAGACTGTAGCCCAAATCCCTGACTATGGGGGTACTTAAAGCACAAGAGTTCTCCTCCTTCCTGGTGGCAGGAAATCTGACCTGTGAGATGGGTGTCCAACCCTCAGAGTGCGAACCAGCTGCATGGACCTTGAGACGACGGTCACACATGGGAGTCACCCTGGGCACAAACAGGCATTGTGACCCTCAGTGTGAGCCTGATTTCAAACAAATGCTCTTGGTAGCTGGAACAGAAGTATGCAGAGCAGGCCAGCCAAGTTGCTATGGCCAAATCCTCTCCCTCGTTGGTGTTTTCCAGGTGCCCAAACCCAGAAACTATCTCCGGAATCTTTCTTTTGTGGTTAACCTGAGACTGAAAACAGCAGTCTTCCCTTACCCCAGAGGCACCAAACTCTTGGGGTCTTGGCAGAATACCGAGAGAAGAAGAATCTCCCATGGCCCCATGAAGCCACCCCTACGATTTACAACCATCCTGGACACAGAATCCAGACAATATAGCATGAGATACTGCCTCCATGACACCTTAATTTCAGTACATTATGAGCTGTTCTCAGGGCCTGCAGATCGGACCTGTGATTACCTCAGTTCTCACCCTAACCCTAGTTCGCGTTTACAGATACTGTCTCCAAAAGCCTGGCCCTCATACCCTCCAGGATGGGTTTTCTGGAGCCACAATGGAATACTCTGCCTGCCCTACCAAAGGAAACTCTGCCCTTCACTGTTGCCCAAACCCTGAAGATTTAGAACAAAGTACAAACCCCCTGAGCCCACCTCAATTTCCCATTATGCTCTGGACCCAATTGTACATTCTGAAACATAATGAGTACCTGCCTCCAGGTAGACATCCAAGTCAAAGGCTCTGAATCAGAAGTTTGAACCTGCCATGACTATAGGACTTCATCAATAGCCTAGTTTAGATATTTAGGTGCCTGTCCCCAGAGGCCTGTTCTCCAATACCAACTTATATTCCAACATGTGGTCCCTGAGCCACACAACAGAACCCCTGGTGTCCCCAGGATACATTGCTCTTGGTAGCTGTCTTCCATGTCTCAGTGTAGGAGAATCCTGCATGGGCCCCTGACCACCCCAACATTTTAATGTCTCCTTGGATACAAACCAGCATTGTGATCAAACAGCATGAAAATCCATGTCAACTCAGGCCACTTGGAACTTCGCCCCAGAGCCACCAGGTCGAACATGCCATGTTCCTTGGCTGCAGTGGTCAATGGAATTGTGCTTTTCAGGTATACATGCGGGAGAGCTCTGCACCCAAACGTTCCATATGGGGGACACTGGAGCAAACAAACCAGACTCTTCCTGTCAGTAGAAGGAAACCTTGCTATTCGGAGCATCTCACAAGCCCCAGGGTGGAAAATCCTCCATGGCCTCGTGACGCCACTCCTCCATTTGGCGATCATTGTAGACACAAACTCCAGTGTGAGCAAGCATCTGACATCCGCCCTTACTCAGGGCCTGGATACCTCGCATCAGCTGCTGCACACTGGAACTGCCTTCTGCTTGGCACTGAATTGAACCATAGATTGTGTTTATGATTCCATCTTCACCCTCCTCATCCCCAAACCCTCTTGATAGGGAACCTTGGAGTCACAACGCAGCATTCTGCCTACCACAAAGAAAGAAGATGTGCCTGTTGAGTCTGCCTGAAACCCCGCATTAGGATCCACCTGCCTGGCCCTCGACAGCACCTTAATATCATAGTCTGCTATGGGCATTCAGGCCTGTCTGACACAGCCTGAGCCATGACCTCCAGACAACCACGCAGACAATGGGCCCTATATCCTGCAGGACCCATATCCTGCCGACCCAAAACCGTCATCTCTGCTTAACCTGGTTATTCAGGCATCTGTCTCCAGAGCTTAGCTCAAATCCCTTCCTATAAGGGAACTTGAAGCACAAGTGTTCTCCTCTTTCCCAATGGCAGGAAATCGGGCCTGTGAAATGGGTATCCAACCCTCAGAGGGGGAACCAGCTGCATGGGCCTTGAGACCATGGTCACACATGGGAGACGCCCTGGGCACAAACAGGCATTGTCGCCCTCAGCGTGAGCCTTCTTTCAAACAAACCCCCTCAGTGGCTGCACCAAGAGTCCTCAGAGCAGGCCTACCGGGTTGCTACTGCCAAATCATCTCCCACATTGGTGTTTTCCAGGCACCCAGACCCAGAAACTGTCTCTGGAATCTCTCTTTTCCGGTTCCCCTGAGACTGAAAACAGCAGGCTTCCCTTCCCCCAGAGATACCAAACTCTTGGGAGCTGGGCGGAATACCCAGAGACGAAGAATCTCCCATGGCCCCATGAAGCCACCCCTACCTTTTGTGACCATCCTGGACACAGAATCCAGACAAAATAGCCTGCACAACCCCTCCATGACACCTTAATTTCAGTACAATATGAGCTTCCCTCAGGGCCTGCAGACTGGGCCTCTGATCACTTGGAGCCTCACCCTAACCCTAGTTCACACTTGCAGATCTGTCCCCAAAGCCCTGGCCCACATGCCCTTCAGGATGGGGCCTCTGGTGCAACACCAGATGATTGTGCCAACCCTCCTGAAGGAGTCTCTACACTTCACTGTTGCCCAAACCCTGAAGATTAAGAGCAAAGTAAATGCCCCTGAGCCCATGTCAATTTCGAAGGACACGCTGGACCAAAATGTGCATTCTGACACACAATGAGCACCTGCCTACAGGCAGACATCCAAGTCAAAGGCCCTGAGTCAGAAGAGTTGACATGACATGCCCCTAGGACTTCATTGATACCCTAAATTAGATTTTCAGGTGCCAACCCCAGAGGTCTGTTCTCTAATACCAACTTATATACCAACATGTGGTCCCTGAGCCACACTACAGAACCCCTCCTGTCCCCTGCTGTGGCTGGAAGCGATCATCTCTATTCAACCTGGATATTCAGGCAACTTTCCCAAACCGTAGCGCAAATCCCTGCCTATGGGGGATGCTGAAGCACAAGAGTGTGCTTATTTCCTATGGCAGGAAACCTGGTTGTTGAGATGGACACTAAGACTCTGTCTGACATAGCCTGAGCCACGACCTAGAGTCAGCCATGCAGATAGTGGGCCCCATATCCTGAAGGTTGGACTTGTCGTGGTCCAAAGCCGTCATCTCCACTCAACATGGATATTCAAGCATCTTTCCCAGATTGTAGCTCAAATCCCTGACTGCGGAGGAACCTGAAGCACAAGAGTACTCCTCCTTCCTGAAGGCAAGAAGCCTGGCTGTTGAGATAGGTGTCCAACCCTCAGAGTGGGAACCAGCTGCATGGCCCATGAGACCACAGACACACATGGGAGCCATTCTGGGAACAAACTTGCATTGTTAGCCTCAGCTTGAGGCTTTCAATCAAAACCCTTCGGTAGCTGGACCAGGAGTCCGCAAAGCATGCCTACCACCCTAGGGCCAAACACTCACCCTGGTAGGTGTTTTCCAGGTGCCCACACCCAGAACCTGTCTCTGGAATACCTCTTTTGGGGGTTCCCTGAGACAGAAAAGAGCAGTGTTCCCTTCTCCCAGAGACAACAAACTCTTGGGAGCTGAGCAGAATCCCGAGAGCTGAAGTTTCTCCCATGACCCCATGAAGCCAACCCTACATTTTGCGAAAGTCTGGGACAAACAATGCAGACAGAAAAAACTGCACTACCACCTCCATGATACCTTAACTTCAGTACACTATGAGCTTCCAGCAGGGCCTGCAGATCAGGCCTGGGATCACCTCAGCCCTCAACCTAAACCTAGTTCGTGTTTGCATGTTTCTTTCTCAAAGCCGTGGCCCCCATGCCCATCAGGATGGGGCCTCTGGAACCACACCAGATGACTGTGCCTACACACCCGAAGGAAACATCTGCCCTTACTCAGGTTCTGGATATCTTGGTAGCTGCTGCACATTGGAACTGCCTTCCGCTTGGCACTGAATTAACTGTAGTGTGTGTTTACAATTCCACCCTCACTCTACTGGTCACCAAGTCCTCTTGATAGGGAATTCTGGAGCCACAACCCAGCATTTTGCCTTCCTCACAGAAAGAAGTCATGCCTGGAGAGATTGCAGGGACATCCATCATGAGGTTCAATCTGCTTGGTCCTCGATGGATTTATAGGCTGCCTCGATTTATAGGCTACCCTGGCCACTAGTTCTGTGTCTGACAGAGCCTGAGCCCCGACCTCCTGTCAGCCATCCAGAAAGCCGGGCCCATATCCAGCATGTTAGACTGGCCATGTCCCAGGTCCATCATCTCTACCCATCCTTAGTATTCAGACATCTGTCCCCAGACCTTTGCTGGAATCCTTGCCAGTGGGGAACCTGAAGCCCAATAGAGAACTCCTACTTCCCCAAGGCAGGAAACATGGCTTTTGGGATGGGTTTCCAACCCTCAGAGGGGGATCCAGCTGCATGGCCAATGAGACCACGGCCACTCCTGAGGGCCTCCATGGGCACAAACAGGAATTGTGACACTCAGCTTGAGCATGCTTTCAAGCCAGCCCTCTCAGTTGCACCACTAGGATCGGGCATTAAAGGACTATTACGCCTCTAGGACCAATTACTAACCCTTGGTGGGATTGTCCAAGCGCCCAGACCCAGAGCCCATCTCTGGAATCTCTATATTGGGGCATCCCTCAGTTGGAAACCATCACTCTTCCCTTCCTTGAAAAAGCCACCAAAATATTGGGAGCCACTGGGATCCTTAGAGAAAAAAAATTCTCTCATGGACCCATGAGACCACACCTGCATTCCGAAGCCATCCTGCACACACAATCCAGATATTAAAGCCTGTACTACCACTTTCGAATCACCCTAATTACAGTTCCTGATCAGCTGTCCTCCATTTCTATGCATTGGGCCTGCAATCACCTCGCCACTAACCCTAACCTGAGTTCATATTTGCAGACTTCTCTCCCAAAACCATGGCTCACATGCACTCCAGGATGGGATCTCTGCAGCCACACCAGAGAGCTGTGCCGGCCATCCCCAAGGAACCTGTGCGCATCACATATACCCAAGCCTTCCAGTTTAGGAGAAACCTGCAAGGCCCCTGAGCCCATCCCAATATTGGAGGCCGGTCTGGATGCAAATTTGAGTCTGAAACACCCTGATCACCTCCATTGAGGCAGACACCCAAGTCAAAGGTCCTGAGTCAGAAGATTGAACCTGACATACCCCTACGACCTCATTGGAAACCTAGATTAGGTTTACAGGCATCTGTCCTCAGAGACCTGTTCTGGTATACCAACTTAGGATACAACATGTGGACCCTGAGCCACACAACAGAACATCTCTAGTCCCCAGAAGGAAACTGTGCTCTTTGACCTGTGTCAAACCCTCAAGAAGCGAGAATCCTGCATGGCTCCTTATCCAACAGCACATTATAAGATCTTCCTGGTAACAAACTAGCATTGAGACCCATCAGCAAGAAATTCCATGTGAATTCACGTGAATTCTCCAGTCACATCACAGCATTCTGCCATCCCCATAGAAAGAAGAAGTGCCTGGTTAGTCTGTCCTGAAACCCCACTTGAGGATCAAGCTGCTCGGCCCTCAAGGGAACCCTGATTTATAGGCTGCTTTGACCAATACTTCTTTGGTTGACAGAGACTGAGACCCTTGCTAGTGCCCTCCTCTCAGAGAGTGAGGCCCATACCCAGCATGTGAGACCAGTCATGGCTCAAGTCCATCATCTCTACCCATTCTTGTTATTCAGGCATCTCTCCCCAGTAATTTCCTGGAATCCCTGAAAATTGGGGCGTCACGGTCCATGATCAAAGAAGCAGGACTGAAACAAAGCAAAGGTAAAGCAAAGCTTTATTTCATGCCAAGCATCGAGAATCAAACTGACCGGTCACGGCTGTCACTTGCTAAGAGGCGACCCTCGCAGTCTCACAGAATAACTTTTATAGAGGTAGTTTAGCCAGGCTATACAAAGGTGGCCAATGAGATTGCAGTACACAGGGAATACTGCACATGCATGGTATGTCTCCCTCACACAGAAAAAAAAATGCTAAGTAACACACGTGTGACCAACTGAATTTCAATTTACCCTAGGAGATAGATGCGTGCCCCACTGATGGAATGTATTCATCTGGCCTGACACACCCTTCTATCTAGGTTCTGCGATTAAGTTCCTCTGGGAGGGGCAGGGTCAAACTAATTTAGTGCATAGGGTCAATCTAAATTCACTACATAAACACAAAATGACGCCCTCTGGCCAACCAGGCCCTTACATTCCCTCTTTTCTTTGTAGATTAGTCAAATCCTTGGCTTTTCAGCCAGTTCAATGTTCTCTGGTTGTAAGGGGTTATATTGAGCACATGAGTCTAACATTTTTATTGCTCTAGTTTTCTTTTGTACAAATGACACTAGTGCACAGTTGGCTGATTAGTTAGCCATTTACCACTTCATCTAATTTCCTACCTATACTTTACATAAACAGGTAACAATGAGAGCAACAATAAACTCATAGTCTTTTGAGTCTTAGCATTAGTCCCTGGTCAGCGGAGTTCATTGGCTGAGGCTTCTACCTCTGGAAGGCATCTTCATCCTCAGCTCGCTTGACATGACCCTCATCAATCCAGGCCCTGATGCCTTCTACTTTTATTGCTGTGGGGGTGGTCAGGATAACAGTAAATGGTTCCTTTCAGTGAGGATCCAAGTACTCCACTTGACAGCGATGTATGCAATCCAAGTCCTTGGGTTGGTAAGGATGTGGTTCCACCTACGTCTCCATCCCAGGGCAGGCCATCCGGATCCTGGCATGGGCGTTTTTTTAAGACAGACTGTAATGCCTGTAGTGACTGGAGTACATACTGATCAGTAATTTCTGCTAGGGCAACCTCTTGTAGCCGAGGACAGAGCAGGGGGTGGGTGCGGTCTCCTAAACATTATTTCAAATGGGCTCACCTCCTTTATTTTTTTTTACCTTGTTTAAATAGGGTGTATATCATTCCCTGAGGCAGACGAAGGAAGGAGATCCACCCATCCACTGCAGGTCTCCAGAATTAGCTTTGTCAAGGTCTCTTTAAGTGTCGGGTTTAGGGATGCCTGGGTGTCTCAGTGGGTTAAAGCCTCTGCCTTCAGCTCAGGTCATGACCCCAGGGTCCTGGAATCAAGTGCTGCATTGGTCTCTCTGCTCAGTGGGGAGCCTGCTTCCTCCTCTCTCTCTGCCTGCCTCTCTGCCTCCTTGTGATTTCTTTCTGTCAAATAAATAAATAAATAATAAAAAAATGAGTCCTGTTCATTCTCTCTACTCGCCCAGAACTCTGGGGCCAATAGACACAATGAAGTTTCCAATTTGTGCCCACGGCCTTGGCCAATGTCTGTGAGACTGAGCTCACAAATGCAGGGCCATTGTCTGACCCAATCATGAGAGGCAGCCCAAACCTAGGAATTATTTCTTCTAGTAACCTTTTTTTGCCTACCACTCCTGCAATCTCACATTTGGTGGAAAAAGCCACCACCCAGCCTGAAAAGTTATCTACAAAAACTAGCATATACTTGTGTCCATATTTTAGAGGTTTCATTTCTGTAAAATCAATTTCCCAATAAATTCCTGGTTCCTTACCTCTTTCTCTTTTTCCTCTTCCAATTCTAGTTCCTCCCACCTCAACTGCATGGCATTGAGCACATCTATCAACTACATCCTGAACCATATTCCCTAATTTAGAAACCTGGAATTGCTTGCCTATAAATTCATTGAGTTTGAATATCCCCAAATAAGTACCCTGATGTATCTGGTCTACTAACTTCTTACCTAGACTTCGAAGACGAATTAAATTTCCTCTTTTAGTCTTAGCCCAGTCTCCTTCATAGTCTAATTTATCATATTTTGGTAAATAGTTTAAATCTTTCTCTGAATAGTCTGGTTTCTCTGATAGGGCTAGAGCGGGGAGTGTAGCCAGCTCTTGCACTGGTTCTCAGGCTGCTTGCTTTGTGGCTTGATCTGCTAAGTGGTTTCCTTTTGAAATCAAATTAGTCCCCTTTAGGTGTCCCAGACTGTGGAAGAGCTTGGTAAGATCTGGGATGGCCAATGCTGGGGCAGTCATTAAGGCTGTTTGTAATTCCTGAAATGCTCCTCCTGCCTCATCTGTCCACTCTATCATAGTAAGCCCTCCTTTTGCCAGTTCATAGAGAGGTCAGGCAATCTCTGCAAACCGCAGTATCCACAGCCTACAGTAGCACACTGTCCTAGAATCTGCCTCACTTGTCGGGACGTGGTGGGGCGGGCATATCGGTTGATCACCTGTTCCCTGGACTCAGACAGTGAATGCACTGTATCATGGAGATCAAAGCCTTTAAGTGGCATGGCTCTGACAGAGCTGAGCTTTATTTGCTGACACCCGATACCCTTCTCGTGCAGAGTCTGTAAGGGAGCCCTTGTGCCCCACAAACATGACTCATAGTCTTCAGCGGCTACTAGCGAGTCATCAACGTACTGTAACAGGATGAGTCCTGGGTTGGAGTTTTTGTACTCATGCAAATCCTCATGTAGGGCCTTGTCAAAGATAGTGGGTGAATTCTTGAACCTTGGGGAAGTCTTGTCGAGGTGAGCTGGCATTGGAATCCTTCCTGTGGTCCAGACCATTCAAAAGCAAAAAGGTACTGAGAATTCCTTTGCTAAATACATGCAGAAAAAATGCATCCTTGAGCTCTAAGATGGTATACACAGTTCTTTTAGGATCTAGGAGGGAGAGAAGGGTATAGGGGTTAGGCACCATCGGGTGGATATCTTCAACACATTTATTAACTTCCCACAAGTCAAGGACCGGTCGGTACTCCCCAGTCTCGGCCTTTTTGACAGGCAGCAAAGGTGTGTTCCATGGAGATTTGTAAGGAACTAAGATCCCCTCTCCTTGGAGGTGGATACTGTGTTTTCTGATTTCTTCATTTGCTTCACTGAAAAGGTGGGTACAGCCAAATGCAAACAGCCATAGCTGTCGCCTTTAATTGTACCTCCACTGGAGGTTGTTCCTTGGCCAAGCCAGGGGGCTTCCCTTCTGCCCAGACCTCGGGTAACTCCTCCTAGGATTTGGAGAAGGCTCACCCAACTTTGTTTCCTCTGGTTTTGAGACTGGCTCGTAAAGGAGGTATTCATATACTGCTGCCATAAGAACTTGTACAGGGGGGTTGCCTCAAGGTTACAGTCATGCCTCCTTCTGAGAACTGAATGCCAGCCCTTAACTTGTGGAGGAGATCTCTTCCCATCAAGTTATATGGGACATTAGGGAGGACCAAAAATTGATATTTAACTCTTCCCAAGGCCAAATTTAATGTCCTTTCTGTTGCCCATTTATGTCTCTCTGTGCCATTTGCCCCATGTACCCTGACATTTTCTCCAAGTAGTCTTTCAATAGGTTTAAGTACTGATGAAAATTGGGCTCCCATGTCCACCAAAAAAATAAACTGATTTCCCCTATGCTTCAATTTTTACCCGAGGTTTGGGGAGGGGATCCGAACCATGACCCCTTTAATCTCTGGTGGCAAGCATAGTTGTCTTCCTTTTGGGGCACTCTCTGGCCCAATGTCCTCTTTCTTTACAGTAAGCACACTGATCTGAAGCTAAGTCTTCCCGCCTGCCTTCTCTATGCTTAGGCTTTTCCTTCCATTTACTATCCCCTACCCATCTCCTCTCTGCCTCATGTAATGCCAAAACTTTAATCATTTTTTTGTCTGTTTTTCGTCTTCCTGTGCATCCCTGTTGTTAAACACCTTTTCTGCTATTCCCACTAACTCAGTCAGATTCTTCCCTTCAAATTCTTCAATTTTCTGAAGTTCCCTATATCTAGGGTGACTGACTGACAAAGCAAGATCATCTAAGTGAGCTAACGTGCAAATTCCCTTCCCTCAAGTAGTCTAGCTCAAGTAAACAAACATGTAAAGACAATCAAATCTAGAAATTAACATCCATAAAGGTGTGTTATTAAAATATTTTTCTCCCTAAAATAACCCTTGTTTTCAGAGATAGGCAAATCAGGACTAATTTATTTGAAAAACGAGTCCAGTTTTAACAAGCTTGGCATAATTGTTTACATAAGCTCAGCAAGAACAGTGAGGGATCATATAAATCTTTCAGAATCTGCTCTGCTGGAATTTCTCATAAGGAATCTCTAGGTTGAACTTATGATAGCCTCTCCAGGCTAGAAGCCAAGTTACATACTTGCCATCAGATGTGCCTATAATACCTGTCGATTTCGGTGAATGCATCTTCCTGAGGCCTCCAGAGAATCCTGAGGTTCTTGCACCTGCCAGGAAGTAACATCCTTCACTCATCTGGTGAGGCTGCTGGGAACTCTGTAAGCAAGTTTTCAGGCCAACAGTTCCAAAGGGCTTTACGGTTCCAGGTTTTATAAAGTCAACCTTAGTTCCTTTAAGCTGTCTAGTCATATCTGAGTCTTTTCTAATATGGCATTCCAGTCAAAGCCATGCTAAAATAAAATAACCAGTGTTTCCAATGGTGTCCTGTTACAAGGAGAATGGATTCTTATAGAACTTATGCAAATGACTGATTGCAATGGAAGAAAGAATACTTGCTTAGGCCATATGATTTCAGAGGGTCAGATAGGGAGAAAGAGTTGAATACCTTAATTTGATTACAAATTACTACATTTTCTCTCTGTAAATTACAGATAACTTAAGAATAAGTTTCCCTAGTCTGGAAGAGCAAACATAAGAAAAAACATCAAGAGATACAACATTACAGTCTTTCAGTTCACCTAGTCCCATGTTAATAATTCTGGTTTAGTCTGAATGCAGCTTTTACTTCTGTAAATTCTTACCCATTTCAGTTCCAGAATTTCAACATATCAAAGACCTGTATTTGTCCTGAAAGTCTCCCATATGAATTTTCTTTGAGACGGAATTTATCTTACAAGAGGATTAAAACAATTACAAATGACAAAACTCAGAATTTGATATGGTAAAGAGCTGGTGAGATAAGAATTTACAATGTAACTGGCAAGAAAATCAGGTTACTTCTGTGACACATAACATTTTCATAATCACAATATCAAGTGGTGATCTATCAACGTATTAAAACTTTAGGAAATGCATGGCATTTTCCCAAATGCAACCCAAGGTTTATCACTTGTTTAAATCCTGTCAACAATTGCTAAAACCTTAGAAAGTTTTAAAACACATGCCTAAATATAATTAGGGATGTTAAACACCTATTAAAACAAAACATAGAAACTGAATTTTCTGGGCAGGCAAAGAGAAAACCATAACAGATCAATTAACTTAAGAAAACTTTGTCTTTTTAAACAGAGAGAAAACCAGCTTTTCTATACCAGTGTCTTTTTCTTTTAAGTAAGCAGATAATGAGTTTACTAGGTTTCCCTCCCATCATGAATGATGCTGCAGATAAAGGGGGGGGATCTTTCAGATGCTGTCCTGCTCGCATCGCTTGTGGTAACGTAGAAGCGTCTTTGCTAAGGTCTGTCCATATAAACACTGGACTAGAACACTCCATGGAGTAGATGACTGTTATGCCATATGATGCCCCGCAATCTCAGAGTGCAGCTCACTCAGACTCCATAGCGGAAGTGGAGCCATACAGACACATTCACACAGTCAGACACTTTTTAGATTCAAACTTTCACATATCTCCTACTTTTTACATACAGAGTTGCTTTTCTCATTTCCATCAGTCTTAATTACACTTAGCAGAATTTTGTTCTCTTAGAAATCCCTGAACCTCTACTGAAGAATAAATATAAACAAATTGTGAGTTAGTACAACAGAATTCTTTAGATGGCAAATTTATCAATCAGTTAAGCCCAGAATGTGTTCACCAGCAGATTTCAAAAGCACAAACCCAGTTCCAGCAGCCAACACTCTAGCACTTTATCCCATTTGGTTAAGACCTACATGTCCAACAAATATAATTCCATTTGTCATTCAAGCAACTCTTCAGAGTTTCAGGTTACCAAAGACTTCGGAAGCCACTTTAACAATTACCCATTAATACCTTGAAACAGACAAATAGCCATTTCCACGTCAGATGCCATGCTCTCTCGTCAGCAAGGGGGAGAGGCTATGCAGTCAACGTTGGGCCAGAAAAGGCAAGGAATTCCCCAAAACAAAGGGAGTTTCAGCAGCTGCTTGGGAATATTCCTTAAAGTCTCTGTCTCGAGTTTGGTTCATCCTGCAGTGCCAGTTCTGCTTACCAAAAGTGGCCCCCTAGGCACGATATTCCACGCCCTGCTCCAATGAGCCAGCATTGGGCACCTTAACCCGGCATTCAACTAACTCCAGTTGACTCCAGTTTAGCCCTTAACACACAAAACAAGTGAGCAAGAAGCCTTACATCTATTATGAAGAATGGAGAGATGATGTCAGAGTCCCCCTTCTCTCTGCTTGCCCCATTCCTTCAATCATAACAGACAACACAACAGACAACAAAAGGACCAGGCAAAGACAACCGCAGGCCCAAGGATTCTTACCCATAACCTGCCATTGGTGGGGGCTTTATCCCCCGACCACCTCGGGGGACTCAAACCCCTCAACCGCTTAGGGGTACTCGAACCCCCCAACCACCCAGGGACTCGAACCCCCAACCTTCCAGGGGGACTCAAACCCTCCGACTGTCTGAGGGACTCAACCCCCCCCCGGCTGCCCATGGGGACTCGAACACCTTGACCATCTAGGGGGACTTTAACCCCCTGGCCGTCTAGGGAGACTCGAAACCCCCAACCACCAAGGAATACTTGAAACCCCTGACCATCTAGGGGGACTCGAACCCCCTGGACGTCTAGAGGGACTCAAATCCCCCAACCTCCTAGGGGTACTCGATCCCCCCAGCAGGCCCCTGACTGACTGGGGGACTCGAACACCCCCGTGACAGCCTAAGGGTACTCGAAACCCCCAACCACCTGGGGTACTCGAACCCCCCCATTGATCTACCAACAGAGGGATCGAGCATCCCCGCATCCACTCCAGACCTAGGGGGCACGGCTGCATCCATCTTCTCCCTGGTGGGACATACCCTGGAGCTCTATCCAGACAGACAGATTGGATCTTGTGATCTTACTTCTGGAGGCTTTTTCCAAAAATTCCAATGCTGGCTCAGTTCTCGTCGTTTGAATCCGGGTGCCCCCTCCAATGTTAGGGTCCATAATCAAAGGAGCGAGACTGATACAAAATGAAGGTCAAGCAAAGCTTTATTTCACGCCAGCATTGAGAATCAAACTGACTGGTCAGGACCGTCTCTTGCAAAGAGGCGACCCCGCACAGACTAACTTTTAAAGAAGTATTTAGCCGGGCTATACACACATGGCCAATGAGATTGCAATACACAGAGAACCCTGCACAGTCATCCTAAATCACCACACACAGGAAAAAAAAAATGCTAGGTAGCACACGGGTGCCCACTTGTACTTCAATTTACCCTAGTAGATATATGCGTGTCTGATTGAATGTCTTCACCTGTCCTAAACTGACTTTGTATTTAGGCTTTGCAAGTAAGTTCTTCTGGGAAGGGTGGAGTCAATCTAAGTTCACTACATAAACATAAAATGACTCCCTCTGGCCAACCAGACCCTTAAAGGGGAACCTTAAGCACCTTAGAGAACTCCTTCTTCCAGATTGCAGGAACCTGTCTTTTGAGATTGGTGTCCAACACTCAGAGTGGGAGCCAGCTGCGTGGCCAATGAGACCACACCCAATCCTGAGGGCAGCCCTGGGCACAAACAGGCATTGTGACCCTCACCTGAGCATGCTTTCAAACAGGGCCTCTCAGTTGCACCACCAGGATCCCTCATTGCAGGCCTGGAATGTCCCAAGCCCAAATCATAACACTTGGTGGGAATATTCAGGCCCCCAGACCCAGAGCCTGGCTCTGGAATGGATGTTTTGGGGAATGCCTAAGATGGAAAACAGCATTCTTCCCTTCTCTGAAAAAGCCACCAAACTATGGGGAGCCACCAGGAACCTTAGAGAGGAAAAAATCTCTCATGGACTTATGAGACCACACATGCATTCTGAGGCCATCCTAGACACACAATCCTGATAAAAAACTCTGTGATACTTCCTTCCAATCACCATAATTACATTTCCTGATAAGCTGTCCTTCAGTTTTATACATTGGGCCTGCAATCACCTTGCCACTAAACATAACCCAATTTGGTTTTGCAGACTTCTCTCCCAAAACCATGGCTCACATATCCTCCAGAATGGGGTCTCTGGAGCCACAGCACAGGACTGTGCCTGTCATCCCCAAGAAAACTGTTCCTGTCACAGTTGCCCAAACTCTCTAGACTAGGAAAAACCTGAAGGGCCCCTGAGCTCACCCCAATATGGAAGACAGCTCTGGATGCAAAAGCCCAGTCTGAAGCACCCTGATCACCTCCATCCAGGCAGACACACAAAATAATGTTCCTGACACAGAAGATTGAAACTGACATGCCCCTAGGACCTCATTGGAACCCTAGATTAGGTTTCCAGATATGTCCCCAGAAGCTTGTTCTGGAAAACCAACTTATAAGACAACATGTGTTCCCTGAGCCAAACAACAGAATTTCTCCTGTCCCCAGAAGGAGACCATGCTCTTGGACCTGAGTCAAACACTCAGGGTGGTAGAATCCTGCATGGCCCCTTAGCGACCAGCACATTCTAAGATCTCCCTGGTAACAAATTAGCATTGAGACCGATCTGCAAGAGATTCCATGTTAATACAAGGCCTTGATACTTCACGCTATAGCCACCAGAATGAACCTGCTATGTTCCTCAGCTGCAATGGTCATTGGAGGTATGCTTTCCACACATCCATGCGGAACTGCTTTGCTACCCAAACTTTCCACATGGAGGACACTGGAGAAAACAAACCAGCCTCCACCTGTCCAGTAGAATGAAACCTTACTGTTGGAAGCATCTCCCAAGCCCCAGTGAGCGAAATCCTCCATGGCCTCTAGACGCCACCCCTCCATTTGTTGGTCATCATAGACACAAACTCCAGTGTGAGCAAAACTCTGACATCGTCCTTACTCAGGTGATAAATATCTCGAATAAGCTGCTGCACACTAGAACTGCCTTCTGCGTGGCACTGAATTTAACTGGGCTTGGATTTACAATTCCATCCTCACTTCCATGGACCCAAATCCCTCTTGGTAGGGAATTCTCAAGCCAAAATGCAGCATTCTGCCTTCCCCATAGAAAAGAAGTGCCTGGTGAGTCTGCCCAGAAATGCCAAATGTGGATCAATCTGCTCGGCCATTGAGGGATTTATAGGCTGCCTTGATTTACAGGTTACCTTGGCCACTAGTGGTGTGTCTGACAGAGCCTGAGCCCCAAACTCGTGTCAGCCACCCAGAGAGCGGGCACCGTATCTGGCATGTGAGACCAGCCAGGGCCCAAGTACATCAACTCTACTCAACCTTGGTATTCAGGCACCTGTCCCCAGGCCTTTGCTGGAATCGCTGCCAATGGGGGAACCTGAAGCACAATAGAGAACTCCTTCTTCCCAATAGCAGGAAACCTGGCTATTGGGATGGGTGTCTAACCCTCAAATTGAGAGCCAGCTACATGCTCAATGAGACCATGCCCATTCCTAAGGACCACCCTGGGAACAAACAGGCACTGTGACCCTCAGCCAGAGTATTCTTTCAAACAAGCCCTCTCAGTTGCACCACCAGATTCCTGCATTGCAGGCCTGGGACGCCCCTAGGCCCGAATCCTAACCCTTCGTGGGATTTTCCAGGCATGCAGACCCAGAGCCCGTCTCTGGAATCCCTGTTTTGGGGCATGACTAAAATGGAAAACAGCACTCTTCCATTCTCTGAAAAAGCCATGAAACTATTGGGAGAAGAGGGGACCCTTAGAGGAAAAATCTCCCTTGGAACCATGAGACGACACCTGCATTCCGAGGCCATCCTGGACACACAATCCAGATAAAAAAGCCTGTGCTATATCCTTCCAGTCACCTTAATTAAAGTTCCTGACAAGCTTCCCTCCTGGTCTATGCATTGGGCCTGAGATCACCTCTCCACTAACCCTAACCCGAGTTTGTGTTTGCAGACTTCTCTCCTAAAACCATGGCTCACATACCCTCCAGAATGGGGTCTCTGGAGCCACACCACAGGACTGGGCCTGCCATCCCCAAGGACTCTTTGCCAGTCACAGTTGCACAAACCCACCAGGTTAGGAGAAATCTGCAACTACCCTGAGCCAACTCCAATATTGTAGGCCGCACTGGAAGCAAATGCACAGTCTGAAACACCCTGATCACCTAAATGCAGGCAAACACCCAAGTCAATGGGCCTGAGGCAGAAGATTGTACCAGACATGCCCGTAGGACCTCATTGGAAACCTAGAATAGGTTTTCAGGCATCTGTCCTCAAAGGTCTATTCTGGAATAACACCTTATAATACAACTTTTGGTCCCTGAGTCACACAACAGAACTTGTCCTTTCCCCAGAATGAAAGCGTGCATTCGACCTGTGCTAAACCCTCAGGGTAGGAGAATCCTGCACCTTAGCCACCAGCACATTCCAAGATCTCCCTCGTAACAAACCAGCATTGTGGCCCATCTGTAATAGATTCCCTGTCAACTTAAGGCCTTGGTACTTCACCCAGAATGTCCAGAATGAACCTGCCATATTCCTCAGCTGCAATGGTCAATGGAGGTGTGCTTCCCAGGCATCCATGCAGGAGACATTTGCTACCCAAACTTTCCACATGGGGGACACTGGAGCAAACAAACCAGACTCCCTCTGTCCGGTAGATGGAAACCTTGCTGTTTGGAGCATCTCACAAGCCTCAGCATGGGAAATCCTCCAAGGTTTCTTGACGCAACCCCTCCACTTGTTGGCCATCATAGACACGAACTCCAGTGTGAGTAAACATCTGACATCCACCCTTACTCAGGTGCTGGATATCTTGAATCCAACACTGCACATTTGGAACTGCCTTTTGCTTGGCACTGAATTGAACCGTAGCTTGTGTTTACAATTCCATCCT
The DNA here is from genome assembly GCF_020171115.1 of Neogale vison. Classification (NCBI taxonomy): domain Eukaryota; kingdom Metazoa; phylum Chordata; class Mammalia; order Carnivora; family Mustelidae; genus Neogale; species Neogale vison. The sequence goes on from NC_058094.1 coordinate 97,884,430, forward strand.
CACCCTACTGGCTCCCATGGACTCTTGATAGGGAATTCTGGAGCCACAACACAGCATTCTGCCTTCCCCATAGAAAGAAGAAGTGCCTGGTGAGTCTGCCGAGCAACCTCACATGAGAATCAATCTGCTCGGCCCGCAAGGGAACCCAGATGTATAGGATGCCCTGGACACAAATGCTGTGGCCGATAGAGCCTGAGACCAGACTTAGTTTCAACTACCCAGAAAGCGGGCCCCATATCTAGCATGTGAGACCGGCCATGGCCCAAGTCTCTCATCTCTACTTATCCTTGGTATCCAGGCACCTGTCCCCAGACATTTGCTGGAATCCCTGACAATGGAGGAACCTATAGCATAAAAAAGAACTCCTCCTTTCCCACGGGAGGAAACCTGGGTGTTGGGATAGGTGTCCAACCCCTAAAGTGGGAGCCAGCTGCATGGCCAATGAGACCACGCCCACTCCTGAGGGCTGCCCTAGGCACAAACAGTCATTGTGACCCTCAGCCTGAGCATGCATTCAAACAAGCACTCTCAGTTGCACTACCATTATCCAGCACTGCAGGCCTCATATGCCCCTAGGCCTAAATCCTAACCTTTGGTGGGATTTTCCAGGTGCCCAGACCCAGAGCCCGTCTCTGGTATTCCTGTTGTTGGGCACCCCTAAGATGGAAAACCACACTCTTCCCTTCCCCGAAAAAACTACCAAACTATGGGGAACCATCAGGAACCTTAGAGAGGAAAAGTCTGCATGGACCCATGAGACCACACCTGCATTTGGAGTCCATCCTGGACACACAATCCAGATAGAAAAGCCTGTGCTACCGCCTTCTATTCATGCTAATTATAGTTCCTGACATCCTCCCCTCTTGGTCTATGTACTGGGCCTGCAATCACATCACCACTAACCCACACCCGTATTTGAATTAGCAACTCCCCTCCCAAAACCACGGCTCACATGCCCTCCAGCATGGGGTCTCTGCAGTCACACCACAGAACTGTGACTGCCATCCTCAAGGCAACTGTGCCCGTCAGTTTTCCAACCTTCCAGAGTATGAGAAACTATTTTGCCCCTGAGCCCACCCCAATATTGGCCACCGATCTGGGTCAAATGCACAGTCTGAAACACCCTGATCACCTACATCAAGGCAAAAGGCAAAGACAATGGTCCTGAGTCAGATGATTGTACCTGACATGCTCCTAGGACCTCATTGGAATGCAACATTAGGTTTTCAGGCATCTGTCCTCAGGGGCCTGTTCTGGAATACCAACTTAGGATGCAACATGTGGTCCGTGAACCACACAATAAAACAAATCCTGTCCCCAGAAGGATAAAGCGATCTTAGAACTGTGCCAAACCCTCAGGGAAGGAGAATCCTGCAAGGCACCTTAGCCACCAGCACATTCCAAGATCTCCCTCGTAACAAACTAGCATTGTGGCCCATCTGTAATAGATTCCCTGTCAACTTAAGGCCTTGGTACTTCACCCAGAACGACCAGAATGAACCTGCCATGTTCCTCAGCTGCAATGGTCAATGGAGGTGTGCTTTCCCAGCATCCATGAGGGAGAGATTTGCTACCCAAACTTTCCACATGGGGGACCCTGGAGCAAAAAAAAAAAAAAAAAAAAAAAAAAACAGACTCCACATGTCCAGTAAAATGAAACCTTGCTGTTTGGAGCATCTAACAAATCCACCACTAAGGGAACCGGGAGCACAACAGAGAAATCCTTCTTCCAGATGGCACGAAACTGTCTTTTAGGATTGGTGTCCAAACTCAGAGTAGGAGCCAGCTGCATGGCCAATGAGACCATGCCCACTCCTGAGGGCTGCCCTGGTCACAAACAGTCATTGTGACCCTCAGCCTGAGAATGCTTTCAAACAAGCCCTCACAGTGGCACCACCAGGATCCCGCATGCAGGTCAGGTATGCCCCTAGGTCCAAATCCTAACCTTTTGTGGGATTTTTCCAGGCACCCAGACCCAGAGCCCACCTCTGGAATCTCTGTATTGGGGCACCCCTAAGATGTAAAACGGCACTCTTTCTTTCCCTGAAAAACGTAACAAACTATGGAGAGCTGCCAGGATCCTTAGAGAGGAAAATTTTCCCATGGACCCATGAGACCACAACTGCATTCCAAGGCGTTCTTGGACACACAATCCAGAGAGAAAAACCTGTGCTACTGCCTTCTATTCACCCTATTTACAGTTCCTAATGTGCTGCCCTCTAGGTCTATGCATTGTGACTATTCACTTCCCCCTAACCCTAACCCGAATTTCAGTTTTCAGAATGCTCTTCCAAAACCATGGCTCTCATGCCACCAAGAATGGGACATTTGGAGCCACAACACAGGACCTGCCATCCCCAAGGAAACTGTGCCTGTCACAGTTGCCCAAACCTTCTAGATTAGGAGAAACCTGCAAATACCCTGAGCCGCCCTGTATATTGGCGGTCGCAGTGGTGCAAACTTGCAGTCTGAAACACCCTGATCACCTACATCCAGTCAGACAGTCATGTCAAAGGTCCTGAGTCAGAAAATGGAAGTTGTCATGCCCGTACGACCTCATTGGAGACCTAGATTAGGTTTTCAGGCATCTGACCTCAGGGACCTGTTCTGGAATACCAACATATGATAATTGTGGTCCCTAAGCCTCACAACAGAACATCTCCTGTCCTGAAAAGGAAACTGTGCTCTTCAACGTGTACCAAATCCTCAGGGTTGGAGAATCCTGAATGGCACCTTAGCCACCAGCACATTCTAAGATCTGACTGGTAACAAACCAGCATTGTGGCCCATCCGCAAAAGATTCCATGTCAGCTCAAGGACTTAGTCCTTCACCGCAGAGGCACCAGAACGAACCTGCCTTATTCCTCAGCTGCAATGCTCAATGGAGGTGTGATGTCCAGGCATCCATACGGGAGAGCCCTACTACCCAAACTTTCCAAATGGAGGAACCTGTAAGCAAACAATCCAGACTCCACCATTCCAGTAGAAGGAAACCTTGCTATTTGGAGCACCTCACAAGCCTCAATGTGGGAAATCCCCCACGGCCTTTTGACGCCACCCCTCCATTTGTCCATCATCAAGACACAAACTCTAGTGTGAGCAAATATCTGACATCCGCCCTTACTCAGGTACTGGATATCTTGAAAAAGATACTTCACATTTGAACTGCCTTCTGCTTGTACAGTAGCTTGTGTTTACTATTCCATCCTCACCGTACTGGTTCCCAAGGCCTCTAGATATTGAATTCTGGAGCTACAATGCAGCATTCTGCCTTCCCCATAGAAAGAAGAAGTGCCTGCTGATTCTGCCCAGAATCCCCACAAGAGGATCAATCAGCTTGGTTCTCGAGGGAACATCGATTTGTAGGCTGCTCTGGCCACTAGTGCTGTTTCTGACAGAGCCTGAGCCCAGACATAGTGTCAGCCACCGAGAGAGTGGGCCCCATATCTAGCATGTAGGACTGGCCATGGCACAAGTCCATCATCTCTACCCATCCTTGGTATTCTGGCTTCTTTCACCAGACGTTGCTGGATTCCTTCCAGTGGGGGAACCTGAAGCACAATAGAATAGTACTCCTACCCCAAGGCAGGAACCTGGCTGTTGGGTTGGGTGTCCAACCCTAAAAGTGGGAGCCTGGTGCATGGCCAATGTGACCACGCCCACTCATGATGGCTGCCCTGGGAAAAAGCAGACATTGTGACCCACAGCCTGAGTATGCTTTCAAACAAGTCCTCTCAGTTCCACCACAAGGTTCCCGCATTGCAGGCCTGGTATGCCCCTGGGCCCAAATTCTAAATCTCTGTTGGATTTTATAGGAGCCCAGACCCAGGGCCCATCTCTGAAATCCCTGTTTTGGGGCACCTCTAAGATGGAAAACAGCAATCTTACCTTCCCCGAAAAAGCTACCAAACTATGGGGAGCCGCCAGGGTCCTTAGAGATTAAAAGTCTTCCATGGACCCATGAGACTACACCTGCATTCTGAAGCCATTCTGGACACACAATCCGGATAGAAAAGCCTATGTTACCACATTCCACTCACCCTAATTACAGTTCCTGATGTTCTGTCCTCCAGGTCTATGCATTGGGCCTGCAATCTCCTTGCGACTAACCCAAAACAAAATTTGTGTTTGCAGACTTCTCTCCCAAAACCGTGGCTTACATGTTCTCCAGGATGGGGTCTCTCGAGGCACACCACAGGACTGGGCCTGCCATCCCCAAGGAAAATGTACCCATCACAGTTTCCCAAATCTTACAGATTAGGAGAAATCTGAAAGGCACCTGAGCCCATCCCAATATTAGCAGCCGTTCTGGATGCAAATGTGCAGTTTGAAACAACCTGAACAGCTCCACCCAGACAGACAGCCAAGTCAATGGTCCTGAGTCAGAAGATTGAACCTGACATGCCCCTAGGATTTCACTGGAACCCTAGATTGGGTTTTCAAACACCTGCCCTCAGGGACCTGGTCTGAATACCTATTTATGATGCAACATGTGGTCCCTGAGCCAGAAAACAGAAAATCTCCTGTCCTCAGAAGGAAACCAAGCTCTTCAACCTGTTCCAATCCCTCAGTGTAGGAGAATCTTGCAGTAACGTTAGGAACCAGCACATTCTAAGATATCCCTGGTAACAAACGCGTATTGTGGCCCATCTGCAAGAAATTCCATGTCAAATCAAGGCCTTTAAACTTCGCCCCACAGCCACCAGAAAGAACCTGCCATGTTCCTCAGCTGCAATCGTCAATTGAGGTGTGATTTTCAGGCATCCATGTGGGAGAGCTCTGATTCCTAAACTTTCCACATGGGAAAACTTGAGCAAACAAACCAGACTCCACCTGTCCAGTGGTAGGAAACCGTGTTGTTTGGAGCATCTTACAAGCCTCAGAGTGGGAAATCCTCCATGGCCTCTTGATGCCACCCTTCCATTTGTCAGTCATAATAGACACAAACTCCAGTGTGAGCAAATATCAGACATCCACCTTTCCTTAGGTGCTGGATATTCGAATCAGCCACTGCACACTGGAACCGCCTTTTGCTTGGCACTGAATTGAACCCTAGCTAGTGTTTACAATTCCATCCTCACCCTATTGGTCCCCAAGGTCTCTTGATAAGGAATTCTAGAGCCTAAACGCAGCATTCTGCCATCCTTATAGAAATAAGAAGTGCCTGGTGAGTTTGCCCAGAAAACCCACATGACAATCAATCTGCTCGGCCCTCAAGGGAACCGTGATTTATAGGCTGCCCTGGCCACCAGTGCTCTGACTGACAGAGGCTGAGGTCTGACCTAGTGTCAGCCACCCAGAGAGCGGGACCTATATCTAGCAGGTGGGGCCGAACATGGCCCTACTCCATCATCTCTACAAATCCTTGGTATTCAGGCACCTGTCCCCACACCTTTGCTGAAACCCCCACAATTGGGGGAACCTGAAGCACAATAGAGAACTCCTCCTTCCCATGGCAGGAAACCTGACTCTTGGGATGGGTGTCCAACCCTCAATGTGGGAGCCAGCTCCATGGTCAATGAGCCAACGCCATCTCTTAGGGCCAGCTGTGGGCACAAACTGGCATTGTGATCCTCAGCCTGAGCATGCTTTCAAACAAGCCCTCTCAGTGGCACCACCAGGATCCCGCATTGCAGGCCTGGTATGCCCCGAAGGCCCAAATCCTAACATTTGGTGAGATTTTACAGGCACTCAGACTCAGAGCCCATCCCTGGAATCCCTGTTTTGGACATCCCTAAGATGAAAGACAGCACTCTTCAGTTCCCCGAAAAAGTAACCAAACTATGGGGAGCTGCCAGGATCCTTAGAGAGGAAAAGTCTCCCATGGACCCATGAGACCATACTTAAATTCCGAGCTGATCCTGGACACAAAATCCAAACAGAAAAGCTTGTGCTACCGACTTCCAATCACCCTAATTACAGTTCCTCATGAGATTCCCTCAACGTCTATGGATTGGTCCTGCGGCCAACCTGCAACTAACACTAACCCGAATTTTTTGTTTGCAGACTTCTCCCCCAAAACCATGGCTCACATGCCCTCCAGAATGGGGTCTCTGGAGCCATACTGCAGGACTGTGCCTGCAATCCACAAGGAAATTTTACTCATGATATTTCCCCAAACCCTCCTGATTAGGAGAAACCTCCAAGGTTCCTGATCCCACCCCAATATTGAAAGATGCTCTGGACGCAAATGCACAGTCTGAAACACCCTGATCACCTACATCCAGGCAGACACCCATGTCAATGGTCCTGAGTCAGAAAATTTAAACTGACCTGAACCGAGGACATCCTAGGAACCCTAGATTACATTTCCGGTATCTGACCTCAGAGGCTTCTTCTAAAATACCAAGTTAGGATACAACATGTGGACCCTGAGCCACACAACAGAACAACTCCTGTCCCAATAAGGAAACTGTGAACTTCGACCTGTGTCAAACCCATAGGGTAGGAGAATCCCTCATGGCCCCTTAGCCACCAGCACATTCTAAGACCTACCGGGAACAAATCAGTATTGGGACCCATCTTTAAGAGATTCCATGTCAAGTCAAGGCCTTGACACTTGGCCCAAGAGCCACCAATACAAACCTGCCATGTTCGTCAGCTGCAATGCTCATTACACTTGTGCATTCCAGGCATCCATGCGGAATAATTCTGCTACCAAAAATTTCTACATGAAGGAACCGGTGCAAACAAACCAGACTCCACCTGTCCAGTAGAAGGAAAACTTGCTATTTGGAGCATCTCACATACCTCAGCATGGGAAATCCTCCATGGCCTCTTGATGCCACCTCTCCATAAGTCGGTCATCATAGAAACAAACTCGAGTGTGAGCAAACATCTTTCATTTACCCTTACTCAGGTGCTGGATGAGCAGGTGCTGGAAAGAGTCGCTGCACATTTTAACTGCCTTCTGCTTTAAACTGAATTTTACCCTAGCTTGTGTTTACAATTCCATCCTGACCCTACTGGTCCTGAAGTCCTCTTGATAGGGAATTCTGAAGCCACAACACAGCATTGCGCCTTCCCCATAAAAAGAAGAAGTGCCTTTTAAGACTGTCCCAAAAACCCACATGAGTATCATCTGCTTGGCCCTCACGGATCCCTGATTTATAGGCTGCTCTGGCCACTAATGCTGTGTCTGACAGAGCCTGAGCCCCAACCTCGTGTCAGCCACCCAGAGAGCAGGACCCATATCCAGCATGTGAGACCAGTCATGGCCCAGTCCGTCCTCACTACCCATCCTTGGTATTCGGGCATCTGTCTCCCCACCTTTGCTGGAATCCCTGCCAATGGGGGAACTTGAAGCCCAAGAGAGAACTGCTCCTTCCCCATGTGGGGAAACCTAGCTGTTGGGATGGGTGTCCAACCTTCAGAGAGGGAGTCAGCTGCATGGGCAATGAGACCATTCCCACTCCTGAAGGGTGTCCTGGGAACAAACAGGCATTGTGACCCTCAGCATAAGCATGCTTTCAAACAAGCCCTCTCAGTTGCACCACCAGCATCCTTCACTGCAGGCCTGGTAGGCCCCTGGGCCCAAATCCTAACACTTGGTGGGAATTTCTTGGTGCCCAGACCCAGAGCCCGTCTCTGGTATCCCTGTTTTGCAGCACCCCAAGATGGAAAACACCACTCTTCCCTTCCCCGAAAAACCCACCAAAGTATGGGGATCCACCAGAATCCTTAGAGAGGAATAATCTCCCATGGACCCATGAGACCACACCTGCATTCTAAGGCCATCCTGGACACACAATGCTGATAGAAAAGGCTATGCTACCGCCATTGAGTCACCCTAATTACAGTTCCTGACGAGCTGCCCTTCAGGTCGACTCATTGGACTGTGATCACCACACCACTAAGCCTAAACCTAGTTTTCATTTATAGACTTATCTCCCAAAACCATGGCTCACATGTCCTCCAGGATGGGGTCTCTGGAGCCACACCACAGGACTGTGCCTGCCATCCCCAAGGAAACTTTGCCCATCACATTTGCCCAAACCTTCCAGATTAGGAGAAACCTCAAATGCCCCTGATCCCACCCCAATATAGGAAGCTGCTCTGGATGCAAACGCAAAGTCTGAAACACCCTGATCACCTACATCCAGGCAGACACCCAAGTCAATGATCCTGAGTCAGATAATTGAACATGACATGCCCCTAGGACATACTTGGAACCATAGATTAGGCTTCAGGCATCTGTCCTCAGAGGCCTATTCTGGAATAACAAGTAAGGATACAACATGTGGACCCTGACCCACACAACAGAACATCTCCTCTCCCAAGAAGGAAACTGTGCACTTCGACCTGTGCCAAACCCTCAGGGTAGGAGTACCCTGCATGGCACTTTTGCCACCAGTACATTCTAAGATCACCATGGTAACAGACCAGCATTGGGACCCATCTGTAAGAGATTTCATGTCAACTCAAGGCCTTGGCACTTGGCCCCAGAGCTACCAGAATTAAACTGTCATGTTCATCAGCTGAAATGTTCTTTGGACGTGTGCTTTACAGGCATCCATGCGGGAGAGCTCTGCTACCCAAACTTTCCACATGGGCGACCCAGGAGCAAACAAACCAGACTCCACCTCTCCAGTAGAAGGAAACCTTGTTGTTTGGATCATCTCACAATCCTAAGCATGGGTATTCCTCCATGGCCTCTTGAGACACCCCCCAATTTGTCGGCCATCATAGACACAAACTCCAGTGTGAGCAAACATCTGACATCTGCCCTTACTCAGGTGCTGGATATCTCGAATAAGCCGCTGCACATTGGAACTGCCTTCTGCTTGGCACTGAATTTAACCGTAACTGATGTTTACAATTCCATCCTCACCCTACTCGTCCCCAAGCCCTCTTGATAGGGAATTCTAGAGCCACAATGCAGCATTCTGCCTTCCCCATAGAAAGAAGTGCATGGTAAGACTGCTCAGCAACTCCACATGAGGATCATCTGCTCGGCCCTCGAGGATCCCCGATTTTTAGGCTGTCCTGGCCACTAGTGCTGTGTTTGACAGAGCCTGACACCCAACCTCGTGTCAGCCACCCAGAAAGCGGGGCCCATGTGAGACTGGTCATGACCCAATCTGTCCTCTCTCCACATCCTTGATATTCGGGCATCTGTCTCCAGACCTTTGCTGGAATCCCTTCCAATGGGGGAACCTGAAGTCCCATAGAGAACTGCTCCTTCCCCATGGCAGGAAACCTAGCTGTTGGGATGGTTTTCCAACCCTCATAGAGGGAGCCAGCTGCATGGGCAATGAGAACATGCCCACTCCTGAGCGGCGCCCTAAGAACAAACAGGCACTGTGACCTTCAGCCTGAGCATGCTTTCAAAAAACCCTCTCTATTGCACCACCAGGATCCGACATGGCAGACCCTGTATGTCCCTCAGCTCAAATCCTATCCCTTGGTGGTAATTTCTTGGTGTCCAAAGGCAGAGGCCGTCTCTGGAATCCCTGTTTTGCGGCATCCCAAGATGATAAACAGCACTCTTCCCTTCCCCGAAAGAGCCATCAAACAATTGGGAGCCACAGGATGCTTAGAGAGGAAAAATCTCCCATGGACCCATGAGACCACACCTCCATTCCGAGGTCATCCTGGACACAGAAGTCTGATAGAAAAGGCTGTGCTACTGTCATTGAGTCACCCTAGTTACAGTTCCTGATGAGCTTCCCTCCAGGTCGACGCATTGGGCTGCGATCACTGTGCCACTAAACCTAAACCTAGTTTTCGTTTGCAGACTTCTCTCCCAAAACCATGCCTCACATGTCCTCCAGGATGGGGTCTCTGGAGCCACACCACAAAACTGAGCCTGGCATCCCCAACGAAACTTGACCATCACATTTGCCCAAACCCTGCAGATTAAGAGAAACCTCCAAGGCCCCTGATACCACCACAGTATTGGAAGTGGCTCTGGATGCAAATGCACAGTCTGAAACACCCTGATCACTTACATCCAGGCAGAAACCAAAGTCAATGATCCTGAGTCAGAAAATTGAACACGACATGCCCCTAGGACATCATTGGAAACCAAGAATAGGTTTCAGGCATCTGTCCTCAGATGGCTGTTCTCTAAAACCAACTTATGATACAACATCTGTTCCCTGAGTCACACAACATAACATCTCCTGTCCCTAGGAGGAAATTCTCCCCATTCCAATGTCTCCATGGACCCAAACCCACATTAGGACCCATCCGCAGGAGAGTCCATTTCAACTCAGCCCCCTCTGTTGCTCCCTCTGAGCCAGCAGATCGAAACTGTCTTGTCACTAGGAGACAATTGGAATGCAAGGCGGGCTTCCCAGGCATCCATCCTTAGAACCGTGTTCTGGAGTCATTCTGTATGGGACATCCTGGAGCATTCCAACAGGTCTCAATTGTCCCCCAGAAGGAATCCTTGCGGTTTGGAGCATCTCACAGGTCCCATCATGGGAAAAATTCCATGGCCTCGTGATGCTCTCCCCCCTTCATGAAGGGGCCGTCATGGACAGAAACACCAAACTGAACCAACACTGATCCTCGCCCTGACTTCAGATGCATATGATCTCGATTCAGCTCTACAGAGGGTGCCTTCCGTGCCCTCGCCCAGAAACCTAAGCCTAGCTTGTGTTCTCAAACTTCTGTCCTCACACTCCTGGCCCTCAAGTACTCTAGTTTGGCAGTACTGGAGCCACAGTGCAGCACTCTGCCTGCCCTCCAGAAGAAAAATGTTATCCTCTGGGGCTACCCAGAAATGCCAAGTGACTATCAACCAGCACGCCACTAGATTCTACCCCAATTATACAATCTATCCCTGGGCACTAATGCCTTGTCTGAAACAGCCTGAGCCCAGAACTCCCAACAGACACACAGATAGCTGGCCGCACACTGAGCACATTAGACCCGCCATGGCCATAGGTCCTCATCTCTTCACAACCTCGTTTTTCAGGCTTTGGAACCTAGAACTTATCTCCAATCATTGCCCAGGGGTGAACATGATGTAGAAATCAAAACTCACCCTTCAACATGGCAAGAAATATTGTAGATGTTATGTTGTCCAACATTCAGTTTGGGAGAAACCAGCGTGGCCCATGAGGCCCCTCCCATGCTTTAGGGCAGCGTTCGGCACAAACACGCATTGTGACCCTCAGCCTGAGCCCTGTTCTCAAGTAAGGCCTCTAAGTGGCTGGACCAAGAGCCCACTTGCCGTGCCCCTAGGCCCCATCCTTAATTGGAGTTCGACTGTCCAGTCGCCTCTTCCCAGGGCTCTGTTCTAAAATACCACATAGGTGAGAAAACAAAGGTTAAAAAAAAAAACACATCTCACAAAATGAGCCCAAACTCTTGGGATCAAGCCAAATCTCCACAGAGGGACACTCGTACATAGCCCTTGAGGCCACCCTGACATTCCATGGCCATCGTTGACACAAAATCCAGAGACAAAAGCCTGAATAAGCACCACACACTCGCTCTTTCTTCATATCCCGAAAAGTTCTCCTCATGGTCTGTAGATCGGGCCTGCCATACCAACTTCCCCAAACCTAAGCCAAGTTTGTGTTTTCAGACTTCTGTCCCCAAAGTCCTGGCCCACACACCCTTCAGGCTGGGGCCCCTGGAGCCACACATCAGGTCTGTGCCTGCCCACTCCATGGGAATTCTGCCCATTTCATTGTCCACAATCGCACAAATAAGGAGACTCCTCCAAAGTGTCCGAGGCCATCTCAATAGTGTAGGGACAAACAAGGGCAGTCTGACACCAGCTGAGCATCTACCTCCACTCATACTATAGATGGATGCCCCCAGAGGAGAATATTGAACCAGATAGGCCCCTAGGCCCTAATCAGATCCATTGTCTTGATTTCCAGGTATCTCTCCTCAGAGGCCTGGTTTCCAATATCAGCATATGGGGGTTTCCTGAGGCACCAATCAGAACAAATCTCGTCACCACATGGGAAACTTCTCCTTTGGAGATTTCCCAAAACCTCCGGTTAGGAGAACCCTTCAGGGACCAAGTGCCACTGCCCCATTCCATGGTCTCCATGGACACAAACCCATTAGGACCCATCCACAGGAGAGTCCATTTCAACTCAGCCCCCTCGGTTGCTCCTCCAGAGCCAGCATATCAAACCTATCTATTCAATAGGAGACAATTACAATGTGAGGCGGGCTGCCCAGACATCCATCCTTAGATCCCTGCTCTGGCGTCATTCCGTGTGGGACGTCCTGGAGCGATCCAACAGGTCTCAATTGTTGATCAGAAGGAATCCTTTTGGTTTGGAGCATCTCACAACTCACATCGTGGGTAAACCTCCATGGCCTCGAAATGCTGGCCCTTTCATGAAGGGGACATGATGGACAGAAACTCCAACCTGAGCCTAGGTCTAAACTTCACCCTGATTCAGATGGATGAAAACCCGATTCAGATCTGCAGAGGGTGCCTGCCATGCCCTCGCCCTGAATCCTATGCCTAACATGTGTTCTCTGACTTCCATGCTCACACTCCTCATCCACAAGGCATCCAGTTTGGGCATTCCAGAGCCACAATGCAACACTCTGCCTGCCCTCCAGAAGAAAAATGTTGCCCTTGGGACTACCCAGAAACGCCAAATGAGGATCAACCTGCATGGCACTTGACTGTACCCCAATTATACAATCTACCCTGGGCACTAATACTCTGTCTGACACAGTCTGAGCCTGACCCTCCTGACCGACACCCAGACAGCTGGCTCCACACTGAGCACATCGGAACTGACATGGCCTTAGGTCGTCATCTCTTCCCAACCTCGGTTTTCAGACTTCACAACCTAGACCTTATCGCCAATCACTGCCCAAGGGTGAATTAGATGGAGAAATCAGAACTACTATTTCCCCAAGGCAAGAAACCTTGTCGTTGGCATGTTGTGCAACGTTCAGTGTAGGAGAGACCAGCGTGCTCCATGAGTCCCTGCCCATGCTTGAGTTCCACGAGGGCATAAACACACATTGTGACCCTCAGCGTGAGTTCTGTCCTCAAGGAAGGCCTCTCAGGGGCTGGACCATTAGAAGGCATATTGTGCTTGCCATGCCCCTAGGCCCCAATTTTTAACCAGATTTCTGGTTGTCCAGTTACCCCTCCCAAGGAATCTGCTCTGGAATCCCTCTGCTGGTTGGTCATCTGAGGTAAGAAAATAAAACGGACTCCTCCCATCCCACAGAATGACCCCAATTTGGTGATTGTGCCAAATCCCCAGAGAGGAAAACTTGTCCATTGCCCATGAGGTCACCCGGACATTCCACGGCCATTGGTGACACAATATGCAGAGACGAAAGCCTGAGCAAGTGCCTCCACTAGCCCTTTGTTCATATCCTGAAGAGTTCTCCTCAAGGTCTGTAGATCAGTCCTGCTGAACCTACGACCTGAACCTTAAGCCGAGTTAGTGTCTTCAGAAAACTGGCCCCATAGCGCTGGCCCACACACCCTACAGGCTCAGGTCCCTGGAGACAAACCTGAGGACTGAACCTGCCCTCTCCAAGGGAATTCTGCCCATTCCATTGACCACAACCCTACAAATAGGATAAAACTCCAAAGTCCCCAAGGCCATCCCAATAGTGGTGGCTGCCCAGGACAAACAGGGGCAATCTGAGCCCATCTGAGCACCTACCTGCACTCAGACCCACAGAGAGATGTCCCCAGAGGTAATGTGGAACGAACAGGCCGCTAGGCCCTAATCAGAACCATTGTTTTGGTTTCAAGGCATCTCTCCTCAGAGGCCTGGATTCCAATACCAGCATATGGCTCTTTCTTGAGGCATCCATCAGAACAAATCTCGTCTCCACATGGGAAACTTGCACGTTGGAGCTGTGTCAAAGCCTCTGGTTAGGAGAAGCCTTCAGGGCCCCAGTGCCACCGCCTCATTCCAAGGTCTCCATGGACACAAACCCACATTAGGACCCATCTGCAAAAGAGTCCGTTTCAAATCAGCCCACTTGGTTGCTCCCCCAGATCCAACAGATCTAACCTCTCTTGTCGGTAAGAGACAATTTTAATGAGAGGTGGCATGCCCATCCATCCATCCTTAGAACCCTGCTCAGAATCATTCCAAATGGGAAGTCCTGGCGCCAACCAACAGGTCTTAGTGGTCCGGCAGAAGAATCTTTTCGGTTTGGAACATCTCAAAACTCCCATCATGGGAAAACCTAAATGGCCTCGTGATCACCTCCCCCTTCATGAAAGGGCCATCAGGGACAGAAACTTCAACCTGAGTGATCGTCTGATCTTCGGCCTGACATCAGATGCACGATATCTCAATTCAGCTCTGCAGAGTGTGCCTGCCGTGCCCTTGCCCAGAAACCTAAGCCTAGCTTGTGTTTTCAGACTTCTGTCCTCACACTCCTGGCCCACAAGCCCTCCAGTTTGGCAGTTCCAGAACTACAATGCAGCACTCTGCCTGCCCTCCAGAAGAAAAACATTGCCCTCTGGGGCTACCCAGAAACCCCAAATGAGGATCAACTTGAACACCACTTGACTGTACCCCAATTATACAGGCTGCCCTGGGCACTAATGCCGTTTCTGACACAGCCTGAACATGGACCTCCATACCCACACCCAGCCAGCTGGCCGCACACTGAGCACATTGGACCCGCCTTGGCCTTAATTCATCATCTCTTCCCAACCTCGGTTTTCAGGCTTCAGAACCTAGACCTTAATTCTAATCACTGCCCAGGGGTGAATGAGATGCAGAAATCAGAACTAGTACTTTCCCATGGCAAGAAAAATCATGGTTGGCATGTTGTCCCATGTTCAGTGTAGGAGAGACCAGCATGCCCCATGAGTCCCAACTCATGCTCGAGTGCCAGGAGGGCATAAACACGCATTGTGACCCTCAGCGTGAGTTCTGTCCTTAAGGAAGTCCTCTCAGGGGCTGGACCATTAGAAGGCATATTGGGCTTGCCATGCCCCTAGGCCCCAATTTTTTTTTAAGATTTTATTTATTTATTTATTTGACAGAGAGAGATCACAGGTAGACAAAGATGCAGGCAGAGAGAGAGGGAAGAAGGCTCCCTGCTGAGCAGAGAGCCCGATGCGGGACTCGATCCCAGGACCTTGAGATCATGACCTAAGCCAAAGGCAGCGGCTTAACCCACTGAGCCACCCAGGAGCCCCTAGGCCCCAATTTTTAACCATAGTTCAGGTTGTCCAGACACCCCTTCCCAGGGCTCTGCTCTGGAATCCCTCTTTTTGTGGGACACCTGAGGTAACAAAACGGAAAGGACTCCTCCCATATAACATATTGACCCAAAACAATTGGGATCGGGCAAAATCCACAGAGAGGAAGACTCATACATTGCCCATGAGGTCTCCCCGACATTCCATGGCCATTGTTGACACAAAATCCAGAGACAAAAGCCTGAATAAGCGCCTCACACTCGCTCTTTCTTCATATCCTGAAGAGTTCTCCTCACGGTCTGTAGATCGGGCCTGCCATATATACGACCCGAAACCTATTCTGAGTTTGTGTTTTCAGACATTTGTCCCCACAGTTCTGGCCCACACACCCTCCAGGATGGGACCGCTGGAGCCACACATCAGGTCTGTGACTGCCCACTCCACGGGAATTCTGCCCATTCCATTGTCCATAATCGTACAAATTAGGAGAAACCTCCAAAGTCCCTGAGGCCATCCCAATAGTGTAGGCTTCCCATACAAACAGGGGGTGTCTGACACCAGTTGAGCAACTACCTTCACTCATACCATAGACAGATATCACCAGAGAAGAAGATACAATCGGACAGGCTTCTAGGCCCTATTCGGATCCATTCCTTTGTTTTCGAGGTGTTTCTCCTAGAGTCCTGGAGTCCAATACCAGCATATGGGGGTTTCCTGAGGCACCAATTAGAACAAATCTTGCCTCCACATGGGAAATTTGCTCTTTGGAGATGTCTCAAAATTTCCGGTTAGGAGAATCCTTCAGGGCCCAGGTGCCCACTCCCCATTTCAAGGTATCCATGGACACAAACCCACATTAGGACCCAGCCACAGGAGATTCCATTGCAACTCAGCCCCCTTGGTTGCTCCCCCAGAGCCAGCAGATTGAACCTGTCTAGTGGCTAGGAGACTATTGGAATGCGAGGCGGGCTGCCCAGGCATCCATCCTTAGAACCCTGCTCCGGCGTCGTTCTGTATGGGACATCCTGGAGTCATCCAACAGGCCTCAAATCTCCTGGAAAAGGAATCCTTGCGTTTGAGAGCATCTCACAGCACTCAACTTGGGAAAACCTCGATGGCTTTGTAATGCCCCACCCCTTTATGAAGGGGAAATCACGGACAGGATCTCCAACCTGAGCCAAAGTCTGATCCTCGCCCTGACTTCTGATGCACGAGATCTCGATTCAATTCTGCAGAGTGTGCCTGCCTTGCCCTCGCCCTGAAACCTATGTCTAGCTTTTGTTCTCACACTTCCGTCCTCACACTCCTGGCCCCCAAGTCCTCAAGTTTGGCAATTCCGGACCCACAATGCAATACTCTGCCTGCCAAACAGAAGAAAAATGTTGCCCTATGGAGCTTCCCACACACCCCAAATGAAGATAGACCTATACGGCACTCTACTGTACCCAAATTATATAGTCTAACCTGGGCACTAATACATTGTCTGACACAGCCTGAGCCCGGACTTCCTGACCAACACCCAGATAGCTGACCACACACTGAGCACATTGGACCTGCCATGGCCTTAGGTCGTCATCTCTTCCTAACCTAGCTTTTCAGGCTTCAGAACTTAGACCTTAACCCCAAAATCTGCCAAGGTGTGAATGTGATGCAGAAATCAGAACTCCTCCTTACCCATGGCAAGAAACCTTGTGCTTGGCATGTTGCCCATGTTCAGTATAGGAGAAACCAGACATGAGGCCCCGCCCCTGCTTGAGTGCTGCCAGGGCATAAACACGCATTGTGACCCTCAGCATGAGTCCTGTCCTCTAGTAAGTCCTCTCAGTGGCTGGACCATTAAATGTCATAATGGGTTTGCCATGCCCCTAAGCCCCAGATTTTAACCAGATTTGTAGTTGTCCAGTCACCCCACCCAAGAGATCTACTCTGGAATTCCTCTGTTGGTGGGACACCTGAGGTAAAAAAAACAAAATGGACTCCTCCCATCCCACAGAATGACCCCAAACTCTTGGGATTGGGCCAAATCCCCAGAAACGAAGACTCATCCATTGCCCATGAGGTCACTCGGACATTCCACGGCCATCGGTGACACAAAATACAGAGACAAAAGCCTGAGCAAGCACCTCACACTCGCTCTTTGTTCATATCCTGAAGAGTTCTCCTCATGGTCTGTAGATCAGTCCTGTCATACCTACGACCCGAAACCTAAGCTGAGTTTGTGTTTTCAGACAACTGTCCCACTCACCCTATAGGCTCAGGCCCCTGGAGCCAAACCAGAGGACTGTACCTGCCTTCTCCAAGGGAATTCTGCCCATTCCACTGCCATAACCCTACAAATAGGATAAACCTCCAAAGTGCCCGAGGCCATCCCAATAGTGTTGGCTGCCCAGGACAAACAGGGGCAATCTGAGCCCATCTGAGCACCGACCTGCACTCAGACCCACAGAGAGATGTCCCCATAGGTAAATTGGAACAAACAGGCCCCTAGGCCCTAATTGGATCCTTTGCTTTGGTTTCTAGGCATCTCTTCTCAGAGGCCTGGATTCCAATACCAGCATATGGCTCTTTCTTGAGGCATCCATCAGAACAAATCTCGTCTCCACATGGGAAACTTGCACGTTGGAGCTGTGTCAAAGCCTCTGGTTAGGAGAAGCCTTCAGGGCCCTGGTGCTCCCTGCCTCATTCCAAGGTCTCCATGGACACAAACCCACACTAGGACCCATCCACAGAAGAGTCCATTTCAACTCAGCCCCCTCGGTTGCCCCCCCAGATCCAACAGATCTAACCTGTCTTGTCGCTAGGAGACAATTGGAATGAGAGGTGGCCTGCCCAGCCATCCATTGTTAGAGCCCTGCTTGGGATCATTTCGTATGGGAAGTCCTGGAGTCAACCAACATGTCTCAATTGTCCCACAGAAGAATCTTTGTGGTTTAGAGCATCTCACAACTCCCGTCATGGAAGACCCTCCATGGTCTCTTGATCACCCTCCCCCTTCATGAAGGGGACATCAGGGACAGAAACTGCAACCTGAGTGATCGCCTGATCCTTGGTCTGACATCAGATGCACGAGATCTTGATTCAGCTCTGCAAAGTGTGCCTGCCATGCTCTCGCCCAGAAACCTAAGCATAGTTTGTGTTCTCAGTTATCTGTCCTCACAATCCTGGCCCAAAAGCCCTCCAATTTGGCAATTCCAGAACTACAATACAGCACTCTGCCTGCCCTCCAAAAGAAAAACATTGCCCTCTGGGGATACCCAGAAACCCCAAATGAGGATCAATTTGCATGCCACTTGACTGTACCTCAATTACACAGGCTTCCCTGAGCACTAATACCCTTTCTGACACAGCCTGAGGCTGGACCTCCCAACCCACACCCAGCCAGCTGGCCGCACAGTGAGCACATCAGACCTGTCATGGCCTTAGGTCATCATCTCTTCCCAACCTCGGGTTTCATGCTTCAGAACCTAGACCTTATATCCAATCACTGCCCAGGGTTGAAGATGGTGTAGAAATCAGAATTCCTTCCCCATGGCAAGAAACCTTGTGCTTGGCATGTTGTCCAACGTTCAGTGTAGTTGAAACCAGTGTGGCCCATGAGGCCCCGCCCATGCTTGAGGGCCGTGTTGGTCACAAACACGCATTGTGACCTTCAGCGTGAGCCTAGTCCGCAAGTAAGGCCTCACAGTGGCTGGACAAAGAGACGGCATATTGTGAGTTCCATGACCCTAGGCCCCAAATTTTAACCATATTTCTGGTTGTCCATTCGCCCCTCCCAGGACTCTGCTTTGGAATCCCTCTTTTGGTGGGACACCTGATGTAACAAAACTGAAAGGACTCCTCCCATCCCACAGACTGACCCAAAACAATTGGGATTGGTTCAAATCCACAGAGAGGAAGACTCGTCCATGGCCCTTGAGGCCTCCCCGACATTCCACAGCCATCGTTGTCACAAAATCAAGAGAAAAAAGCCTGAATAATTGCCTCACACTCACTCTTTCTTAATGTCCTGAAGAGTTCTCTTCATGGTCTGTAGATCAGGACTGCCATACCTACGTCCCCAAACCTATGCCAAATTTGTGTTTTCAGACTTCTGTCCCCACAGTCCTGACACACACCCCCTCCAGGATGGAGACCCTGGAGCCACACATCAAGTCTGTGCCTGCCCACTCCATGGGAATTCTGCCCATTCCATTTTCCACAATTGTACAAATTAGGAGAAACCTCCAAAGTCCCTGCGGCCATCCCAATAGTGTAGGCCGCCCAGGTCAAACAAGGGCGGACTGCACCAGCTGAGCATCTACCTCCACTCATACCTTAGATGGATGTCCCCAGCTAAGAAGATTGAACCAGACAGGCCCCTAGGCCCTAATTGAAATCCATTGCTTTGGTTTCCAGGTATCTCTCCTCAGAGGCCTGGTTTCCAATATCAGCATATATGAGTTTCCTGAGGCTTGGTTGCCTGAGTGCCTCGAGGGCAAAAACATGCACTGGGACCCTCAGCGTGTGGCCTGTGCTCAATTATGGCCTTTCAGTGGCTGGACCATGATATGGAATATTGGACTTGCCATCCCCCTAGCCCCAAGCTTTAACCAGACGTCCGGTTGTCCAGTCGCCCGAAACCAAGGCTCTGCTCTGGATTCCCTCTTTTTGTTGGACATCTGAGGTAACAAAACAGAAATGACTCATGGATCCCACAGATTGACCCAAAACTCTTGGGAATGGGCCAAATTCACAGAGAGGGAGACTCGTCCATGGCCCATGAGGCCTCCCGGATATTCCACGGCCATCGTTGACACAAAATCCAGAGACAAAAGCCTGTGAAAGCTCCTCACACTCGCCATTTGTTCATATCCAGAAGAGTTCTCCTCAAGGTTTGTAGATTGGGCCTGCCATACCTACGTCCCTAAACCTATGCCGAGTTTGTGTTTTCAGACTTCTGTCCCCACAGCCCTGACCCACATACCCTCCATGCTTGGGCCCTTGGAGACAAACCTCAAAACTGTGCCTTCCCTTTCAAAGGAATTCTGCCCATTCCATTGGCCACAACCTTGCAAATTAAGAGAAGGCCCCAACATCACTGAGGCAATCCCAATAGTGTAGGCCACCCAGGACAAACAGGGGAGATTGGACAACAGCTGATCATCTACCTCCACTCAGAGATGTAGACAGATGTCCACATAGAAGAAGATTGAACCGAATAGGCCCATAGCGCCATCCCACTAAGGTAAGCCGCCCTGGACAAACAGGGGCATTCTGACACAAGCTGAGCAACTACATCCATGCAAACACACAGACAGATGTCCGCAGAGACAGAAGATTGAAACGGACAGGCCCCTAAGCTTAATCTGAACTCTTGTTTGGTTTCTAGGTGTCACTCCTCAGAGGCCTGGGTTCAAAGAGCAGCATATGGGGCTTTCCTGAGGCACCAAACAGAACCTTTCTCATCTCCACATGGGGAGCTTTCTTATTGGAGCTATATCAAACCCTTCAGGAAGACGAATCCTGTAGGGCCCCTGAAACACCAGCACATTATAAGGTCTCCATGGACACAAACCCACATTATGACCCATCTTCAGGAGAGTCCATTTCCACTCAGCCCCATGGGTAGCTTGCCCCTGAGCCAGCAGATCAAAGATGTCTTGTTGCAAATAGCCAATGGGAATGTGAGGTATGCTGTACAAGCATCCATCCTTCAAACCCTGCCCTCCAGTTCTTATGTATGGGACGTCATTTTAGCCATCCAAAAGGACTTGAGTGTCCTTCAGAAGGAAACCTTGTGGTTTGGAGCAACTCACAAACTCAGTGTGGGAAAACCGCCTTGGCCTCATGAAGCCCCTGCTTCATGAAGGGGCCATCACGGACACAAACTCCAGCATCATCCAACGTCTGATCATTACCCTGAATCCAGATGCAGGAGATCCTGATTCAGCCTCTGCAGAGTGGGCCTGCCGTGCCCTTGGCCCCAAACCTCACCCTAGCTTGTGTTTTCAGACTTCTGTCCTCATACTCCTGGCCCACAAGCCCTCCCAATTGGGAATTCTGGGCCCACAACGAATCACTCTACCTGACCCCCAGAAGAAAAACATTGTCTATAACGTTGCCCAGTAACCCCAAATGAGGATCAAACTGCTTGGCCCTCGACAACACCCCAATTGCATAGTCTACCCTAGGCACTACTCTCTGTATTACATAGCCTGAGCTCAGACCTTCCAACAGACACCGAGACAGCTGGCTGCACACCCAGCACATTGGAACCACCACGTCATTAGGCCATCATTCCTTCTCAACCTGGATTTTCAGGCATCAGAACTTAGACCTTATCTACAATCCCTGCACAGGGAGAACCTGATGCACAAGTCCGAACTCCTCTTTCCCCATGGCAAGAAACCTTAATTTTGGCAGAGAGTCAAACCTTCAGTGTAGAAGAAACCTGCATGGCCCATGAGGCCATTCCCATGCTTGAGGGTCGTCTTGGGCACAAACACGCATTGTGACCCTCAGCGTGAGTCCTTTATTCAAGTAACGCCTCTCAGTGGCTGGACCAAGAGCCCGCATATGGGGCTTGCCATGCGTATAGGCACCCATCCTAACCAGATGGCGGGTATTCCAGTAGTCAGTATCCACTGCTCTGCTCTAGAATCCCTCTACTGGGGGGACACCTGCGGCAGAAAACCGTACTCTTCCCTTCCCACAGAATGACCCCAAACTCTTGGGAGCTTGGCCCATCCCCAAAGAGGGAGATTCTTCCATGGCCCATGAGGCAACCCCTACATTAAACGGCCATTGTGGACACAGCACCCAGAGACAAAAGCCTGAGTGACCACATCCCACTTGCCCTCCTTTCATATGCAGAGGAGCTTCCCTCACGGACTGGAGATCAGGCCTGCCATAACCTTGGCCCCAAATCTGAACCAAGTTTGTGTTTTCAGACATCAGTCCCCACAGCTCTGGCAAACACATCCTCCAGGCTGGGTCCTCTGCAGTCATTCCACAGGACTGTGCCTGCTCTCTCTTAGGAAGCTGTGCCCATTCCATTGAACACAACCCTGCAGAATAGGAGAAACCTCAAGGCCCTCGAGGACATCCCACTACTGTAAGCTGCCCTGTACAAACAGGGGCATTCTGACACAAGCTGAGCAACTACCTCCACACAGGCATGCAGAACAATGTCCACAAAGACAGAAGATTGAACTGGACAGGCCCCTAGGCCCTAATTTGAACTCTTGCTTTGGTTTCCAGGTGTCACTCCTCAGAGGCCTGGGTTGGAAGACCAGCATATGGGGCTTTCCTGAGGCACCGAACAGACCACCACTCGTCTCCACATGGGAAGCTTCCTTGTTGGAGCTGTGTCAAACCCTTCGGGTTGCAGAATCCTGCAGAGTCCCTGAGCCACCACCACATTACAAGGTCTCCATGGCATCAACCCACATTATGACCCATCCTCTAGAGAGTCCATTTCAACTCAGCCATTTGGGTAGCACACCCAAGAGGCCGCAGATTGAGCCTGCTTTTTCCAGACCAAACAGTGGGAATGTGAGGTGGTGTTTCCAGGCATCCATGCTTAGACCCCTGCTCTCGAGTCTTTCCATATGGGGCATCCTGGAACCATCCAATAGGACTCGACTGTCCTGCAGAAGGAAACCTTGAGGTTTGGAGTAGCTCACAACTCCCATCGTTGGGAAATCTCCATGGCCTCCTGAAGCCCCCACACATTTCAGGAAGGGGCCATCATGGACACAAACTCTAGCGTGAGGCAACATCTCATACTGCCATGACGTCAGATGCAGGAGATTTCAATTCAGCCTCTCAGAGTGGGCCTGACGTGCCCTTGGCCCCAAACCTCACCCTATCTTGTGTTTTCAGACTTCTCTCCTCACACTCCTGGCCCACAAGTCCTCCAGATTGGGAATTCTGGGGCCACAATGAAGCACTCTGCCTGCCCCCAGAAGAAAAACATTGTCTATGGCATTGCCCAGAAACCCCAAATGAAAATCAACTTGCTCACCCTCGGCATTACCCCAATTGCATAGTCTACTGTAAGCACTAAATTCTGTCTTCCATAACCTGAGCCCAGACCTTCCAACAGATACCAAGATAGCTGGCCGCACATCAAGCACATCAGACCCGCAATGGTCTTAGGCCATTCATCCCTTCCCATTGACCTGTGTGTCTTCCTGGAAGTATGTTCTGAGGCTATGTCAGACTGTCCATTTTTTCCAGAGCAGCCTTTGAATTTGGGGTGGCCTTGCAGGTTTCTCCTTATCTGGTGGGTTTGGGAAACAGAGACGTACTGAAACTCCTCGGGAGAGCAGGCCCAGTGATGTGCTGTGGTCCTGGAGGCCCCGTCCTGGAGGGCATATGGGTCAGGAATTTGAGTCTGAAGTTTTCAGACTCAAACTCGGGTAAGAGATAGGGGCGAGGTGATGGCAGACCCGATCTGCAGACCCTGAGGGCAGCTGCTTGGGATTTGAAATTCGGACGGCTGGGAGGCAAGAGAACAGGCTTTTCTGTCTGATTTGTTTGTCTAAGATGGCCACGAAATGGAGGGGTGGCCTCATGGGTCCATGTGGAATTCAACCTCTCTGGGCATTCTACCCAGCACCCAAGAGTTTGGTGTCTTTCTGGGGGATTGGGGGAGCGTGGTATTCTTTGTCAGGGGCCCTGTCCAAACATGCATTCCAGAGATGGGTTCTGGGTCTGGGAGCCTGGATCACCCCAACAAGTCTTAGGATTTGGGCCTAGGGGTATGACAGGCCCACTCTATGTTCTTCTAGTAAAGCTCCCAAGGGGGCTTTTTGGAAATGGTTCTCAAGCTGAGGGTCACAATGCCTGTTTCTGCCCAGATATCCATGCAGAGTGGGCATGGTCTCATGGGCCATGCACTTGGCTCCCAAGCTGAGGGTTGGACAGCCATCTCAACATTTAGTTTTCTGGCCACAGGGAAGGAGGAGTACTCTTTTGTGCTTCAGGGTCCTCTATGGACAAGAATTTGAACTAAGTCTGGGACAGGTACCTGATTACCCAGGTTGGTTTGATATGATGGCCTTGGGCCAAAGCTGAACCCACCTGCAGGATATGGGGCCCACTATCTGTGCGGCTGACTGGAGGTAGGGGATCGGGCTGTGTCAGACAGAGCGTTTGTGCAGAGGTTGGCCTATTATATTGGGGTGCCATTGAGGGCCGTGCAGGAGGATCCTCATGTGGGTTTCTGCAAAGATCCATAGGGCACTTCTTTCTAGTGTGAAGGCAGAAAGCTGTGTTGTGGCTCCAGAATTCCCAATATGGAGGGCTGGCATGCGAGAAGTGTGAGGACAGAAGTCTGAAAACACAAGCCACGGATAAGCTCAGTGCCGAGAACATGGCCATTCCAATGTGCAGTGGTTGTTTCGAGATCCCCAGCACCTAAGTATGGGCAAGGGTCAGATGTCTGCTCAGGCTGGAGTTTGTGTCAATTATGGTCAACGAATTGTGGGGTGGCCTCAAGAATTCTTGTAGGTTTTCCCAAGCAGGATCTTGTGAGCTGCTCCAAACAGCAAGGTGTCCTACTGAGGGACAGGGGAAGTCCGCTTAGAGGGCTCCAGGGTCCCCCATATAAATGATTCGATAGCAGAGCTCTCTGAATGGAGGCCTGGGAAACCTTCCTTGCATTACCATTGCAGCTGAGGAACATGGAAGGCTTGATCTGCTGGTTCTGGTTCCAAGTTCCAAGTGATCTAAGTTGACGGATGTTCTCAGTCTAATGAGTCACAATGCTGCTTAATGTCCAAGGAGACCTTAGAATGTGGTGGTGGGTCTGTGGCCATGCAGGATTCTCCGACCTGAGGGTTAGACCCTGTTCCCAGGAGCCGGGTTTCCTTCTCGGGACAGGAGGGCTTCTCTTGTATGGCTCAGGGACCACATGTCAGATCATATGTTGAATTTCAAGAATAGGCCTCTGGACACAGAGGCCTGAATACCTAGTCTAGGGTTCTGATGAGGTTGTAGGGGCATGTCATGTTCGACCTTCGGACTCCGGGCCTTTGACCTGCGTGTCTTCCTGGAGGTAGGTGCTGAGGCTGTGTCAGACAGAATTTTTTCCAGAGCAGCCTATGAAATTGGGGTGGGCTCAGGGGCCTTGCAGGTTTCTCCTAATCTGGAGGGTTTGGACAACTGAGATGGCAGAGTTTGCTCCGGAGAACAGGCCAGGTGATGTAGTGTGGTTCTGGCGACTCCATCCTGGAGGGCATGTGTTTAAGGGCTCTGGGACCAAAGTCTTCAGACACAAAATTGGTTAAGAGTTAAGGGCCAGGTGATGGCAGGCCAGATCTGCAGACCCTGAGGGCAGCTTCTTGGGATTTGAAATTTGTGCGGCTTGGAGGCAGGAGCAAAGGCTTTTCTGTCTGGATTGTGTCTAGAATGACCTCTGAATGGTGGGGTGTCCTCATGTGTCCATGGGATATTTTACCTCTCTGTGGATTCTGCCGGTACCCAAGAGTTTAGTGTCTTACTGGGGGAAGGGGAGATCGTGTTTTACCGTGTCAGGGTTCCTGTCAAAACCGGGATTCCAGAGATGAGTTCTGGGTACTTGTGCCTGGATAACCCCACAAAGGCTTTGGATTTGGGCCTAGGGGCATGACAGGCCCAATCTGTGGGTCCATGGTCCAGCTCCCATGGTACTTGTTGGAAATGGGTCTCAGGGTGAGAGTCACAATGCCTGTTTGTGCCCAGCTGCCCATACTGAGTGGGCGTTCAGTGTGCAGTGGTTGTTTCGAGATCTCAGCACCTAAGTACGGGTGAGGGTCAGATGTCTGCTCACGATGGAGTTTGTATCTATGATGGCCAACAAAAGAAATGTCCACCACTTGAGTAAGGGTGGATGTCAGATGTTTGCTCACACTGGAGATTGTATCTATGATGACCGAGAAATGAAGGAGTAGCATCAAGAGCCGTGGAGGATTCTCCACGCTGATGCATGTGAGATGCTCCAAACAGCAAGGTTGCTTTTTCTATTGGACAGGTGGAGTCTGCTTTGTTTGCTCCAGGTTCCCCCATGTGAAAAGTATGGGTAGCAGAGCTCTTCCACATGGATGCCTGGAAAGCACACCTCCATTGACCAATGCAGCTGAGGAACATGGCATTTTCTTTAGGGTGGCTCTGGGGCAAAGTACCAAGGCCTTGAGTTGACATGGAATCTCCTGCAGATGGGTCGGAATGCTGGTTTGTTACCAGATAGATCTTAGAATGTTTTGGTGGCTAAGGTGCCATGCAGGATTCTCCTACGCTGAAGGTTTCACACAGGTCGAAGAGCATGGCTTTCTTCTGGGGACAGGAGATGTAGTGTTGTGTGGCTCAGGGACCACATGTTGCATCATAAGTTCGTATTCCAGAACAGGCCTCTGAAGACAGATGCCTGACAACCTAATCTAGGGTTCCAATGAGGTCCCAGGGTCATGAGAGTTTCAATCTTCATATTCAGGATAGTTGACTTGGGTGTCTGCCTGGATGTAGGTGATCAAGGTGTTTCAGATTGCGTATTTGTGTCCAGAGTAGCCTCCAATATTGGGGTGCCCTCATGGGCATTGCATGTTTCCTCCTACTCTGGAGTGTTTGGGTAACTGTGAAAGGCACAATTTCCATGAGGATGGCAGGCACAGTCCTGTGATGTGGCTCCAGAGACCCCATCCTGGAAGGCATGTGAGCCATGATTTTGGGAGAGAAATCTGCACACACAAACTCGGGTTAGGGTTAGTGGCGAGGTTATCGCAGGGCAATGCTTAGACCTGGAGGGCTACTTGTCAGGAACAATAATTGGAGTGACTCGAGAGCGGAAGCACAGGCTTTTTTATCTGAATTGTGTGTCCAGGATGGCCGAGGAATGCAGCTGTGCTCTCATGGGTCCATGGGAGATTTTACCTCTCTAAGGATCCTGGCGGCTCCCAATAGTTTGATAGCTTTTCGGGATGGGAAGAGTGCTGTTTTCGATGTTAGGGTTGCCCCCAAACAGGGATTCCAGAGACGGGCTCTTGGTCTGGGTGCCTGGAAAATCCCAAAAAGGGTTAGGATTTGGGCCTATGGGCATACCAGGATGTAATGTGGGATACTGGTGGTGCAACTGAGAGGGCTTGTTTGAAAGCATGCTCAGGCTGAGCGTCACAATGCCTGTTTGTGCCAGGGCAGCCCTCAGGAGTGGGCGTGGTCCCACTGCCGATGTGCTGGCTGCCACCCTGATGGATAGACACTTATTCCAATGGCCAGGTTTCCAGCCATGTAGAAGGAAAAATTCTCTATTGTGCTTCAGGTTCCCCCATTGGCAGGGATTTCAGCAAAGGTCTGGGGACAGATGCCTGAATACCAAGGATGCATAGAGATGACAGATTTGGGCCATGGCCATTCTCACATGCTGGATACAGGCCCCACTCTCTGGGTGTCTGACTCAAGGTCTTGGCTCAGGCTCTGTCACACAACACTAGTGGCCAGAGAAGCCTATAAATCGGGGTTCTCTCGAGGGCCGAGCAGATTGGTCCTCATGTGGGGTTTCTGCACAGGCTCACGAAGCACTTCATTCTATGGGGCAGGCAGAATGCTGTGTGGTGGCTCCAGAATTTCCTATCAAGGGGGCTTGGGGACAAGTAGGGTAAGAATGCAATTATAAACACCAGCTATGCTTAAATTGAGTACCAAGCGGAAGTCAGTTCCAATGTGCAGCAGCTTATAAGAGATATCCAGCACCTGAGTAAGGGGAGATGTCAGATGTTTGCTCACAGTGGAGCTTGTGTCTAGGTTGACCGACAAATGGAGGGGTGGCTTCAAGAGGCCATGGTGGATTACCCACGCTTAGGATTGTGAGATGCTCCATACAACAATGTTTCCTTCTAATGGACAGGAGGAGTCTGGTTTGTTTCCTCTAGGGTCCTCCATGTGGAAAGTTTGGATAGCAGAGCCCTCCCGCATGGATGACTGGAAAGCACACGTCCAATGACCATTGCAGCTGAGGAACATGACAGGTTCATTTTGGTGGTTCTGGGGCCAAGTACCAAGGCCTTGAGTTGATTTGGAATCTCTTGCAGAGGTGTCCCAATACTGGTTTGTAACAAGGGAGGTCTTATGATGTTCTGGTGGCTAAGGGGCCATGAAGAATTTTCCTACCCTGAGGGTTTGGCACAGGTCGATGTGCACAGTTTCCTTCTTGGGAGAAGAGATGTTTTGTTTTGTGGCTCAGGGTACATATGTTGTATTCTAACTTGGTATTCAACAACAGGCCTCTGAGGACAGATGCTTGAAACCTAATCTAGGGTTCCAATGATGTCCTAGGTGCACGTCAGGTTCAATTTTCTGACTAAGGATCATTGACATGGGTGTCTGTCTGGATGTAGGTGATCAGGGTATTTCAGACTGTGCATTTGCATCCAGAGCCACTTCCAATGTTGGGGTGGGCTCAGGGTCCTTCCAGGTTACTCCTAGTTTGAGGCTTTGGGCAATTGTGATGGGCACAGTTTCCTTGGGGATGGCAGGCCCATTCCTGTGGGAAGGCTCCAGAAACTCCACCCTGGAGGTCATGAGAGCCATTGATTTGGGAGGGAAGTCTGCAAACACAAATTTGTGTTAGGGAAAGTGGCGAGGTGATCGCAGGTCCAATGCATAGACCTAGATGGCAGCACGTCAGGAAATGTAATTAGGGTGACTGGAAGCTGGTAGCACAGGCTTTTCTATCTGCATTGTGTGTCCAGGATGGGCTCGGAATGTAGATGTGGTCTCACGGTTCAAAGGGGGACTTTTCCTCTCTAAGGATCCTGGTGGTTCCCATAGTTTGGTGGTTTTTTCGGAGAAGAAAAGAGTGCTCCTTTCCATCTTAGGGGTGCCCCAAAACACAGAAGAGTGCTGTTTTCCAACGTAGGGGTACCCCAAAACAGGGATTCCAGAGACGGTCTCTGGGTCTGGGTGCCTGGAAAATCCCACCAAATGTTAGGATTTGGGCCAGGGGCTTTCCAGGCCTGCAATGCAGGATCCTAGTGGTATAACTGAGAGGGCTTGTTTGAAAGCATGTTCAGGCTGAGGGTCACCATGCCTGTTTGTGCCCAGGAGGGCCCTCAGGAGAGGGCATGGTCTCATTGGCCATACAGCTGCCTCCCACTTTGAGAGTTGGACACTCATCACAAGAGCCAGGCTTCCTGCCATGAAAAGAGGAGTTCTCTATTGTTCTTCAGGTACCCCCATTGGCAGGGTTTCCAGCAAAGGTCTGGGAAAAAGTGCCTGAATACCAAAGATCTGTAGAGATGATGGACTTGGGTCATGGCAGTCTCACATGCTAGTAATGGGGCCCGCTCTCTTGGTGGCTGACACTATGTCGGAGCTCATGCTCTGTCAGACACAGCACTTGTGGCCAGGGCAATCTATAAATCAGGGTTCCCTTGAGGGCCGTGCATATTTAACTCATGTGGGGTTTCTGGGCAGAGTCACCAGGCACCTCTTCTTTCTACGGGTAAGTCAGAATGCTGCATTGTGGCTCCAGAATTCCCTATAATGAGGGCTTGGGGACTAGTAGGTTGATGATGGATTTGTAAACACAGGCTATGGTTCAATTCAGTCCCAAGTAGAAAGCAGTTCCAATGTGCAGTGGCTTATTCAAGATATCCAGCAGCCGAGTAAGGGCGGATGTCAGATCTGTGCTCACACTGAATTTGTGTTTATGATGACCAACAAATGGAGGGTGGCACCAAGAGGCCATGGAGGATTTCCCACGCCAAAGTTTGTGAGATGCTCCGAACAGAAAGGTTTCCTTCTACAGGACAGTTGGAGTCTGGTTTGTTTGCTCCAGGGTGAACCATGTGGAAAGTATGGGAAGCAGAGCCCTCCCATTTGGATGCCTGGAATGCACAACTTCATTGACATTTGCAGCTAAGGAACATGGCAGGTTCGTTCTGCTGGCTCTGGGACGAAGTACCCAGGCCTTGAGTTGACAGGAATCTCTTGCAGTTTGGTCACAATGCTAGTTTGTTATGAGGGAGATCTTAGAGTGTGCTGGTGGCTAATGTGCCATGCAGGATTCTTGTACACGGAGGGTTTGGCACAGGTCAAAGAGCACAGTTTTCTTCCTGGGACAGGAGATGTTCTGTTGTGTGGCCCAGGGACAATGTGATATATCCTATCTTGTTATTCCAGAATAGGCCCCTGAGCACAGATGCCTAAAATCCTAACCTAGGGTTCCAATACAGTCCTAGGGGCATGTCACATTCAATCTTCTGACTCAGGACCATTGACTTGGCTGTCTGCCTGGATGTAGGTGATCAGGTTGTTTCAGACTGTGCATTTGTGTCCAGATTGGCGCCAATATTGGAGTTGGCTAAGGGGCTTTGCATTTTTCACCAAATCTGAAAGGTTTGGGCAACTGTGATGGACGGAGTTTCCTTGGTGATAGCAGCACAGTCCTATAATGTAACTCCAGAGACCCCATCCTGTTGGGCATGTGATCCATGGTTTTTGGAGAGAAATCTGCAAACACAAATTCAGTTTATGGTTAGTGGTGTTATGGTCGCAGGCCTAATGTGTAGACCTGGAGGGCAGCTCGTCAGGAACTGTAATTGAGGTGAAGGGAAGGTGGTAGCACAGACTTTTCTGTCAGGATTGTGTGTCCAGGATGGCCTCGAATGCAGGTGTGTTTTCATGGGTCCATAGGACACTTTTCCTCTCTAAGGATCCTGGCACATCCCCATAATTTGATGGCATTTTCGGGGAAGGGAAGAATGCAATTTTCCATCTTAGGAGTGCCCCAAAACAGGATTCCAGAGATGGGCTCTGGGTCTGGGCCCCTGGAAAATCCCACCAAGTGTTAGGATTTGGGCCTAAGGGCGTAACGGATCTGCAATGCAGGATCCTGGTGCTGTAACTGAGAGGGCTTGTTTGAAATCATGAAGGAGGGCCTGGTGAGTCTGGCCAGAAACTCCCCCATGAAGATCAGTCTACTCGGCCCTCGAGGGTACGCGGGTTTATACTTTGTCCTGGCTACTAGTGCTGTGTCTGAAAGTGCCTGAGCCCTTACTTCGTGTCAACGAACCACAGTTCGGGCTCCATATCCAGCTTGTGAGACCAGCCAGGGCCCATGGCCATCATCTCTACCCATCCTTGGTATTCATGCAACTGCCCAAGACCTTTGCTGAAATCCCTACCAATGCGGGAACATGAAGCACAATAGAGAACTCCTCGCTCCATATGACAGGAGTCCTGACTGCTGGGATAGGTGTCAAACCCTCAGAATGCGAACCAGCTGCAAGGCCAAGGAGACAACGTCCACTCCTGAGGGTCGCCCTGAACACAAGCAGGCATTTGTGACCCTCAGTATGAGCATGTTTTCAAACAATAACTCTCAGTTGCAACTCCAGGATCCGGCATTGCATGACTGATATGCACCCAGGCCCAAATCCTTACTCTTTTTTTTCCCCAATTTATTTATTTTCAGAAAAACAGTATTCATTATTTTTTCACCACACCCAGTGCTCCATGCAAGCTGTGCCCTCTATAATACCCACCACCTGGTACCCCAACCTCCCACCCCCCCGCCACTTCAAACCCCTCAGACTGTTTTTCAGAGTCCATAGTCTCTCATGGTTCACCTCCCCTTCCAATTTACCCAAATTCCCTACTCCTTACTCTTGGTGAGATTTTCCATGCACCCATTCCCAGAGTCCGTCACTAGAATCCCTGTTTTGGGGAACCACAAAGATGGAAAACAGCATTCTTCACTTCCCTTAGAAAGCAACCAAACTACTGAGAGCCGTCAGGATCCTTCAGGGAAAAAATGTCCCATGGACCCATGAGACAACACCTGCATTCAGAGGCCATCGTGGATACAAAATCCAGATACAAAAGCTTGTGCTACTGCCTTTGAGGCACCTGATTTACTGTTCCTGACGTGCTGACAACCAGGTCTAGGCTTTGGGTCTGCCATCACCTCACCACTAACCCTAAACCGAGTTTTTATTTGCAGACTTCTCTCCCAAAACCATGGCTCACATGCCCTTCAGGATGGCGTCTCTGGAGCCACACCACAGGACTGTGCCTGCCATCCCCAAGGAAACTGTGCCCATCACAGTTGCCCAAACCCTCCAGATTAGGATAAACTGCAAGGCCCCTGAGCCCACCCTAATATTGGAGGCCACTCTGGATGCAAATGTGCAGGCTGAAACATCCTTATCACCTCCATCCAGGCAGACACCCAAGTCCATGGTCCTTAGTCAGATGATTGTACCTGACATGCACCTAGGACCTCATTGGAAGCCTAGATTAGCTTTTCAGGCTTCTGTCCACAGAGGCCTCTTCTGGAATACCAACCTATGATACAACATATGGTCCCTGAGCCCCACAACAGAACATCTCCTGTCCCCAGATGAAAGCCATGCTCAGGACCTTTGTCAAACCCTCAGGGTATATGAATCCTGCACAGCCCCTTAGCCACCAGAACATTCTAAGTTCTCCCTGGTAACAAAGCAGCATTTTGACACATCTTCATGAGACTCTATGTCAACTCATGGCCTTTGTACTTTGACCCATAGCCACAAGAACGAACCTGTCATGGTCCTCAGATGCAATGGCCAATGCAGGTGTGCTTTCCAGGCATCCATGCCAAAGAGTTCTGTTATCCAGACTTTCCACATGGGGGAACCTCGAGCAAACAAACCAGACTCCACCTGTCAAGTAGAAGCACACCTTACTGTTTGTAGCATCTCACAAGCCTCATCAGGGGAAATCCTTCATGTTATCTTGACGCCACCCCTCCATTTGTCGGTCATCATAGACACAAACCCCATCATGAGCAAACATCTGACATCTGCCCTTACTCAAGTCCTGGATATCTCAAATAAGGTGCTGCACATTGGAAGTGACTTCCACTTGGCCCTGAATTGAACCATAGCTTGTGTTTAAAATGCCATCCTCACCCTACTGGTCCACAAGCCCTCTTGATAGGGAATTCTGGAGCCACAACGAAATATTCTGCCTTACGCATATAAAGCAGAAGGTCCTGGTGAATCTTGCCCAAAAAGTCTGCATGAGGATAGATCTGCTCAGCCCTTGAGGGAATCCTGTTTTATATGCTGTTTTGGTCACTAGTGCTGTGTGACAGAGCCTGAACTCTGACCTCGTGTCAGCCACCCAGGGGGCGGGGCCCATATCTAGCAAGTGAGACCGGCCATGGACCAGGGCCATCATCACTACCAATCCTTGGTATTCAGGCATCTGTCCCCAGACCTTTTGTGGAATCCCTACCAATGGGAGAACCTAAAGCACAATAGAGAACTCCTCCTTCCTCATGGCAGGATTTCTGGAAGTTGGGATGGGTTTCCAACCCTCAGAGTGGGAGCCAGCTGCATGTCCAATGAGACCACGCCCACTCCGGAGGGCTGCCCTGGGCACAAGAAGGCATTGTGACTCTCCGCCTGAGCATGCTTTCAAACAAACGCTCTCAGTTGCACCTCCAGGACCCGCTTTGTAGGCCTGTTAGGCCCCTAGGCCCAAATCTTAAATCTTGGTGGGATTTTCCAGGTGCCCAGACCAAGAACCCGTCTCCAGAATCCCTGTTTTGGGGCACACCTATCATGGAAAACAGCATTCTTCCCTTCCTCAGTTAAGGCACCAAACTATTGGGAGCCGCCAGGATGACTAGAGAGGAATAATCTCCCATGGACCCATGAGACCACACGTGCATTCCGAGGCCTTCCTGGACACATTATATAGACAGGAAAGCCTGTGCTTCTGCCTTCGAATCTTCCAATTTAGAGTTCCAGACGAACTGCCCTCCAGGCTTACACAATGGGCATGCAATCACCTTGTGATCGAATTTGTGTTTGAAGACTTCCCTCCCAAAACCATGGCTCAAATGCCCTCCAGGATGGGGTCTCTGGAGCCACAACACAGGAGAGTGCCTGCCATTCCGAAGGATAAAGTGTCCATTACAGTTGCCCAATAATCTCCAGATAAGGAGAAACCTGCAAGTCCCCTGAGCCCAGCCCAATACTGGAGGCCACTCTGGATGCAAATTTCCAGTCTGAAACACCCTGGTCACCTCCTTCCAGGCAGACGCTGAGTCAATGGTCCGGAGTCAGAAGATTGAGCCTGGCATGTCCCTAGGACCTCATTGGAACCCTAGATTAAGTTTTCAGGGATCTAGCCTGAGAGGCCTGTTCTGGAATACCAAAATGATACAACATATAGTCCCTGAGCCCCACAATAGAACATCTCCTGACCCCAGACGGAATACGAGCTCTTGGACCTGTGTCAAACCCTCAAGGTACATGAATCCTGCATGGCCCGTTAGCCACCGTGTTTCTAAGATCTCCCTGGTAACAAACCAGCATTGTTACCCATGTTCATGAGATTCCATGTCAAAATAAGTCCTTGGTTCCTCGCCCCAGAGCCACCATAATGAACATGCCATGTTCCTAAGTTGCAATGGTCAGTGGAGGTGTGCTTTCTAGGCATCCGAAAGGGAGTGCTCTGCTACACAAACTTTCCACATGGGGGACCCTGGAGACAACAAACCAGAATGCCCCTGCCCGGTAGAAGGAAGCCTTCTGTTTGGAGCATCTCACAAGCCCCAGAGTGGAAATCCTCCATGGCCTCTTGACGCCACCCCTCAATTTGTGGGTAATCATAGACACAAACTCCAACATGAGCAAACATCTGACATCTGCCCTTACTCAGGTGCTAGATATTCAAAACAGCAGCTTTACACTGGAACTGCCTTTTGCTTCACACTGAATTTAACCATAGCTTTGTATTACTATTCCGTCCTCACCCTACTGGACCACAATTTCTTTTTTTTTTTTTTTAAGATTTATTTATTTATTTATTTGACAGAGAGAGATCACAAGTAGGCAGAGAGGCAGGCAGAGAGAGAGAGAGAGGAAGAAGCAGGCTCCCTTCCGAGCAAAGAGCCCGATGCGGGACTCGATCCCAGGATTCCGAGATCACGACCTGAGCCAAAGGAAGCGGCTTAACCCACTGAGCCACCCAGGCGCCCCCACAATATCTTTTGATAGGGAATTCTGGAGCCACAAGGCAGTATTCTGCCTTCCACATAGAAAGAAGAAGGACCTGTTGAGTCTGCACAGAAACTGCACATGAGAATCAATCTACTCGGCCCATGAGGCACCCCGATTAATAGTTTTCCCTGGCCACTAGTGCTGAGTCTGACAGAGCCTGAGCCCCAACTTCATGTCAGCCACCCAGAGTGTGGGGCCCTTATCCAGCATGTGAAACTGGCCATGGCCCATGTCCATCATCTCTACCCATCCTTGGTATTCAGGCAACCATCCCAGACCTTTGCAGGAATCCCTACCAATGGGAGAACCTGAAGCACAATAGAGAACTCCTCTTTCCCCATGGAAGGAAACCTGTCTGTTGTGATGGTTGCCCAACCCTCAGAATGGGAACCAGTTGCATGAGACAACGCCAATGAGACCACGCCCACTCCTGAGGGCTGCCGTGGGCAAAAGCAGGCATTGTGACAATCAGCCTGAGCATGCTTTCAAACAAGCCCTCTCAGTTGCACCTCCAGGATCCCGTATTGCAGGCCTGGTATGCTTCTAGGACCAAATACTAAATCTTGGTGGGATTATCCATGCCACCATACCCAGAGCCCTTCTCTGGAATCTCTGTTTTGGAGCACCCCTATGATGGATAGCAGCACTCTTCCTTTCCCCGAGAAAAGTTCCAAAGTATTGGGAACCACCAGGATGCTTATAGAGGAAAAATCTCCCATTGACCCATGAGACCACAGCTGCATTCCGAGGCCATCCTGGACACACAATCCAGAGAGAAAAGCCTGTGCTACCGCCTTTGAGTCACCTGATTTACAGTTCCAGTCGAGCTGCCCTACAGACCTATGCATTGGGCCAGTGATCACCTCACCATTAACCCTAACACAAGTTTGAGTTTGAAGACTTCTCTCCCAAAATCATGGTTCATATGCCCTCCAGGATGGGGTCTCTGGAGCCAAACCACAGGAAAGTTTCTGCCATCCCCAAGGAAAAGGTGTCTGTCACAGTTGCCCAAACCCTCCAGATTAGGAGAAACCTGCAAGGCCCCTGAGGCCATCCCAATACTGGAGGCCCCTCTGGATGCAAAAGTGCAGTCTGAAACACCCTGATCACCTCCATCTAGGCAGACACCCACGTCAATGGTCCTGAGTCAGATGATTGAACCTGACATCCTCCTAGGAGCTCATTGGAAGCCTAGATTAGCTTTTCAGGTATTTCGCCTCAGAGGCCTATTCTGTAATACCAAAATGATACAGCATATGGTCCCTGAGCCCCACAATAGAATATTTCCTGTCCCCAGACGGAATCCCTGCTCTTCGAATTGTGTCATCCCTCGGGGTATATGAATTCTGCAGAGCTCCTTAGCCACCAGCACATTCTAAGTTCTCCTTGGTAACAAACAAGCATTGTAACCCATCTTCATGATTCCATGTCACATCTAGTCCTTGGTAATTTGCCCCAGAGCCAGCAGAATGAACCTGCAATGTTCCTAAGCTGCAATGGTCAGTGGAGGGGTGCTTTAAAGGCATCCATGTGAGAGTGCTCTGCTTCCCAGTCTTTCCACATGTGGGACCCTGGAGCAAACAAACCAGACTGCCACTGACCGGTAGAAGGGAACCTTCTGTTTGGAGCATCTCAGAAGCACCAGCGTGAGAAATCCTCCATGGCCTCTTTTTACAACCCCTCTCATTGTCGATCATCATAGACACAAACTCCACAATGAGCAAACATCTGATATCCACTCTTATTTAGGTTCTGGATTTTCATTTCCACTGCTGCATACTAGAACTGTGTTTCACTTAACACGGAATTTAACCATAGATTGGGTTTAGAATTCCATCCTCAGCCTCCTGGTCCGCAAGGCCTCTTGAGAAGGAATTCAGGAGCCACAAAGCAACATTCTTCATTCCCAATAGAAAGAAATAGGGCCTGTGAATCTGCCCAGAAACTCCACATGGGGATTAATCTACTTGGCGCTCGATGGAACCTTGATTTATAGGTTGTCCTGGGCACTAGTTGTGTGTCTGACAGAGCCTGAGCCAAGACCTAGATTCAGCCACCCAGAGATCTGAGCCCATATCCAGCATGTGAGATCGGCCAGGGACCAAGTCCATCACCTCTACCCATCTTTGGTATTCAGGCATCTGTCTGCAGACCTTTGCTAGAATCCCTGCCAATGGGAGAACATGAAGCACAATAGAGAACTCCTCTTCCCCCATGGCAGTAACCTGGCTGTTGATATGGGTGTCCAAACCTCAAAGTGGGAGCCAGCTGCATGGCCAAGGAGACAACGCCCACTCATGAGGGCTGCCCGTGGCACAAGCAGCCATTGTGATCCTCAGCTTGAGCATGCCTTCAAACAAACGCTCTCAGTTGCACCTCCAGGATCCTGCATTGCAGGCCTGGTACACCCCTTGGACCAAATCCTAATACTTGGTGGGAATTTCCATATGCCCATACCCAGGCCCGTCACTGGAATCCATGTTTTGGGGCACCCTTAAGGTGGAAAACAGCACTCTTCGCTTCCCTGAGAAAGCCACCAAACTATTTATTGAGAGCACCCAGGATCCTTGAGGAGCAAAATCTCCCATGGTCCCATGAGTCCAAACCTGCACTCTGACGCCATCGTGGATACACTATCCAGATACAAGAGACTGTGCTACTGCCTTCAAGTCACCTGATTTACAGTTCCTGACGTCCTGCCCTCCAGTTCTGTGGACTGGGACTGTGAACACCTCACCACTAACCCCATCCTGAGTTTGTGTTTGCAGATCTCTCTCCCAAAACCATGAATCATATGCCCTCCAGTATGGGGCTCCTAGAGTCACAACACAAGACTGAGCCTGCCATCCCCAAGGAAACTGTGCCCATCACAGTTGCCCAAACCCTCCTGATTAGGAGAAACCTGAAAGGCTCCTGAGCCGACCCCAATATTGGAGGCCGCTCTGAATGCAAATGTGCAGTCTGAAACACCCTGATCACCTCCATCCAGGCAGATACCCAAGTCAATGGTCCTGAGTCAGATAATTGAAACTGACATGGCCCTAGGACCTCATTGGAAGAGGGATTAGCTTTTCAGGCATCTGTCCTCAGAGGGATCTTCTGGAATACCAACTTATGATACAACTTATGGTCCCTGAGACCCACAACAGAACATCTCCTGTCCTCAGATGGAAGCCATGCTCTTGGACCAGTGTCCAACTCTCAGGGTATATGAATTCTTCACAGTCCCTTAGCCACCAGAACATTTTAAGATCTCCCTGGTAAAAAACCTGCTTTGTGACCCATCTTCATGAGATTCCATGTCAACTCAAGGCCCTGGTACTTTGCCCCAGAGCCACCAGAACGAACCTGCCATGTTCCTCAGCTGTAATGGTCAATGGAGATGTGCTTTCCAGGCCTCTATACGGGAGTACTCTGCTACACAAATTTTCCACATGAGAAACTGGAGCAAACCAACCAGATTCCCCCTGTCTGGTAGAAAGAAACTTTGATGTTTGGAGCATCACACAAGCCCCCGGGTGGGAAATCCTTCATGGCCTCTTGACACCACCCCTCCATTTGTCAGTCATCATAGACACAAACTCCAGCATGAGCAAACTTCTGACATCCTGCACACTGAAACTGCCTTTCGCTTGGCACTGATTTTAACCCTAGCTTCGGATTACAATTTCATCCTCACCTTACTGGTCTGCCATATCTCTTGATAGGGAATTCTGGAGCCACAACGCAACATTCTGCCTTCTGCATAGAAAGAAGGACCTGGTGAGTCTGCCCAGAGGATCAATATACTAAACCCAGGAGGGAACCCCTATTTATAGTTTGCCCTGGCCACTAGTGCTGTGTCTGACATAGCCTGAGCCCCGACCTCATCTCAGCCACCCAGAGGATGGGGCCCATATCGAGAATGTGAGACCTGCCATGGCCCAGGGCCGTCAGCTCTACCCATCCTTGGTATTCGGGCATCTGTACCCTAGACCTTAGCTGGAATCCCTACCAATGGGGGAAATTGAAGCACAATAGAGAAATCCTCCTTTCCCATGGCAGGAATCCTGGCTTTCAGATGGGGGTCCAAACCGCAGAATGGGAACCGGCTGCATGGCCAAGTAGATAACACCCACTCCTAATGGCCTCCTGGGCACAAGCAGGCATCGTTACCCTCAGCTTTAGCCTGCTTTCAAACAAACACTCTCAGTTGCACCTCCAGGATCCCACATTGCAGGCCTGGTATGGCCCTAGTCCCCAATCCTAACCCTTGGTGGGATTTTCCAACCGCTTAGACCCAGAGCCCATCTATGGAATCCCTGTTTTGGGGCATGCCTAAGCTGGAAAACAGCACTCATCCCTTCCCCGAGAAATCCACCAAACTATTGGGAACCGCCAGGATCCTTGAGAGGAAAAATCTCCCACGGACCTATGAGACCACACCTGCATTAAAGGACATTCTGGAAATTAAATCCAGATACAATTGCCTGTGCTACCGCCTTCGAGTCACCTGATTTACAGTTCCAGACTTGCTGCCCTCCGGGTCTATGCATTGGGATTATGACCACCTCACTGCTAATCCTAAACCGAGTTTGTGTTTACAGACTTCTCTCTCAAAACCATGACTCACATGCCCTCCAGGATGGGGTATCTGGAGTCACACCACAGGACTTTGCCTGCAATGCCCACGGAAACTGCCCATCACAGTTGTCCAAACCCTCCAGATAAGGAAAAATCTGCAAGGAACCTGAGCCCACCCTAGTACTGGACGCCACTCTGGACGCAAATGCGACGTGTGAAACACCCTGATCCCCTGCATCCAGTCAGACACCAGAGTCAAGGGTCCTGAGTCAGAAGATTGAATCTGACATTCCCCTAGGACTTCATTCGAACCCTAGATTAGGTTTTCGGGCTTGTGTCCTCAGAGGCCTCTTCTGGAATACCAACTTATGATACAACATATGGTCGATGAGCCCCACAACAGAACATCTCCTGTCCCCAGACGGAATATGGCCTCTTGGACCTGTGTCAAATCCTATTGTTAGATGAATCCTGAAAGAACCCTTAACCACCAGCACATTCTAAGATCTCCCTGGTAACAAACCAACATTTTGACCCATTTCATGAGGTTCCCTGTCCAATCCAGTCCTTGGTTCCTTGCCTCAGAGCCACCAGAATGAACCTGCCATGTTCCTCCGCTGAAATGGTCAATGGAGGTGTGCTTTCCAGGCATCCATACGGGAGAGCTATGCTATACAATCTTTCCACATGTGGGACCCTGGAGCAAACAAACCAGACTGCCCCTGTCCGGTAATGGGAAACCTTGCTGTTTGGAGCATCTCACAAGCCCCAGTCTGAGAAATCCTCCATGGCCTCTTGACGCCACCCCTCCATTTGTTGGTCATAATAGACAAAAAGTCCAGCATGAGCAAATGTCTGACATCCGCCCTTACACATGTGCTGGATATTTGATTTAACCGCTGCACACTGGAAGTGCCTTTCGCTTGACATTGAATTTAACCATAGCTTGGGTTTACAAATCCATCCTCAGCCTCCTGGTCCAAAAGCCCTATTGATAGGGAATTATGGAGCCACAACGCAGCATTCTGCCTTCCCAATAGAAAGAAAAAGGGCCTGGTGAGTTTGTCTAGAAACTTCACATGACAATCAATCTGCTCGGTGCTCAAGGGAATCCCGATTTATAGGCTGCCCTGGGCACTAGTGTTGTATCTGACAGAGCCTGAGCAAAGACCTTGTGTCAACCACCCAGAGATCGGTGTCCATATCCAGCATGTGAGACCGGCCATGGCCCAAGTCCGTCACCTCTACCCATCCTTTGTATTCAGGCATCTGTCCCTAGACCTTTGCTGTAATCCCTTCCAATGGGGGAACCTGAAGCATAATAGAGAACTCCTCCATCCCCATGGCACGATTCCTGGCTGTTGGGATGGGTGACCAACCTCAAAGTGGGCGCTGGCTGCATGGCCAAGGAGATTACGCCCACTCATGAGGGCTGCTCTGGGCACAAGCAGGCAATGTGAGCCTGAGCATGCTTTCAAACAAGCCCTCTCAGTTGACCGAAAAGTGTCCCGCATTGCAGGCCAGGTATGCCCCTTGGCCCAAATCCTAACACTTAGTGGGATTATCCAGGGTCCCAGACCCAGAGCCAGTCTCTGGAATTCCCTATTTTAGGGAACCTCCAAGATGGAAAACAGCACTCTTCCCTTCCCCGAGAAAGCCACCAAACTATTCGGAGCCACCAGGTAACTTAGAGAGGAAAAACTTCCATGGACCATTAGACCACACCTACATTATGTGGCCATCCTGGACACACAATGCAGATACAAAAGCCTGTGCTACCCCCTTCGAGTCATCTAATTTACAATTCCTGATGAGTTGCTTTCCAAGTCTATGCATTGGCCTGCGATCACCTCGCCATTAACCCTAACCTGAGTTTGTTTTTTCAGACTTCCCTCCAAAAACCATGGTCCACATGCCCTCCAGGTTGTGGTATCTGAAGCCACACATAAGGACTATGCCTGTCTTCCTCAAGGAAACAGAGCCCATCACTGTTGCCCAAAATCTCTAGGTTAGGAGAAACCTGCAAGGACGTTGAGTCCACCTCAATATTGTGGTGACTCTGGACTCAAATTTGCAGTCTGAAACACCCTGATCACCTCCATCCAGGCAGAAACTCAAGTCAATGATAGTGAGTCAGAAGATTGAACCTGGCATGCCCTGAGGACTTCATTGGCACACTAAATTAGGTTTTCAGGTTTCTGTCCTCAGAGGCCTGTTCTGGAATACCAACTTATGATAAAACATGTGGTGCCTGAGCCACACAACAGAACATCTCCTGGACCCAGAAGAAAGCAGTGCTTGTGTACCTGTGTCAAACATTCAGGGTAGATAAATTTGACACGGCTCCTTAGCAACCAGCACATTCTGTGATGTCCCTGGTAACAAACCAGCATTGTGACCCACCTTCATGAGAATCCATGTCAACTCAAGGCCTTGATACTTCGCCCCAGAGCCACCAGAATGAACCTGTCATGTTCCTCAGCTGCAATGGTCAATGGAGGGGTGCTTTCCAGGCATCCACACGGAAGTGCTCTGCTACACCAACTTTCCACATGGAGAAACCTTAGCAAACAAACGAGACTCCTCTTCTCTTGTAGAAAGAAACTTTGATGTTTGGAGCATCTCACAAGCCCCAGGGTGGGAAATCCTCCATGGCCTCTTGTCGCCACCCCTCCATTTGTCAGCCATCATAGACACAAATTCCAGCATGTGCAAACATCTAACATCCTCCCATACTCAGGTGCTGATATTGGAATCAGCCGCTGCACACTGGAACTGCCTTTCGATTGGCACTGAATATAAACCTAGCATCGGATTACAAATCCATCCTCACCTTACTGGTCTGCAAGCCCTCTTGATAGGGAATTCTGGAGTCACAATGCAGCATTCTGCCTTCCCCATTGAAAGAGGAAGGACCTGGTGAGTCAGCCCCAAAACTGCACATGAGGATCAATCCACTCAGCTCACGAGGGGACCCTGATTTAGAGTTTTCCCTGACCACTAGTGCTGTGGCTGACAGAGTCTGAGCCCCGACCTCGTGTCAGCCACACTGAGGGTGGAGCCCATATCCAGCATGTGAGACCGGTGATGGCCCATGTCTGTCATCTCTACCCATCCATGATATTCAGGCATCTTTCCCCTAGACCTTTGCTTGAATCCTTACCAATGGGGGAACTTGAAGCACAATAGAGAATTCCTCCTTCCCCATGACAGGAATCCTGGCTTTGGAATGGGTGTCAAACCCTCAGAATGGGATCCGGCTGCATGGACAATGAGACGACACCCACTCCTGAGGGCTGCCTGGGCACAAGCAGGCATTGTGACCCTCAACTTGAGGATGTTTTCAAACAAATGCTCTCGTTGCACCTCCAGGACTTGCATTGTAGGCCTTGTATGCCCCTAGGCCCAAATCCTAACACTTGGTGGGATTTTCCATGAGCCCAGACCCAAAGCCTGTCTCTGGAATCCCTGTCCTGGGGCACACCTAAGAAGGAAAACAAAACTCTTCCTTTCCCTGAGAAAGCCACCAAACTATTGGGAGCTTCCAGGATCCTTGAGAGGAAAAATCTGCCACGGACCCATGATTCCACACCTGCATTCCAAGGCCATCCTGGAAATTCAATCCAGATACAATAGCATGTGCTATTGCCTTAGAGTCACCTGATTTACAGTTCCTGATTTGCTGCCCTCCAGGTCTATGCATTGGGCCTGCAATCCCATGCTGCTAACCCTAACCCGAGTTTGTGTTTGCAGACTTTTCTCCCAAAACCATGGCTCACATGCTTTCCAGGATGGGGTCTCTGGAGCCACACCAAAGGACTGTGCTTGCCATCCCCAAGGAAACTGTGCCTGTCACAGTTGCCAAAACCTTCCAGATAAGGAGAAAACTGCAAGGATCGTGAGCCCATCACAATATTGAATGCTGCTCTGGTTGCAAATGTGTAGTCTGAAACACCCTGATAACCTCCATCCAGGCAGACACGAGATTCATTGGTCCCGAGTAAGAAGATTGAACCTGACATACCTCTAGGACTTCCTTTGAACACTAGATTAAGTTTTCAGGCATCTGTCATCAGAGGCCTGTTCTGGAATACCAACTTACGATACAACAAATGGTCCCTGAGCCCCACAACAGAACATCTCCTCTCCCCAGACAGAATCCAGGCTCTTGGACCTGTGTTTAATCCTCAGAGTAGATGAATCCTGCATGTCCCCTTATCTACCAGCACATTCTTAGATCTCCCTGGTAACAAACCAGCATTGTGACCTATCTTCATGAGATTCCATGTCCAATCCAGTCCTTGGTACTTCGCCTCAGAACAACCAGAATGAACCTGCCATGTTTCTCAGCAGCAATGGTCAATGGAGGTGTGCTTTCCAGGCATCCATGAGGGATAACTATGATACACATTCTTTCCAAATGTGGGACACTGGAGCAAACAAATCAGACTGCCCTGTCCGGTAGATGGAAACCTTACTGTTTGGAGCATCTCACAAGCCCCAGCCTGGGAAATCCTCCATGCGCTCTTGATGCCGTCCCTCCATTTGTGGGTCGTCATTGACACAAACTCCAGCATGAGCAAATATCTGACATCCACCCTTACTAAGGTGCTGAATATTC
The DNA here is from genome assembly GCF_020171115.1 of Neogale vison. Lineage (NCBI taxonomy): Eukaryota > Metazoa > Chordata > Mammalia > Carnivora > Mustelidae > Neogale > Neogale vison. The sequence goes on from NC_058094.1 coordinate 97,928,747, forward strand.
GATTCAACTGCTGCACACTGCAAGTGACTTTCACTTGATACAGAATGTAACCATAGCTTGGTTTACAATTCCATCCTCAGCATCCTGGTCCACAAGCCCTCTTGATAGGAAATTCTGGGGCCACAACGCAGCACTCTGCCTTCCCCATAGAAACAAGAAGGGACTGGTAAGTCTGCCCAGAAACCCTACATGAGGATTAATCTTCTCGTGACTCGAGAGAACCCCGATTTATAGGCTTCCCTGGGCACTAGTGCTGTGTCTGACAGATCCTGAGCCAAGACCTAGTGTCAGCCACCCAGAGATCAGGGCCCATATCCACGATTTGAGACTGGCCATGGCCCATGTCCATCATCTCTACCCATCCTTGGTATTCAGGCATCTGTCCCAAGACTTTGCTAGAATCCCTGCTAATGCGGGAACCTGAAGCACTATAGAGAACTCCTCTTTCCCCATGGCAGGATTCTGGCTGTTGGGATGTGTGTCCAACCCTCAAAGTGGGAGCAAGCTGCATGGCCAAGGAGACCACGCCCACTCATGAGGGCCACCCTGTGCACAAGCACGCATTGTGACCCTCAGGCTGAGAATGATTTCAAACAAGCCCTCTCAGTTGCACCTCCAGGATCCCACATGCAGTCCTGGTAAGCCACTAGGCCCATATCCTAACACTTGGTGTGACTTTCCAGGGGCACAGACCCAGAGCCCGTCTATGGAATCCGTATTTAGGGGCACCTCTTACATGGAAAAGAGCACTCTTCCCTTCCCCGAGAAAGCCACCAACTATTGGGAGTTACCAGGATCCTTAGAGAAGAAAAATTTCCCAGGGACCCATGAGGCCACACCTGCATTCTGAGGCCATCCTGGACACACAATCCAGAGAGAAAAGTCTGTGCTACCGCCTTTGATTCACCTGATTAATAGTTCCTGACGAGCTGCCCTCCATGTCTATGCACTGAGCCTGCGATCACCTTGCCACTAACCCTAACCTGAGTTTATGTTTGCAGACTTCCCTCCCAAAACCATGGCTTACATGCCCTCCAGCTTGTGGTATCAGAACCACACCGCGGGAGTGTACCTGTCTTCCCCAAGGAAACTGTGCCTGTCACTATTGCGCAAACCCTCTAGATTAGGAGAAGCCTGTGAGGCCCCTGAGCCCACCCCAATATTGGAGGCCGCTCTGGATCCAAATGCGCAGTCTGACACACTCTATCACCTTCATCCAGGCTGATAGCCAAGTCAATGGTCCAGAGACAGAAGATTGAACCTGACATGCCCCTAGGATTCATTGGAACACTAGATTATGTTTTCAGGTATCTGTACTCAGAGAGCTGTTCTGAATATCAACTTATGATACAACATGGTCCCTGAGCCACACAACAGAACATCTCCTGTCCCCAGAAGGAAGCCTTGCTCTTGGACCTGTGTCAAACACTCTGGGTAGATAAATTCTGCAAGGCCCTCTGGAAACCAGCACATTCTATGATCTCCCTGACAACAAACCAGCATTGTGACCCATCTTCATGAGACTCCATGACAACTTAAGGCCTTGGTACTTCGTCCCAGAGCCACCAGAACGAAACTGCCATGTTCTTCAGCTGCCATGATCAATGTAGGTGTACTTTCCATGCATCCAGCGGGAGTGCTCTGGTACCAACTTAACACATGGGGAACCCTGGAGAAAACAAACCAGACTCCCCTGTACAGTAAAAAGAAACCTTGCTGTATGGAGTATCTCACAAGCCCGAGAGTGGCTAATCCTCCATGGCCTCTTGAGGCTACCCATCCATTTGTTGGTTATCATAGACACAAACTCCAGCATGAGCAATCAACTGACATTCACGCTTACTCAAGTGCTGGATATTT